>NW_022900919.1:39800815-39833404 GCF_012274545.1 Fukomys damarensis
TTTTTTTTTTTTTTTTTTTTTTTTTAGTACCGGGGATTGAACTCAGGTCCTTGTGCTTGCAAAGCAGGCAGCAAAACAACTGAGCTAAATCCCTGGCCTGGTATTTGCTTATTAAATCCAGAATCCAAGCTGTATTTGTAAGAAAGTTGGGTAGGATAAGGTTGACTATTACAGCAATATTGTCACTAATAAGGGCATGTATTTATTTGTCAGAAACTTAATAACTACAGGTAAACAAAATATCATGGGAGGTAGGGTCTAAAATGATAGATAAAGGCAATTTTCAGGTGTAAGAGGATTAGAAAAGGAAATTTGCCATGATGGATGATTAAAAAAAAAAAAGGAAAATGCTCATGAACATTAGTTGAGGCTAAAATGCCAACCAAGGTTGTAATGAGAGAGAGCTGGGCCTAGTGCCTTGGAATCAGTATGGAATCATGGACATAGTGACCTAGCATTTGTGGACCCCATCTAAAGAAGTTATATCCACCTAACTCTAGGCCACTTTGAAAACATAACACCTGAATTGAGATATACATTTAAAGATAGGTATGCATTTAAAGAACACAATTTCATTATCTGTAGTGTAGTCATATACTGATGTAACCATTACCACAATCACTTCTAGAACATTCTCCCCACCACCCCATACTTATTAGCAGTCATTCTCCACTTCTTTCCAGTTTCTCTACCCTTGAGAACTGCAGCACTTTCCATCTGTATTGATTTTGCCTATTTGGACACTTCATATAAATAGGATCATATGATATGTGTTATTTTATGACTGATTTCTTCCATTTGCCTCATGTTTTCAGAGACTCCAACCTATTTCTGCCATAACTGAGGGTCATGGTGACTATACCTTCCCCAATGTAAAAAAAAGTTAAAAATAAATATTCTTAAGGAAACCTTCCTAATGTTTAAATATTGACCACTGTAAAGGTACAAGATCCCAATGATGAATGTAACTGTACTGTACTTAAAAAGTACCAATGAACTCAATAAGATAAAAAAAATTAACCACTGATTCAGCTTGGATATAAACTATACAGGATTCTCCCGTTTGGGGGCCAAGTTATGTTTACATGTGGAGTTCATACATGAGCTACCATTTTGTTTTTCACTGAGGTTCATGGGATTAAAAAAAAGGAGTGAGGCAAGATTAAAGAAAGCAGGAAAGGGTCAGACATGCCTAGGCAAGGAAAAAAGACAGGAAGTTCTGGAGGAGAGGGAAGAAATTTCCCTTAGAAGAGAATCTGAATCTAAATTTGGTATACAGCTCTTGAAAAGCTCAAATGGCTTTTCAACTTTTCACTGCCTCTGCCTTTATCTGACTCTGCTCTTGGAAGAGGGCATCTGGGCACCAGAGACAAAGCTCCTTTTGATACACAAAAGGATCCTTAAAGAGCTAACTCATCTTAGAAAGAATGAGAGACTCTAATGTCTTTAACAGTGTAGCTCATGTATGAGGCAGCTTTCCATAAGTTTGACAAATAGCTGAAACAAATAACTCATAGGTGAAAGATTTGTTTTGGCCCATGGTTGCCTAACTCCATTGCTTTAGGCCTTTGGTGGGGAGCAAACCTCATGGGAGAAGGACATGGTAGAAGCTTCTCACCTCATGGAGATCAAGAAGCAGAGAGTGTGAGAGAATTAAAAAGGAAGGAAGCAGACAGGAACCTTGATACAACTTTCAAAAGCACATCTTCAGTGATTTACTTCCTCCAGTTGGGCCCCACTTCCTAGTAGTCCATTCTATAATGAAGTCATCAATGGAATTGATGAATTATCATCTTCTTGTCAGCTTGAACCACCAATGGCAAATGTATAAGTGTCCCATCAGGCAGCTTGTACTACCCAACAGGACTATCCTGTGCCACCCAATGGACAGTCATGCAGATACCATTGGTGGTTCAGAGCTACCCAGCAGCAAAACATACAAATTACGGCCCTGTCATGAATGTGTTCATCCACTGATGAGATTAATGCCCACATATCCAGTCAACTCTCTGGGGCCTAAATGAACATTGCTTCACTCAATAGATGAGCCTCTGAAGATGCTTTATATTTAATCCATAACCATTCACTGAAATGTTAAATGCTCATTTGTGTTTCTCACCTCTCTCTGTCTCTCTCTCTCTCTCTCTCTCTCTCTCTCTCTCTCTCCCCCAGCACATCTCATTACATACATAATGTGCACATTCCTCAAATTGGCCATCCCCCTTGTGTTGTCCTGCCTGTGAGGATGTTTAGATTTATATGGCAGCTGAGAACATTCTGCCAGATCAACTTTCTAATTAATCCTGTAAAATTTAAACCTTTCAGGTAATAATGCAAGATGTTAAATATGCAGGGGAGAAGAGAGAAGTGAGGGCCTCAAGTAAGGGAAAGGCCAAAGGAATGGGACAAAGAGTGCTACTTGGTGGGCCTGCCATGCTACCCACACCACCTCCACACTGAAAGACACTGTGGACTGGCTGCTCATCTAGGAAGGAAGAACCTGGGTTTTGTAGTTACTAATGTTGGTAAAGAGTCCTATGCTGAAATTTATTGCAAAAGGAGCAAAGGTGTCTTTCAAGTCCCAAGAGGGCCTGGTAAGCTGAGGACACTGGAAGAATCTTTATACCCTGAAGTGGAGGTAGCTCTTGGCTCTATTTCTGATTTTATGTATAATTTCCTAGAAAGAACACTGTATTTGATGGGTGCCTATTTGTAATGGTAGAAATCCCATATCCTGGCCCTCCAAATTCAATCTACCTTTATGCTTGAGTTCTTCATAGAACAACCTTATGGAAATAGACAATATGTTGTTTGGGAGCAGAACCATGTTTAAAGACCTGTTACCTTCTACTCTATGACCAGAAGTCCATCATTGACAGAACAATAATTTTCTTTACTTATGAGAACTTCCTCTTGCATGTTTGAGCAAGTTTGATTTGAGTAAATTTCAACTGCATTTAAAAAGTGTTTATTGTTTACAAGCTATGTTGGCACATAGCTTCAAGGCAGGTGTAAACTTTACCAACAGATAATTCAGTGAGGTAAGAACCGTACATGCTTTACTAAAACTCATTTAGTGGCACCAATAGCATGACCTCTAAACAATCTTTAATATAATCCCCAAATGAAAATCTTATCTAATGATTTTAAAATTTTTTGTCAAATAATGATCTTTTAAAATAAGGGTGATTAATTAGTCAGGTGTGGTGGTGCTCATCTGTAATCTCAAAAGTGGGAGGTGGAGACAGGACACTAACAAGTTCAAGCCCAGTCTGGGCAACCTAGGGATTTACTGAGAACAAAAAAAAAAAAAATCAGGAATAATTAGTATCATTGTCATAGATAAATTAAACAGTAAAATAAACAGAATATAAATTGTCATGAGTCTTTTAGCATGGAGCTATATCATACATCTGAGTGTAAGAATATATTCACTATGGACTACACTTAAGATCATATTTGGTTTTAATGGAAAATTCAACATTAAAAAATTGCAGAAACCAGTCTCTGGTATTTATTTTTATTTTTATGGTACTCAAAATTGAAACAAGGGGCTTTCACACTAGATGAGCACTGTAAAACTGCACATCCCCAATTCATAGTCTCTGAATTCAATGTTTTTTTTTTTAAGGTTGGAAATTCAAAAGCATCTCCTAAATAATTCTTTATCAAAGGAGAAATCAAAACTGTAATTCATAATATACCATAGATGGCAATTTAAATCAGTGGGATAAATTAATGTAAGAAAATGATTTGTTGACATTAAGTATCAAGAAACATATGGTTTCTGAATATTTAGCTCAAAATAAACTGAAGGATAGTTCTCCAAACAGGAAAAAAAGGAAAAAACCATTTAAATTTGGATATTTTAGTATATAAAAGTCAAATTTTCTGCATATCATAATATATTTTTTTAAATATTGAAAAATATACAACATGACAAAGAATTAACATCTTTTAAATATAATATAATATATTAACTTTCTATGAAAAGGTGAATGTTCTAAAAGCACATAAAAACAGTCATAAACATAAAAATACTCTTAAAAATAACAATCAACAAACATAGGAAAAACATGTCAATACTCACTACTACTAGAAAAAAATTTAAATCACAATGAGGAGTTACTAAATACCACCAAACAAGAGGGTGAAGAATTTCTTTAAATTCTTCTCTTGGATAATGAACTGTACATTCTGACACAGACAGATGATGCTTGTATACTTGACTGAAACAATGCATATCAAAATTCTTTAAAATGTATAACCTAGTTTGTCCCACAAGTTGGCCTGGAAATTCATTTTACCTAAATGATCCTAGATGCACACTAAGATTCAGGTGTAATGACACATACTATTATAGCACTTTGTGAAAGAACTCTTCCAGCAGAGATATGAAAGAACTGAGGAGAACTGGGACCCATGTGGGATAATTGCTTACCAGCTGAAAGTACAGAATAGATATACTAAATCTTGTTAAATTTTTCTCAAAACTTTTGCTTAGCTGCACTATATCTAGGACCAGTTTATGGTTGTGGTTTTGGGAAAATTATTTGTTGTGGGGGTGGAGGAACTGAGTTGGGGGTTATTTTCTAATTTTTTTGTACATTTGGAACTATGACAATAAATGGGCCTCCTTTAAAATGTACATGTGTGTGTGTGTGTGTGTGTGTGTGTATAATTTGCATAATAGCAAAAACGGAAAACAAACTCAATAACTGAAAAGAACAGATTAATAAAATAAAATAATACATATACATGAACTAATACATAGCCAATATCATTTTCAGATGAGTCCATGATGACATAAAAATATTCATGATTTAATTTAGGATTCAAAACCTTATGCATAATGGAATCTCAATTTCGTTTAAAACAAAATATTTGTGCCTTGTTGAGTAAAAGACTTGAAAGCTGGGCATGGTGGTGCATGCCTGTGATCCCAGTGCTAGGGAGGTTGAGGCAAGAGGATCACCACAAGTTTGAGGCCAACCTGGGCTATATAGTGAGTTCAAGGTCAGCCTAAACTACATAGCTAGACCCTGTCTAAAACACAAAAAGCAAAAATAGAAATAGACTAGAAGGCTATTTATCAGATGTCATTGATAGTTTTCATACTGGGAGGAGTGTTAGAATAACAATGTTTATCTTCGTACTCATCTATATTTTATATTTACTTATATATACTAGGTATGATGATATAATAGTTTTATTTTTCATATTTATCAATGTACAGTATATCCATATATGGGATATATATATATATATATATATATATATAACTATTTTAAAAAGATGAAAATCACTATAAGTTTCTGAGAAGCAACCAGAGTTTGATTTGGAGAAAAATGTGTAACATTTCACTATTTGGTTAATAACCTAACAGTGATAATCAGCAAAACATGATCTTAAATATTTTAATTAAAATAACAAGATGAAAGCACAAAACTGAAATTTAAAATTAAACAAAAAACAGAAATAAGATTAATACTTATTTTCACTTTCTTTGAAAATGAAAACAGGTAATTTCTAGTCTATCAAAACTAGAGGGCCAGGGATCTAGCTCAGTGGTACCACCACCTGCCTTGCAAGCACAAGCTCCTGACTTTGATCCCCAGTACCCCCCCAAAAAAATTAAAACTGGTACCTCCATTTTTGCATTTAACTGAGATACCCCAAAGAGGTATCTGTACATTTATATTTAGTGCAGCATTGAACATAGTAACCAAGATACATAAACAACCTGTGTCCATCAAGACATGATTGGAAAAAGAAAATGCTTGCCTTGCAAGCACAAGCTCCTGACTTTGATCCCCAGTACCCCCCCAAAAAAATTAAAACTGGTACCTCCATTTTTGCATTTAACTGAGATACCTCAAAGAGGTATCTATACATTTATATTTACTGCAGCATTGAACATCGTAACCAAGATACATAAACAACCTATGTCCATCAAGACATTATTGGAAAAAGAAAATGTAGTATATTTGCAGTGTGGAGTCCTATTCTGCCTTTACAAAGAAAGAAATTCTATCAATCAAGGACAATCATGTATGTAAAATAACCAGACACAGAAAGATGAGTGCTGTGTTAGCTCACCAATATGTGGAAACTAAAAGAAAGTTGAACTCAAGATCCCAGGGAGCAGCAGTGTGGACCAGAGAGGCATGGTTGAAGGCAGATCCCAGCCAGGGCTCCACACCAACCCCAGAGGCTTCAGGCACACTGGTCCAAGCCAAAAGTCTGCACAGAAAAGAGCTGCACATGCACACAAGCTTCAGCCAGAGTCCCAGCCCATAGTATCAGTAAGTAGGCACAGATTCCCATGAGCAGTAATGTGGACCAAAGTGGCACAGCTTCAACCAAATCCCAGTCTCAGCCCCACACTGACTGCAGAGGCTTGGGCACATGGGCCACAGCCAAAGGGAAAAGAGCTACACAGGCACACAAGCAACAGCCACAGGCTCACCCTGATATCATTGATAAGTACAGAGAGGCCCTAGCCAGAAGCCCACTCAGACAACAGGACCTGGGGTGCATAGCCCCCAGCAAAGTCCCTCCCAGATAACAGGTACATAGGGATCCCAGCCAGAAGCACACCTACATACCATCCCAAGTGTGCACAGGCCCCAGCCAGAAGCCCACCCACAAAAAAGGTCAGCTCAGGGATCCTGAAGGCCACTATTCTGAACCCAGGAATTGGTATATTGGTGAGCAGCAGAGAAAAGGCCACTTGGTGGCTTTCTGATAATTGAAGACCACTGGGTGAGCAAAAAGTTGCCTCAACAAAGGCACAGCAGGCTCTGTCTGCTGAAATAAGAAGACATGTGAAAAAGTTTCAAAACCAGACTTCCAAATCACCTAAGGAAACCCCAAAGGGAAATGAGATGGAACAATTTGATACTCAACCACTTGGACTCCCTGAACAGGCAATGAAAGAGGATCTAGGAAAAATGAAATCAGAAAAATTTTCTCAGATAACAGCACAGATTGTGCCCATAGTGCAAGACATGATTAATAAGTGTAGAGCAAACACAAATAAAAAAAATAGAGGACCTGAGGAACATGATAGAATCCCAACATAGAAAACAAATAAAATCCATAAAACATATGCAAACAGATATCCAGAGATTAAAAACTCTCCATTGAAAGTTTACACAGAAGAATGAGCCAATTCAAGGACAGAACTACAGATATAGAAGAAAGGATTGTAATTAGTGACCAGGAAAAGAAAAAATTCTTTAAAATAGTAAAAAGCCATGAGAAATCCATCCAGCTGCTAGATGATGTAAAGAAGAATAATGTAAAACTAATCAGAGTCAATGAGGAAATAGGAGAGAGTGCAGATGACATTAAAAAAAAAAAAGATGTGCACAGAAGTAGTGTAACAAAACTTCCCAAGTAGGGGAAAAGAACTTGACATACAGATAAGTGAGAAATATAGAGCTCCAAAAATCATCAGAATAAAAAAAAAAAATCTGCACAGAGGCATACAATAGTTAAGAGTCCAGAAACCCAACAGAAGAGCAAAATTCTATAAGCAGTTAGAGAAAAGAAACAAATCACATACAAAGGAAAGCCCATCAGAATCAACGCAGATTTCTCAACAAAAATCCTTGAGGCAAGAACAGCTTGGAGTGATGTATTTCAACCCCTAAAGAAAAACAGCCTCCAATCCAGAATGATGTACCCTGCAAAACTATCTTTCAAAAGTGATGGAGATATAAGATGCTTTCATGACAAACAGCACCTTAGGAACTTCATGAATACCAAACCAGCACTCCGAAAAATTTTTAAACAGTATCCTAGGAAAAGACAATGAGGATCACAAACCCAGGAAGCCCAGCAGAATGAATCCCTCAGGAATCACAAGAAATTAAATGCAAAAGAGGTGAATCCAACAAAAAGAAAAAGTCATGACAAGGATAAGTTAATGGTCTCAACTCACTAATCAAAAGAAGTAGACTGGCAGAATAGATCAAGAATCAAGATCCAACAGTATCTGCACACAAGAAACACACTTAATCCAAAAAGAAACACATAGACTGAAAGCTAAAGGGTGGAAAGCAATACTCCATGTGATAGGAACCTAAAAAAGAGCAGGAGTAGCTATCTTCTATGCAGATCAAGTGGATTTCAAACAAACACTGATAAAGAGAGATAAAGAAAGACACTACATCCTTAAAAAGGGAACAATTCAAGAGGAAGAGATGATAATCATAAATATGTATGCACCAAACACTAGTGTGCCAAACTATCTAAAATAAATACTAATGAACATGAAAAAAATCAAATAAGCACTAATACAATAGTAGTGGGGGACCTCAATACCCCACTGTCACAAATAGATAGATCAACCAGACAAAAATAAATAATGAAATATTATAAATCAATCAAACTCTTGAAAAAATGAATTTAACATATTTGCAGAATGTTCCTCCCAACAAAATCAGAATAAACATTCTTTTCAGCTGTGTATAGGTCATTCTCAAAAATACATCACATATTTGCTCGCAGAACATGTTTAAATAAGTGCAAAGGAACTCAAGTTATCCCATGTAGATTATCAGACCATAGCATGATAAAATTGGAGATCAATAGCAAAAGAAACCATGAGAACTTCATAAAAACATGGAAAATGAGCCTTTGGTGCAGAGCAGCAGAGGAGCCCAGAGGCAGCTTGAGACCCTCTTATGGGCCCACCTCTTTGGTGCAGAGCAGCTGAGGATCCCAGCAACGAATGGTGTCCATGTGCACACCTCCCACACACAAACAAGAGAAAAAGGGCCTCTCTGAGGCTTCTAGATGAAAATTGAAGCCCTCTGGAAAAGTGAAGAAAATCTCTGTGATAAACACACACCACATCATGATAGTTGGTAAGTTGAAGGGACCAGTACCTCACATCGAAACCTGGTCTCACTTCAGGGGAAAGACAGCTGAAACCTGCAGTAGAACCTTGCAGAGTTCAACGCAGCATGAGGCCAAAGATCTCAACATAGGCCTTATAGCCAGAAATCAGCCTGAACCTCAGGGGAAAGCTGCTGGCTAGCTAATACTAATTAACTTAGATATGCACACTCCTGCCCAGGCTATCTATTGTGTCCACAGAGACATACCCTGAAAAAAAATCTATTTGTATTTTTTATTTTCAAAGTAATATATTTCTCTTATCTTTAATCATTTTAAAACTTTCTATCTATATTTTTCTTTCTCAATGTTTTTCCTTTTTATCTTCTTTTTCTTCTCTCTCTCTCTCTCTCTTTCTCTCTCTCGCTCTCCTCTCTCTCCTCTCTCTCCCCCCACCTTGTTCTCCAATTCTTTCCCTTTTTGTTCCTGTTCCTGTTCTAACTTGAATTTCTTATTTTCTTTCTTTTTCATTTCTTCTCTTTTTCATTCTCTCAATTGCCATTAGTTTTAAAAGAAAGTGATTACAGTCTCTAGCCTCCCTTTTGTTACTACTTTGTTCTGTTCCTGTGTATATTTTGTTCTGTCTTATCCTCTTCTCTTCTACAGCTTCTTAGAGTTTGTGTGATTTTCCTGTGTCCTCTATCCTCACTTCTAACCTTTCTCTGTCCGATCTATCCCTCCCTCCCCAACTCCTTCTAAGTCCCCATCCCAAAGGGTGAAGTTGCTACATTGACGAGTTTATTCACTACAAACATATTTTGGGCTAGTCCTCCACTGTGATTTAATTCATACAGTTAAAGGTGATAGATTAATAACTACCACAAATTGTCATTTTCTAAGCTGTTCTTGATGCTATTGTGTTGCTGATTGTATCACTTGGGCTAAGATGTTGTGATTGATCTAATCAGTTGTCCTTCCTGGTACACTGAAAATGAGATTGCCTCAGAGTCATTAAAGACTCAAAACCTAATGACCAGCTATATCGGGAAGATCAAACTATTAACCCAGGAATTAAACAAAGGACAATAACAATAACAAAAATAGAAATGAGAAGACACTTAAACAAGGCACAAACACAAACTTTCAGCTCACTAAAGGTAAACTCTGAGGGAAATGAGGTGGAAAACTGTGACAGTCAATGATCTGGACACCCTGAACTGATAGCAAAGGAAATAACAAAACAGATAAATGAGGCTTTAGAAAAATTCAAAACAGAAATATTTCCTAGATAACCACAAAGATGGTGAAAAGAACAAAAGACATAATTAGACACTCTAGAACATAAACAGATAAAAAAAATAGATGCACTCAGGACCATGATGGAAACTATGAATGCCCAGCATAGGAAAGAAATGGAATCCATGAAATGATTCAAACAGATACTCAGGAGATTAAAAACTCTATTGATGTGGTTTTTCTATGAAATGGAATATTACTCAGCCATAAAGAATGAGAAATTAGAGTCATTCATAGGAAAATGGATGCATATTGAGGATATATTCTTGAAAATAAATAAGTCACACATGGGTAAATACTGAATAGTTTCTCTGGTGTGAAAAACTATAATTGCACATAAGACCCTAATGGTATAATTGGCAATGTGAAATAGGAAAAACGGGGCTAAAGGTGTAGGGGAAATGGGAAGGGTAGGGGAAAGGAAATAAGGGAAAAGAAAAAAATATGAAAAAATGAAAAATTGGAAATAAAGTATTTGTAAATAGGGAAGGGAGGAGGGGGGGTGAAGGGAGGGTAGGGGTAAGGGGGAAAATGAGAAACAAGACCTATCATATAAAGGTACAAGATCCCAATGATGAATGTAACTGTACTGTATACCTAAAATGTACCAATAAACTCAATGAGAAAAAAAAAAAAACTCTACTGAAAGTATTTGCAGCAGAATGAGTGAATGTGAAGATAGAATTTCAGATATAGAGGGTAGGATTGTGGTCAGTGACCATGAAAAGAGATCTCTCTTAAAAATAGTAAGGGATCATAAGAAGTCAATCCAATAACTCCTGGATGATGTAAAGAAGAATACCATAAGACTAATAGGAATCCATGAAGTAGCAGGAGAAAGTACAAATGACATAAAAATACTGTTCACAGAATTAATGACAGAAAACTTCACAAACGGAAGGGAAGAATTTGACATACAAATAAATCAGGCATACAGGACTCCAAATAGCCATGATCAAAAAAAAAAAAATCTACACATAGACATATAATAATCAACATCCTGGAAACCCAACAGAAGAACAAAATACTACAAGCAGTTAGAGAAGAGAAATAGATCACATACAAAGGAAATCCCATCAGAATCACAGCAGACTTTTCAACACAAACCCTCAAGTCAAGGACAGCCTAAATTGAGGGGTTCCAAGTTGTAAAAGAAAATAACCTCCAACCTAGACTTATGCATCCTGCAAAACTATTTTTCAAAATTGATGGGAAAATAAGATACTTCCACAAAAAGAACACCTGAGAATTTCATTAACACAAAACCAGCACTCCAAACAATTTTAAACAATATCCTGGAAAAAGACAATGAAGGCCACAACTCCATAAGGGCTGACAGAGCAAATATAACAGGCAAGGCAAGAAATTAAAGGGAGAGGGAAAAATAAAAAATAAAAGAACCAGCAGCAGGAAAATGATATGACAATGAAAAGTCAATATGTAACAGATATAAGCATCAATGTTAATGGCCTCAATTTGCCAAACAAAAGAGATGGGCTGGCAGAATGGATTAAAAATCAAAATCCAATAAAATGCTATATATAAGAAACCCACTTAATCCGCAAAGAAATTCAAAGATTGAAAATAAAGGATGGAAACAGTTCTCCATGTGACAGCAGCCTGGAAAAAAGTAGGGGTAGCTATTTTATTTGCAGACAGAGTAGATTTCAAACCAAAACTGATTAAGAGAGACAAAGAAGTCCACTACATCCTTGTAAAGGGAATAATACAGAAGGAAGAAAGGACAATCATAATATATATGCACCAAATGTTAATGCCCCCAACTATACAAAAAATATTAATGTATATGGAAATCAAAATAAGCGCTAATACAATTCTAGTGGGGGATCTAAATACTCCATTGTCATTAATAGACAGATTGTCTAGAGAAAAGATCAACAATGAAATAACAGAACTGAATCAAGACTTTGAAGAAATGGACTTAGTAGATGTTTACAGAGTGTTCCACCCCACAAAATAAGAATATACATTCTTTTCAGCTGCACATGGGTCAATCTCCAAAATACACCACATGATAGCTCATAGAACATGCTAAAGTAAATGCAAAAGAATTGAAGCTATCCCCTGTATATTATCAGACTGTAGTGCAATTAAATTGGAGATTAATAGCATATGAAACTGCAAGAACTTCACAAACACATGGAAATTGAATAACACCCTGCTGAACAACCATTAGATCACAGAAGAAATTAGTCAGTCTTTACAAATAAATGATAATTCCAATACAACATATAGGCATCTATGGGACACAATGAGAGCAGTTCTATGAGGGAAATTCATAGCAGTGAATGACCATACTAGGAAAACAGAATGACCTCGAATAAACAACCTAATGCTTAATCTTAAGCTCCTAGAAAAAGAAGAGCAAGACAAACTAAAAGCTCATATAAGGGAATAAATTATAAAGATCAGAGCAAAAAATCAATGCAATAAAGATTAAGAGAATGATACAAAAAATGAACAAATTGAAGAGTTGGTTCTTTGAAAGAATAAATAAAATCGATAAACCCTTAGCTAACCTTATCAAAAAAGGAAAGAAAAGGCCCAAATCCATGCAATTAAAAATGAAAAAGTGTGGGCCGGGGATTTAGCTCAGCAGTTTGGTGGCCTGCCTTGCAAGCGCAAAGACCAGAGTTCAATCCCCGATACAAAAAAAAAAAGAAAAAAGAATGAATAGGTGAATGGTGAATTACAATGGACCCAGCAGAAATCCAGAGGATTAATACCTACTTCAAAACCTATACTCTAATAAGATGGAAAAGACAGAAAAAAGTGGACAGATTCCTAGATACATATAAATTACCAAAGATGAATGAAGATAACCTTAAAAATTCTAAACAACACAATAGCAATCAATGAAATTGAGAATGTAATTAAAAACTCACCAACTAAGAAAAGCCCAGGCCCTAATGGCTTCACTGCTGAATTCCATAAGACATTTAGAGAACTACTGCCACTACTGTTTAAACTTCAATGAAATTTAAAAGGAAGCAATAATCCTAAATTCATTCCTCAAAGCAAGCATCACTTTGATCCCCAAAGAAGAGAAAGACCCATCCAAAAAAGAGAACTATAGGCCAATTTCACTAATGAACACAGATGCAAAAATCCTTAATAAGGTACTGGCAAATAGAATGCAGAAGATCATCAAGAAGATCACACATCCTGACCAGGCAGAATTCATCCCAGGGATGCATGGATGGTTCAACATACACAAATCAATAAATGTAATAAACTATATTAATAGAGCCAAGGACAAAAACCACATGATCATCTTAATAGATGCAGAAAAAGCATTCAACAAAATCCAACATGAAGCTACGATAAAAAACTCTAAAACATTGGAATAAATGGTCTCTATCTCAATCTGATAAAAGCCATCTATGAAAAAACAACAGCCATTATCATACTAAATGGTCAAAAATTGAAATCCTTCACAGCAAAATAAGGAACAAGACAAGGATGTCCACTATCACCACTCTTGTACAATATAGTTTTGGAAACATTAGCCACAACAATTAGACAAGAGAAAAAAAATAAAGGAATATAGATAGAAAATAAAGAAGTCAAATTGCCATTATTTGCAGATGACATGTTACTGTATATAGAAGACCTCAAGAAAAGTCTTCTAGATTTAATAACCAAATTCAATAAAATAACAAGGTCAACACACAAAAATCAATAGCTTTCCTGTACACAAACAATAGACTCACTCACAGAGAAATAGGGCAAAAAATTCCTTTCACAATAGCATCCAAAAAATTGAAATACCTAGGAATCCACCTAACAAAAGAAACCAAAGACCTTTACTCTGAAAAGTACAGCACTCTGAAGAAAGAGATTGAAGATGATATCATAAATTTGAAAGACATCCCTTGCTCCTGGGTGGGAAGAATCAACATAGTGAAAACAGCCATATGTCCAATACTGCTCTATAGATTCAATGCAATCCCATTTGAAATTCCAGCAGTGTACTACATGGACCTGGAGAAAACAATCCAAAATTTCATTTGGAACAAGAAGAGACCTAGAATAGCAAAAGCAATACTAGGTAATAAAGACAAGGTAAGGGGTATCACAATCCCTGACTTGAAACTACTACAAAGCTACTGTGATTTAAAAAAAAAAAAAAAAAAACAGCCTGATATTGGCAAAGAAGCAGACCTGAGGACCAGTGGAACACATTAGAAGTTGCAAAAACAACTCCAGATACACTTAGCCATCTCATCTTCAACAAAGGAGCCAAACACCCTCACTGGAGGAAAGAAAGCCTCTTTAATAAATGGTGCTGGAAAACTGGGTTTCAACTTGCCAAAGATTACAACTACACCTATATCTCTCACCATGCACTAACTAAAACTGAAATGGATTAAAGATCTAAATATTAAAACAGAAACACTAAACCAGCTGGAAGAGAGGTTAGGTAGAACTCTTGAAGCCATTGGCATAGGAAAAGATTTTATGAACAAAATCCCAGTTGCCCATGAACTAGCACGAACAATCAACAACTGGGATCTCTTCTTATTAAAAAGCTTTTGCACAGCAAGAGAAACAAGCAACAATGTGAAGAGACAACCCACAATGTGGCAAAAAATTTTCACGAGCTGTTCCTCAGATAAAGGTCTACTATCTAGAATATACAAAGAATTTTTAAAAATCAGACATCCCAAATGTAAAGAACCAATCCAAAATGGGCATCTGAAATGAATAGACATTTTTCAGACAAAGATGCAAAAGCAGCTAATGAACATATTAAAAAATGTTCAACATCACTGGTCATTTGAAAGATGCAGATGAAAGCAGCACTGAGATTCCACTTCACCCCACAAAGAATGGCTGCTATCATGAAATCAACTAATTACAAGCACTGGAGTGGCTGTGGGGAAAGAGGAACCCTGCTCCACTGCTGATGGGAGTGTAGACTTGTACAATCACTGTGGAAATCAGTATGGAGATGCCTAAAAGAACTAGCATTGGAAGTCCCATTTGACCCAGCTGATTATCTTCCTCAAAAAATTAAAAGAATCATACCACAGTGATATATGTATACCCATGTTGATAGAAGCACAGTCTGTAATAGTTAAAACTTGGAAGCAGTCCAATTACCCATCAACTGGAGACTCTATAAAGAAAAATCATTTTTTAATAAAATGGAGTACTACTCAACCATAAAAATGAGAAATTAGAAGCATTTATAGCTAAATGGATGTACATTGAGGCCATACTCTTATGTGAAATAAATAGGATACACATGTGTATATACCAAATAGTTTCTCTAGTGTGAGAAACTGAAAGTGTAAATATGGACTAAAAGATATAACAGATAATGTGAAGTAGGAAGAAAAGGAGCAAAGAGGAAGGGGAAATTGGCAGGGTAGGGGAAAAGAAAGAAGGAAATTGAATTAATATGAGAAAATGAAAAAATTGAAACAAAGTCTTTGTAAATAGGGAGGATGGAGGAGTTGAAGGGAGGGCAGGAGAATGGGGAAAAAATGAGAACCAAGATAGCTTATGTAAAGATGCAAATTCACAATGATGAATGTCATCATATTGTATACCTAAAACTTACCAATAAAATTAATTTTAAAATAAAGAAAAAGTAAAGTTGAACTCGTACTAACAAAATAAAATAAAAGTTCCAAGAGGTTAGGGATGTAGAAAAAGAGGGATGTTGGTTAAAGTTACAAACTCAGTTAACAAGATGAACAAGTTCTGCGGTCTACAGTACTGTTACTGTAGTTGATAATAAGGTATACTTGAAATTTGCTAAGAGAATAGATCTCAAATATCCTCATACACACACAAAATATACACAAAATAGTAACTAGGTGAGGTGATAAATTTGTTAACTAATGATTCTATGCATTTCATAATGTATATGTATATCAAAACATCACACTGTACACCTTAAATATGCACAGTTTTTGTCAGTCCTACCTCAGTAAAACTGGTATGGGGTGGGAGAATTGTAACACAATCACCTAAAATCACTGAAACAATGTGCAGTGGGGTCAGATTCTAGCTTAATTCTCAGCCCAGGAGTCTTTTGCTTAGTACATAATACCATTGTAACTCATATATAAACTCCCTTTGACCCATTCCTTTGATACTATCTTCAATTAAATCTCAATTAATTAAATCAATTAAATAATCTCTTCTTTCCAAAGAACTTCAAATACCTTACAGGGATCATGCTATTAATTTCACAATGTCAGTGACATTGCCCTCTTTGACTTATGAGGGATGGTACTGAAGCTTGGAGATAAAATAAACATAACATTGCCCTAATCAGACTTCATATGAAAAAACTCCATGTTGTCTGCCTCCCAATTCTGTCCTCTTTGTTGGAATATTGAACACACAGTGTTATGTGTTTATATGTTCTGTGAAGACATTACACATAGAATATTATGGAGAACAAAATACTTATAGAGTAAGAGCCTATTTAACATACTAACATGGAGAAAATCTCAATTCCAAGGCCATTTTATGAAGTATTTCCCACCATGAAATCTCACTCCTTTAGAAGGCTAAATTCTAGTAATGGAAAAATTGACTCAATTAAAGTAGAAACATTGCATAGGAGAAAATAAATCTGGAATCAATAGGTTGAGGTTTTTCCTACACTGTTTCAAAGATCCCTAGTAATTACCAAATGTTTTAGTAGCAACAGAGGCTAGATAAACAAAGGGTAGATGTGTACTTTACTCTCAAAATAATCTGAACAATTATGACTCAGGAAAGAGTCATACTGCAGTCTTGAAGAAATCAGTACAATGTGCTCTTGTGGCTGAGAAGGCTACGGAATCTTGAGGAGCCTCCAAAAGACAACTGGAAACAGAGCAGAAAACTTTACAGATCCCATCTATGGAAACAAGGCCTACTCATACCTGGTGCTGTGTGTATTATAGCTTGAGAAAACCAAGAACTGGGCTGAAGACAACCAGAGAAGACCTATTAAACCACACAAGGAGCTTCTGTATAGGAACAGGCTAAGAAATAGCTCTCTTCAGTAGGAAAGACAAAGACATTAAAGAATATAGACGAGTCCGAAATCATAAATTGGCTACCCTCAACATTTAACAAATTCCATTTAATAATAATAGAGAAAAATTCCCTGTGGTTAACAAGTGTATCCAGTTTAGACTTCAGATACTATGGATCAAAAATGAGTTACTTAAAATACCACTTTATAGACAATACCGTGAGTTTACTCAGAAGCCAAAAAGAAATTAATTTATGGATGACAGATTTATGATAGGTTTACAACTAAACCAAAGACTGTTAACCTGTGATTTTAGTTTTCTAACATGAAAAGCAACCATGAAATTTCTTACACAGATATTTTTCTCACTATTGATTAAAACAAAAAAGCTAAGTCAACTAAAGTTAGATTAACAAACCCTAAGACTCTGTTAGAATTTCTCTTCTCAACGTTTCTCCATAATGTCAGCTGCTCCATAATACAAAGTCTGTCTCTAACTAAACTCAGCTCTAAATGCTCAATTTTCAACTATCATCCGGGTCATTTGAGGGGAGCCCAGATTTCCATCTGTGTAATGTAAAGAATTTAAAGTCATCATACAGAGGACATCCTAAAAGGCTATCTTTGACCACACTGGAATTGCTGGTGACTCCTAATTATGTTTCCCTCTTTCTGTGAATGTGCTCCTCATTCCTCCTACTCACTTCGTGATAGAGGTGTCGATCTTGGAACAACTGTAGTCAGAGTCCTTCCATAGCATTATAAATGTTAGACCAAAGGAAAACTCATAAAAGAGGCTGAGTAAATCCCATTCTTGATGATCCACTTATCCAAGTGTCGCTGTATCTTAGGTTTATTGACCATTGCTTTTCACAGTCCAGATGGAGGCAGGAAGGAGAATCTTGAAGACAAGAGTCTATGATTAGCTTACACTTGGCTTTCTTTGTCATATGAAATGCGATTATACCTGGACATATTTGATGGATTTAATTAAAAAGGTCAGAAATAAAGTCACCCAGAAGGAGTAAGAGAAGGAGAATCATAGAGAAGCTTCAACAGAACAGCAGTCACAGATAGAAGAAAGGCCAAAACTGACTTATGGAAGAGCATGTATTGTTCAGATTTTCACACTATTTTATTTCATTTTAATTAAGCTTCCCTGTTTTTGAAAGCCACCTAGTGGCAATTTATGGAGATAATGAGGAAATTGTTTAGTCCCAGACATTCCTCAATAAAATGAGTTCTGGGATTCAGAGCTGTATGTGAGCTACTGATATTAAATGTTATATAGAGAACTAATGTATTTCGTTACAGGTTTTCTTCAATGTGCTGTGATTAAAGGACATCTCCAGAGCTGGATTATTTGTTCGTTTGTAATACTGTTGTTTTACTCAGTCATTATTTCTAAAGTTTCCAGGGGAAAGCCCAAGGGGTACTTTTGCCATTAAACATGTTTTTCTTTCTTTTAAACATTTACTTCTGTTAGCTCTGAAATTTGGCTTCTATTATTTGGAGGATGCTTGGCTATTTCCCAAAAATGTAGTTTGATGACCAGGACACCAAGTCCATAGAACAGTCTTAGTGGGTAATTCAGTGCTAGGCATTCTCTCCCAGGGCTAATAAAGTTGAACATTACATTCTAATAATGTAAGTGACAGAAGCCATTCTCATAGTGGACCATTCTTAGTGAAAATTGCCACCACACGAATGGAAAAGGTTGACAATCCAATAATGAATCACATTACTTTTGAAAAAAGTTACAGATTCATTCCACATAAATTGGCCTGTTTTGTTCCGATTGCTTGGGAATAAGGATAGAAAAGGATAGAAAGTAAAACATCCCAGGAGGATACTAGGCTATGAAGTTGGAATTCACTTCACTCATTGGGCTGTTAAAGGAACAGAGCACTAATGCAATAGAATTTATTATTATTATTATTACTATAATTATTATTGGTTTTTTGAGACAGGGTCTCACTATGTAGTTGAGACTGACCTGGAATTCACCCAGGCTGGTCTGGAACTCACAGTGATCCTCCTGCCTCAGCCTCCCAAGTGCTGGGGTTACAGGCAAGCACCACCACATCTGGCAATGCAATAGAATTGTATTCTTAAATATTCCAGTCCTCGTGTGAATGTACACACAGCCCTTGTTTCCATTGTTCTTGCCCATCAACTTACCATGAATGTTTTCTTTCTCATTACTTTCTTGCCTTTCTATTTACAAATCTACCCTATAAAGCAATTACACATTACTACATATTATTAACAAGCTCACCCAAAGAAAGCCAAGACAGCCATCTCGCCTTAATAAGTCTCCAGGACCTTGAAATAATCTCATCTGGAAAATTCAAAATTTCTTCTAAAAGCTTACTCTCATGCTTTTCTTAAGTCCCTTGAGTAAATTATTTTGCAGTTCAAGTTAAAAGATAATCAATTTAAAACTCAATTTATTGAATTTGTATCTTTCATGTTTTACATCAGCTAAAGGTAGCAGCTAAGGATGGTTTTTACTTCATAACAAATAACAAACATCATTCGTTACTTTAATTTTAATATATATGAAACAGCTGAAGACCAGAGGTATTAAATAACTTATCCAGGGTCACACCACTAGGCAGAAGGCAGGGTTGGGGTTCATTTCCACTGTTATGCTCATCGTAGGAGAAGCACTGACAGTAGCCCATAAAAACCTTGGAAGGGCATACACCCCCACATTTTAAAGCCCTTCTGAAAAATGGTAACTTAGCTGGTTGTGCCTAATAATAATAGTATTTTTAAAATGTGTAGATGCTAACTCAGTGCCCACTACATTGAAAGTATTGCTCTAAGCACTGAAGCTCTCTGCAAAACATTCTCTGCACTTTAAAATTTAAAGGGATTGTGAAAAGTATCAAATTTCAGTATCATATCTTTGTATTAGAATATTAGAAACCCAAGATGCTGAATTTCTGGCTAATAGTCACAAAACCAGCTAGGTGTAGAATTGAGACTAGAACCCAAGTCCCTTGATATCTGGATGGTGCTTCTTTCATGATATAATTTCCAGAAGGACATGAAAAGTTTTAACCCTGAAAGAATGCACAGGCCAGCCCAGGAGACAAAATACAAAACCATAGATGATTTTTTTTAAGGGCACAAAATTGAAATTCCAACAAAAATAGGGGGCAAGTTGCTGCAACATTATAGCCAAATAAGAGTTATGATTAAGCCGGGTGTGGTGGTGCATGCCTGTAATCCCAGCACTCAGGAGGCTTGAGGCAGGAGGATAGCTGTGAGTTCGAGACCAGCCTGGGCTACATAGCGAGTTCCAGGTCAGTCTCAACTACATAGTGAGACCCTGTCTCAAAAAAAATGAAATGAAACAAAACAAAAGGAGTTATGATTAAGAAGAACAAGGACTAGCCAAGAAGTTAGCTCAGTGCCACTGCATCTACCTTGCAAGTGCAAGGTCCTGAGTTCAATCCCCGGTCTCACACACACACACACACACACACACACACACAGAAGAAGCAGCCAAAGAAGAAGAACTTAGTAAAGTCTGAAACTGTATCCTCCAGGAGAGATTAACTTGGCCATTTTAAAGATGTCAGTAGATGATACATGGGCATTACTTATCTATGGGAATTAAATACTAATCAGTAAATGTATCACGTCAAGAAGATGAAGAATACCATGGAGACCCAAGCAGAATTCTTGTGGGTCTCTTATTCTTGATGGCAGCATTCATCAGTCTAATTTATCTGTATTTCTGTAGGCTTTTTTTTTTTTTGCTAGTGAGCTCTAAATCATTATAGCATGTGGTACCTAGTAGATGTTCTAAACTATCTCAGATGAATAAATAAATGAGATATGAGACATATGATTAGAATTATAGATTAGATAACATAAGACAAAGAAAAAATAGTACCCTTGAGATTAAAATGAATAAGAGCTTTATTCACTCTCTGTTCACATCCAAAGTTATCAACAATCGCCCCAAAAGGGAGCTAGCACCTGCTATCAGCACAGTCCTGATTACCACCAGCTTATCAGCCCACTGACATCATCTAGTACAGTAAATTGCTTCCAATTGTGAAAGGCATTCACCAGCTAAATTTGTGGTGGGAAGAGGTGTTTAAGAGAAAACAAAGAAGAACTTGAGGATGTGCCTTAATAAGGGATTTTTCAAACATCCATGCACATTTGGTGATAAAATGCTTCTAAGTTGGGGTCATTTCCTGGGCAGACAATGTAGCTTAGATTCATACTGACTTGCTGCCTGGCTGAATATCTAAACTAATCTAACACTATGTCCCCTCAGCAGGTGAGGGATAAACAGAACACCAGTTAATCAGGCATAATGGGGAGCTGAGTCTATGAAGTGTGCCTGATTAGGCACTTGGAGGAGTCCTGCCAAGGTCCTGGCTCCAGGATTATAGCTCTTCATTCTTACTTGACGCAAATGCAATTCATAATTAAGTACTTAATGCTAAACTACACTGAAGAGAAAGACTTAGTACTGAGCTATTCTAAAAAGTTGGTGAAGTGTAGTAGAGGTTGGTATTAAATGATCAGTTTTATCTTAATGGGGACACCAAAATAATAGTCCTCTTTTTAACAGTAATAAGAAGTTAGATTTTTTCAGCTCAAAGCCTGATAGTTTTGAGGATGCAAAGTTATGTTTTTCATGTTGTGCTAGATGAAGTGGGGATGAGACAAAGAGCCCTGTGAGATTTTTGGTTAACTAGATATTGAAGTAAACATGTAACTATTTTATTTGTGCAGAGAATTTACTCAGATTGGACTCAGGTAAAGTTCAAATACCCCTGGCTTGTACTTCAACAGTACCATGGAACCTTGTCTATTTCCTAGTGGATGACTTCAAGCCCAGAGTACAGGGAGGAAAATGTCAATGACTTCAAGTGTTCAATAGGTCAAGAAAATTAAAAACGGCGAGGTAGAGGCAACAGTCAGAGGCAGTGGGAAAAATTGGCTGTCAATATAACCATGTGTGTATATTTTTGAGAAGCAAATTTATGGGCTGAAAATGAATGAAGCAGGACAAAAACGTGATGCCTAAATCCAGCCAAATTCATCGATACCTTGGTGGCTTGGGAATATTTATTGGAAAATTTTTTATTTTATATACTTATTCACAGCCTGTTGTTCCCATATATACATAGTGAAATGCTTATTATTAAGCATATAAACCTAGCCCTCATCGTCCATACTTACCTATTTGTGATGAGTATATAAGATCTATTCTCTTAGCAAACTTTCACTGTATAATAAAATATTATTAATTGTAACTCTTATGCTTTGCGTTAGACCTCTAAACTTATCCATCCCACATAACTGCAAGTTTGTACCTTTGTCTTAGCTTTTCTAATTTCTGATTCCCTGCTGCCCTTAGTAGTCATGTATTTTGCTTTTGTAGACTCCACATATAAGTGAGATCATGCAATATTTTTCTTTATATGTCTTTTTATGTATTGTTGCAAAGGGCAGTATCACCTTATTTCAGTATGAATGACATTTGTATGTGTGCATAAATGTACAATTTTACATCCTTTTACTCACTAATAGACAGGTTGACTCCATATCTTGTCTATTGGAGTCAGTGGTGCATGGAACGTGGGAAAGCAGATCTTTTTGACATAATGATTTCATTTCCTTTAGATATATATACTCAATAGAGGGAAGGCTGGATCGTATGGTAGTTCCATTTTTAATTTTTTGAGGAATCTCCACAGTCTTTTCCGTTATGGCTTTACTAATTTACATTTTCTACCACAGGTGTGCCACAGTGCCTTTTTCTCCACATCCTCACCAATCCCTGTTTATCTTTTGCCTTTTTGATAATAGCCTTTCTTACTAGAGGGAGGTTGTGTTTCAATGTGATTTTGATTTGCATCTGTGGTTAGTGATATGTCTTATGGCCATTTGGAAATCTTTTCAGAAATGTCTATTTGGGTTCTTTGCCCATATTTTAATCAAATTTTTTTCTTCTGAGTTGAGTGGGTCATTTATGTAGTTTGATCTTAATCCCTTACCAGATGCATGTTTTGCAAATATTTTCTCCCAGTCTATTCTCCACCTTTTCCTTTTGTTAAATAATTTATTTGCTGTGCAGAAGTTTCTTTTTACTCTAGTGCCACATGTTTACTTTTGCTGATGGTGTCTGAGGTTCAGTTGTTATATGAAAAAAATCATTACCAAGTCCAACATCAAGAAACTTTTATGTATTCTCATAGGAATTTTATGGCTTCATGCCTCAGATTTAGGTGTTTAAGTTCATTTGGAATTTAGTTTTGTATATATAAGTGTTTCATTTCATTTCATTTTTTACACATAAATATCCAGTTTTCCCAGCATTGTTTATGATGATTGTCCTTTTTCCATTGTGTATTCTTGGAAAAATCAACCATAAATGTATAGATTTTCCAAGACTGAATCCAGATGAAATAGGCTTGAATTGGCCAATATGAAATAAAGAAATTGTAGTTATCACATTCCAACAAAGAAAAACCTAGTACCAGGTAACTTCATGGTTGAATGTTACAAAATACTCAAGAAATTAATACTAGTCCAATTAGAAGTGATACTGCCTAACTTTTTTTAAATAAAGTCTTCTTTAGTGGAGGTTGACCTGGACTGCCTGGTTAGTTTGATGCTGGCCTCAAACTCATGATTTTCTTGCTTCCACCTCTCAGTGACTGGGATTACAGGCAGTCACCACAGAAGGACAGCATCACCTCAATACCAAAAGCAGACAAGGTTACCAAAGAAAATGAAAACTACTGCCCACTATCTCTGAAGGATACTGAAGAAAAAAAAACCTCAATAAAATGCTAGCAAGCCCAATTTAACAGCACACCAAAAAGACTACACATGGTAACAAGTTGAAACTTATCCCTGAGATGCAAGTTTGATTTAACACACACAAATCAGTCAATGTTATACACTACATCAAAAGAACAAAAGATTTTTAAAAACTTAGACTATATTAATAGATGCAGAAAATGTAAACAACAAAGTTCAGCAGCATTTCGTGATCCTTAACATAATGAAGAACATTTATTAAATGCTCATAGCTAGTATCATAACAGAGAAAGACTAAAAGCTTTTTCTTTAAGAGCTGGAATAAGGCAAGGAAATATATTCATATTACTTCTATTCAACATAGTATTAGAAGTACTAGCAAGAGCAATCAGAGAAGACAAAAATAAAAAGGATAAAAATTGGAAGAACAAAGTAAAATTATCATTATTTGCAGATTACATGATTTTACATGTAGAAAATGCTAAGGATTTCACCAAAAAGCCAAAATCTGTTTGAGCTAATAAACTCAATAAAGTAACAGGAAAAAAATCAAAATACAAAGTCATTTGCACTGTATTAAACCAATAATATTTCTGGAATCAAAATCAACGAGGAACTTCCTCTTCCCAGTTCGGAATCATCTATGGCATTTGTCAAGTAGTTTTAGTGAGTTTTAAGAGCCTGAATGATAGACTTTTAAGAGGCTGCATGATAATGACATCTTGGATGAATAGAGAACTGTTATTTTATAACTTGTCTCAGTTTGGATTGATCTGGTATTTCTGGGGATTAAGTTAGTTTATGAAAGTTTGTAAGGAATACTAAACAAGCAATGTGCTCTCATGACATCACAGCCAGAGCTGTATAGCAGTTTGTTCCATTTACAGTGATGTCAACTTTGATCATTTAGTTACCATTGTGTCTATCAAGTTTTTCCACTTATAAATTCCTTTGTTTCCTTTTGTAATCAATACTGTAAGATCTGTGGTGGATAATTTGAGGCTATAAATGTCTCATTTCTTATTGAACTTTAACTTATTTCTTTTTTAGCATCCATTAATAATTCTTACAAAAAAAATTGTGATTGTTCAACTCTTTCATTTTAGAGACATGGAGGCTCTACTTGCAAAGCAATGCCAAGTACGAAATTCACTATTAAATGTTGAAGTTGGAAAACAACCTGTCATCTGATTTAATGGCTAACCTGTTGCTATGTCAAGATTTTCTGGCTGCCATCTGTTGTATTTTTAGAATTTCATTGGTTCTTTTGTCAAAGACTTCTTAGGTTTTAGCATATTCATTTTGGATAGCAAGATTGTGGGAGATACATAACAGCCACACACTCTTTTCAGACTTTACAAATTTAACTATTTTTAAAAGCTTATTATTGTGACTCAGTGACATGAAGTTGGGATTTACTACTACTACTACTACTACCACTACTACTACTCTACTACTACTACTACTACCATTTCACAGATAAGAAAATGGAGATAGTGGAATTGAGTAATGTGTTCAAATTCAATCAACTTATAAGATCAATGTCTTGAACCAAAACTGGCACCAAATTTATACTCTTAAATGATTATAATATGCTACCCCAACACTGGTGCACAATTTCTTTCTTGTCCAATTCTAAGATGCTTTTGCTTCATATCAATGAAAAAAAAAACTACCTACATTTAATAGCAAACAAGTGGCTTGAATTTTTTTAACAAATGATACCAAAATACATGACTGCTAGTGCCTCTCCAAAAAAGAAGAATCGTAAATACACAAGGAACCCAGAAAATCTAGTTAAGAGAAAGAGTTACAGATCTGTAGAGTGAGGTCAGAATGGTAGATGCAAACATGTTCAAAACTTTGAGGAAGAAATGCCTCGTATGGCCTCAAGGCACCTCCCTTGATCTTTCCAGAAATGAAAAGAGAATCTGAGTTTCTCAGAGGATCTATTGGTGTGCTGATTCCTAGCATAAGATACTGTCAATTGGTCAGTTCATCCTTAGAGCTAGAGATATAGTGAAAAGTAGGAAATACCATACAACGGCCAACGAATATGGTAAAGTTCAGGACATAAGACAAAAATGTCAGTGAGAACATCAGGATACTATCTAACGCTCCTCAGTCCCGTTGACCTCAAGTGACTACCAGGATAGTCAGAACTCCGATTTACGGGTAGAGCGCAGGCAGAAATGAGATCTCTCCTGGACTGAAGAGAAAAGGATACTTACTTACATCCACCCCATTGCTTTTCCCCAAGTGATTTAATACCTCTTAGTTACAGCCCAATTATGGATTATATTTATTCAGACAGAGTGTTTTAAAAAAATCATAGCTCACCAGTTTACAAATGTACTCTGTGCTCCCTCTAGGAACTAAGTGGAAGTTTAGAAGAGCAAAGTATTCCTACATTAACCACTCTGACTCATCTTTTGATTGCTTTATATTCTGGACTTCTATGAAAACTGATTTGAAGAAATAGGGGTGGAGTAGGACTTAAAAAAATACTGTTGAGCAACTAAAATATCACCTTGATTATTTGAATTAGCACCTATTCAATAAAAAATAAAACACAAAGCACAAGGGAGAATTTGAGACCATTCTCTGTTCTAATTATTAGTAGCCTCTCCCAAGGTGAAAGATGACAGATAAATGGAAAATTCCCTCTGGGCTTCCACCATATGCAGCCAACTCTCCAAGTCATAAATGTTTGGTGTGGTAGATAAAACAAGGTTTGCCAAATCATCCATGTGTTCTCGGATATTCCCCAGCCCCCTTGCAGATGGAAAGAACCATGAGAGTATACCTCATCACCATCTGTGGACATATGGAGGTGAGTCACTTCTGGGCCAGTGTACATGCAGGGGGTGGTGAGACTGCTGTGCATCTTCCTAATATCATCTGCACAGCCATGATGCGGCAACAGTAGAATCCAAAAGAAAGTGGCCTGAGTCATTCATTCACCACACGGAGAATAGTTCCTTGGAATAAAAAACAAATTTGTGCCATTAAGCCAATGACATGTGGAGTTTGTTTACTCCAGCCTGCCTATCCTACCCTCAGATGCTGAAAAAATACATTGGGAGCAAAAAAGCACTCCACCAAAACCTCACATACGTATGCCTAAAGCAGTGCTTCTTACCCAGGGGCTATGTAATTATGCCCTGCTCACCCCAGGGTATTTGGCAGTGTCTGGGGATACTTTTGAACACCACAATGGATGGACAGGTGCCCTACTGCTATCTCATAGGGCCGGAATGTTGCCAAATATCCTGCAATGCACAGGGAGGCATCCACAGTAAAGGATGATCTTGCCCAAAATGTCAATAAGGTCAAGATTGAGAAACCCTGGGCCAAAGAAAGGGCCTAGCATCTTCATTTTACAGAGGGGATTAGTTGCAACTCTCAATAAATCCAAGACATACATTTTTATGTCTATTGTGTTTTTCAAAGTTAGTTAAGAATCACATCTTTCATGGAATGTTTAAAATTCATCCTAACACAAATTTCTATTTGTGTAAAAAATTCACTTCTCCATCTTCATAAGAAAACATCAAATATCCACTTCTATACTGATCATTTAGCAAATCCTCACTTCTTCCTTGTCATAGATAGAAAAATTCATATTTAAGAGGAAAGTCTTAATCTAATCCCTTCACTTTTAGAGGCATCAACCATAGCCTAGAAAGTTTAAGTTACCTCCTAGTACCTACTGGGTGAAAGTGTCTTTGCCAGAATGAGAAGCTACATTTCTTCATTCTCACCACATAGTTCTTTCCACTACATCACACTGGTCTCCTTCATTAAAAAAAATGCTAGGTAGAGGTCTGAGGAACATAAACAGCTGCTCGAGCCATAGGTCGGGTTGAAACGGTGATGGAGCATCACGTTTGAAGACGATGCATACTTTCCAGGTGAGAGTGTCTGGTTTCGACGGAAGGGCAGACTAGGAAAGGCAGAAAGGCTTCATGGTGAGCTCACCAAGACAGCATGTCCCCATCCAACCACTTCTCCACAAACCCATCTGGCCACGTCTGTCTGCATCATCTTTCCTCCTGGGTAAGCCATGAAGTCGTGCAAGACAGAACTGAACCACAGCTTGGCAAGAGCTGTGAGAAATTTCACACAGTAATTGAGAGAAAGCTAGAGTCAGAGTTGAGATATCTAACTCTAGTGGTTGAGTATTAATTATGTGCTCTCGGTCAATTCACACAGGTCTAAATTTTCTCACCTTGAAAAGAAGGGCATGAATTAAATGATAATAATATGAATACAGCAATAATGATATTACAGCTACTATTTGTTAAGTGTTTTTCCTGTGGGAGTAGTGGACCCAGTGGCATTTCATTACATTTTCAAGTCCAACTGGGACTTTATTATTTCTCTTTATAGATAAACAAATTTGAACTATAAGAGGTTAAACAACATGAGGAAAATGATACTTCAGAACCAGAATTTGGTTTTTTCCTTTTTTTTTTGTTATTGTTTTTTGTTGTTTTTTTGTTTTCTCATTGAGTTTATTGGTACATTCTAGGTACACAGTACAGTTACATTCATTATTGGGATCTTGCACCTTTACATAACAGGTCTTGGTTCTCATTTTTTCCCCTTGTCCCTTCCCTCCCTTCATCCCTTCCACCCCTCCCCATTTACAAACACTTTATTTCCATTTTTTTTCAATTTCTCATATTTTTTCATAATCTTATTACCTTTCCCCTACCCTTCCCATTTTCCCTACACCTTTAGCCCTTTTCTTCCTATTTCATATTTTCAATTATCTCATTAGGATCCTGTGTACTATTATAGTTTTTCACACCAGAGATACTATTCAGTATTTACACATGTGACTTATTTCTTTCACTTAGGAGTATATCCTCAAAATGTATCCATTTTCCTATGAATGACTCTGATTTCTCATTCTTTATGGCTGAGTAGTATTCCATTTTATAGAAAAACCATATCTTCTTTATCCAGTTTCCAACTGATGGGCAAATGGGCTGTTTCCAAGTTTTAGCTATTACAAACTGCGCTGCTCTAAACACAGGTGCACATATGTCACTGTGATATGATTCTTTTAATTCTTTTGGAAAGATACCCAGCAGAGGGATGGCTGGGTAAAATGGAACCTCTAGTCCAAGCTCTTTGAGGTATCTTCATATTGATTTCCATAGTGGTTGCACCAGTCTGCACTCCCACGAACAATGGAGAAGGGTTCCTTTCTCCCCACAACTCTGCCAACATTTGTTATTGGTTGATTTCATTTTTTTTTCATTGAATTTATTGGCACATTTTAGGTACACAGCACAGTTACATGCATCATTGGGATCTTGCACCTTTACATGACAGGTCTTGGTTCTCATTGTTATTGGTTGATTTCTTGATAGAAGCCATTCTTTGTGGGGTGAGGTGGAATCTCAGTGTCGTTTTCATCTGCATCTCTCAAATGACCAGAGATCTGGAACATTTTTTCATATATTTACTTGTCACTTTTGCTTCTTTGTCTGAGAAGTGTCTGTTCATTTCAGATGCCCATTTTTGAATTGGGTCTTTATATTGGGGGGGGCTGATTTTTTTTTTAGTTCTTTATATATTCTAGGTAATAGTCCTTTGTCTGAGGAGCAGCTGGTAAAAATTTTTTCCCACATTGTAGGTTCTCTTAGTTCTGTTGGTGGTTTCTTTTGCAACGCAGAAGCTTTTTAATAAGATGAGATCCCAGTTGTTGATTCTTTCTGCTAGTTCCCGTGTTACTGAGGATTTGAAGAACTGGGATTTGAACCAAGACCTACCTGACTATGAAACTTTCATCCTTAATGACTGCTTTGCAGGTTCTCATCTTTACTTGCCCAACCGTACATTTCTAGGACCCTTCCCCAACTTGTTTAAGTTTCTGTGTGTGACTTGTAGTATCACATTCATTTCAAAGCATAAACCTGAGTCCTTTAGCTGAGACTAACCAGCTCAGATAGTTTTATTATTTACCTCAAAGACCTTAAGTAAAATGGGTTGTTCAGGAACCTCTCTAGATTTGCTTCCTGAACTAACAAAGAAAACACAGATAAAAATTTAGAAGCCAAAAGTCCCCAAGATCCAAAATTCAGGTGAATTTCTGCAGAATATAAAGGTGAGCTGGAAATATACAGGGTAAGTGGGGCACTAAAAATCTACTCCTATTAGGTGGCTTTTGTTACCAAGCATGCATGTTTACTTTCTATTGTGCTATGAGTGTGTGTATTCTACTTTGCATTAAAAATTTTTTAATGATTCAGTAGAACAATCCTGTTGGTAATCTTGAATAGCCCCTAACTTTGCCAGACAACAGGAGACATTCAAAATTTAAATCCCTTTTGCTCTATCCTCCCCATATGTAGAGAGTCTTCCAAGGCAGGAGGGAAGGGAGGAAGAGGAGGTGTCTTAATTTTCTCCTAGTCTCCTTTTACCCAACTGTTCTGCATCTGATGAATCATTCAATGCTAGTCCAAATGTTAATCTACTTAATCAGCTCCCTCAGCATGTCACTCATAAAAAGCAGAGACAGATGTAATAGAACTGTATTAAAAACTGAGGATAATGGTGAGAGAAAAGGGAACACAGAACAGAAAACAGCTCACATTGAGCAACAGCCAGTGGTGTTCTTAAAAACAAAACATAAACTGCTCTTTCCCCTTGAACTGATCATTGTTGTCCTTGGAGACACAGACCTCTCCAATTACTGTACCTTCCTCCTATTTCATGAGCCCTGTCCCCTCTCTCTTGGGTTATCTATAGGAAGAAACTTAAAAAAATCCTTTTTATTATTGTAGTGATTTTGTTCTTTTGGTTTCAACCTAGCCCATTTTGAGCAAGCCTGGGTTTGTAAATTTTGTTGGGGACACTCAAGATTGGGAACTAGGCTACCAAGCCAGGTTGGCACACCTTAGACAGTCACCTTTTCTAGGCTGAAAATTTTGTGGTTAGAGTGCAGATTATTCCAAAGCTTTCCAGAGATAAATGTAACAGAGGGACCAGGCAGGAAACCAGGTGACCACTCACTGCTGGGGAAGTTTCCTGTTTTCATCTAATGCTTTCAGCATTTTCCAGGTATTAAAATGCCATAAAGAACCTCCCAATGTGCTCTTCTTGGAAGAGAATTCAGCCTCACAGAGTAAAAGCAGTCCAATAATAACGACATACAAGGTGTACACTAAGCACTCACTGTGTCCACTTCTGGCATTTAGCAGAGAGAATACATTCTGGGTTTTTAACTTACCAAACCATAAAAATAGTATTTGTGAGTTTAATGGGAGGCAAAGTCACATAAATAAATAAATGAGACAAAACATCACTGGAACTGTTTCATTTTGAATCAAGTTGAATAAAAAGTAGACACTTATACAAATGGAACCCACCCATCAGGATATCTTACAATTTTCAAACAGAAGCTGTTCGAATAGAATAAATGATTATGCACCAGACTCTTGCATCCATTCTATCATGGATAACTACCAACCTTTGTCATTTCTCCCTCAGAGAAAACAGAGAGCAAAGGGATCTAGAATTCCAATGAGACCAAACCTGTAGGAAATTTGGAAAAGCAGTGTTGTGATGGAAGAGGACTACCGATCACCACTCCCCTCAGGGATGCTCTCAGCAGCCCTCTTCCTCCTTTCTCTCCCTTTTTCAGACAGCTTCTGGCACAAAGACTCACAGATAAGTAGCAGGAAGGTCAGCCAGTTTTCTTCTTTTCCAAGTCAGTGGCTGTGAGTCACTCATCATTTACAGCAGTCCTCTTGAGACCTGAGAGCTGACTTCATGCCTGTAATCGGCTGGGAGGTTCCGACCTCATCTTCCTCTCCATTCTGGCTTCATTTCTCTCTCCGTGATAATCAGTGGTGGCTGAGATAAGAGCAACAGATTGTCAGTTTCACCATGAGTTTGAGTCTATACAAAAAATTGAAGGCCAACTCTTTTAGGCTGCAGCTAGTGAAGTCTGAGTGTAAAATTAGTGGGCACATGGCTGTTCCTCCTCTAATCCGTTTTTCCTCCCCAACTTCAATCTAGTTTTTCTGTCCACAAACTAGTTTGTCTCTGCACAGTTTCAAGACCTACTTATGTGGGTTACTTGTAGAAAGTGTTTTGAGAACAAAACTCAATTTCAGGAGTGATCCACCCTCTCTATTCTGGTTTCAAGCAAACACATAATAGTGAGACTCAAAAGTTATTTAATAGTTACATGGGCTTGGTTCCCAAACCATATGCTGCAACTTATTCGCTATGTAGCTATCATCTGGTCATTTAACTTCTCTAGACTTTAGATTCTTGAATATACACATCAGCATGAAAAACTGACAAAGGATAGAACATAGACAGAGGCATGTTCATCTATTACTAAACAACTACCTTTCCAGCAAATCAGTACCACTGATTTATCATGGACACTGGAAAGCTTAATGGTCTTAGAAAAGAAACAACTGTGATTTATAAGGAAATTCCAATAAATCCTTAAAGCCCTTAAAGACAAGGGCAATCCCTCAGGTTGTGGGACCTGATATGAAATGCAATGGTTTTGTTACTCTCTGGACCCTACTCACACAGTGAATCACTGAGTCATGATTCAGTTGCACTCAGGAGTTGGACCAAGAATGGCAGGACAAGGGAGG
>NW_022900919.1:39833560-39841312 GCF_012274545.1 Fukomys damarensis
AAACCATAAAAATAGTATTTGTGAGTTTAATGGGAGGCAAAGTCACATAAATAAATAAATGAGACAAAACATCACTGGAACTGTTTCATTTTGAATCAAGTTGAATAAAAAGTAGACACTTATACAAATGGAACCCACCCATCAGGATATCTTACAATTTTCAAACAGAAGCTGTTCGAATAGAATAAATGATTATGCACCAGACTCTTGCATCCATTCTATCATGGATAACTACCAACCTTTGTCATTTCTCCCTCAGAGAAAACAGAGAGCAAAGGGATCTAGAATTCCAATGAGACCAAACCTGTAGGAAATTTGGAAAAGCAGTGTTGTGATGGAAGAGGACTACCGATCACCACTCCCCTCAGGGATGCTCTCAGCAGCCCTCTTCCTCCTTTCTCTCCCTTTTTCAGACAGCTTCTGGCACAAAGACTCACAGATAAGTAGCAGGAAGGTCAGCCAGTTTTCTTCTTTTCCAAGTCAGTGGCTGTGAGTCACTCATCATTTACAGCAGTCCTCTTGAGACCTGAGAGCTGACTTCATGCCTGTAATCGGCTGGGAGGTTCCGACCTCATCTTCCTCTCCATTCTGGCTTCATTTCTCTCTCCGTGATAATCAGTGGTGGCTGAGATAAGAGCAACAGATTGTCAGTTTCACCATGAGTTTGAGTCTATACAAAAAATTGAAGGCCAACTCTTTTAGGCTGCAGCTAGTGAAGTCTGAGTGTAAAATTAGTGGGCACATGGCTGTTCCTCCTCTAATCCGTTTTTCCTCCCCAACTTCAATCTAGTTTTTCTGTCCACAAACTAGTTTGTCTCTGCACAGTTTCAAGACCTACTTATGTGGGTTACTTGTAGAAAGTGTTTTGAGAACAAAACTCAATTTCAGGAGTGATCCACCCTCTCTATTCTGGTTTCAAGCAAACACATAATAGTGAGACTCAAAAGTTATTTAATAGTTACATGGGCTTGGTTCCCAAACCATATGCTGCAACTTATTCGCTATGTAGCTATCATCTGGTCATTTAACTTCTCTAGACTTTAGATTCTTGAATATACACATCAGCATGAAAAACTGACAAAGGATAGAACATAGACAGAGGCATGTTCATCTATTACTAAACAACTACCTTTCCAGCAAATCAGTACCACTGATTTATCATGGACACTGGAAAGCTTAATGGTCTTAGAAAAGAAACAACTGTGATTTATAAGGAAATTCCAATAAATCCTTAAAGCCCTTAAAGACAAGGGCAATCCCTCAGGTTGTGGGACCTGATATGAAATGCAATGGTTTTGTTACTCTCTGGACCCTACTCACACAGTGAATCACTGAGTCATGATTCAGTTGCACTCAGGAGTTGGACCAAGAATGGCAGGACAAGGGAGGGTGTTTTTCTCCATGCCCCAGGACTCTGAATTATCAGGTGTCTTTCCCAGTTTTCCTTGTTTCTTGGGAATGACTGTGCTCTTTGGTGTGTGAAGCCCTGTTTTGGTGGCAGGTTCATAAAACTGGTCTCTCAGAGTCTAATTATTGGAGCCTGTAAAGTTCAGAATAAGATAGGTTATGCTGCGATAACAAAAACAAAGAAAACCCAGTGGCCTAAAACATGAAAGATTCCATTTATTGCTCATACTACATTCCCTTCATGGGAGCTGAGTTCAGCACTGTCCTCATGCTGGAGACCCGCTGACAAAAGGGCTTCCATGGCCTTTGGAATGTTGCTGGTCACCTTGGCAAATGGAAAGAAAGAGAACGGAGAATTTTACACTGACCTCTTAGAGCTTTTTTGTAGCCAGTAACTTTCAATCACCTCTTACATCACTGGCTTAAACAGATCATATGACTAACTTGCCATTAAGACCTACAGAGAAAACAGGGAATATTTTTGATAACACTAATGATGGCCATGAATTTGTTTTGTTTCGGCATAATTGAGAACTTCGTTAGTCAGCACCCATGAACATCCACATTACCTAGTTTAAAAGGCACAAGGAATGTTCCATACACTTGCATAATCCTTCACAGCACTCAGTAGACCTAAATATCACATCTCCTGAAAAAGGAAAAGGAAAAAGTAAGATTTCGCACCTGAGTTCCAAAAAAGGGGCGCCTGGAAACAGCTTAAGGAAGATAAATTTAGATCACAAGGATTGTGGGACAAAAAGGACAGCAACAAATCCTGAACAAAACTTTCTATTATCTTTAAATAATCCTAGAAGTCTGTGCTCAAAGATACAGACTTCGCCAATAGATACATGCGAGAGCTGGGGGTTAGCACGTAGCACCCCAAAATATACATCTGTAGCATATCAGTGATTTTAAGATGGTTATTTGGGGAAACTGTAGATTCAGAAGACTCTCTGAAAAGCTGCTCTCTTAGTAAAGAAATTTACATTATAAGGAATTGTTCATTTGTGAAGACTTCTGTATCAGAGTGGAGCTCTGAAACAAACTTCATCACTTGAGGTACATATCTCTGCACAATTTTATGCCCATTAATCTATTAGTACTAGTAAATATGTGTGTACTAGTTTGTTAGTACTAACACTAATTTATGTATTAGTACATACCTGCAGTACATAATGTTTCCGTTCTCTATGTGGAATTGGTAACTGCATACAACACATTGTAATTGCTTTTTTCATCCCCTCTCCCTTCCCTTCCTCCATCTCTTGTCCCCTTGCCATTTTTAAAACGATCAATCGTTTTTAAATTGGCTCCCTATTGGCTACCTTATATTTTGCTCTTTATTTATATTTGGGGTTTCACGTGGAAGAGAAACCATACAGTATTAAGCTCGTGTGTCTGACTTGTTTCACTTAGCATTACGGCCTCGAGGTGCAACCGTTTTCCTACTGAGGACTCAAGCGTATCCTTCTTTATGGCAGAGTAGTACTCCATTATATGGAAGCACTACATTTTCTTCATCCATCTGCAGATAGACACATAGGCTGCTTCCAAGATTCAACTATTATGAATTGTGATGCTAGTTAAACAGGGGGTGCATAGATCACTGTAATTTGATATCTTTGGCTCTTGTTGGAATATACTCAGAAGGAGAATAGCTGGGTCGAATGAAATTTGTAGTTTTAGTTTTGGGGGGAATTTCTATGCTCACTTCCATAGTAGTTGTGCTAGTTTACATTCTCACTGATAGCGCAGAAGGGCTCCCTTTTCCCAAAGGAATGAGCATTTATTATTATTTGATTTCCTGATGATGGCCATTTTTTCTTGGGTAAGAAGAAATCTCAGTGTTGTTTTATTTTACATTGTAGTTTGCTTGCTTGATGAGGCAGGGTTTCACTGTGTAGTCAGGATGTCCTTGAACTCACTATGTAGTCTAGGCTGGCTTCAAACTCACAGAAATCTTCCCGACTCAGCCTCCTCAATGCTGGGATTACAGGTGTGTGCCAACACACTGGGCTCAAATTTGCCAGCACTGTTGAGCATATCTTCATGTATTTGTTTCATTTCATTTCACTTGCCCATTTTTTATTAGGACTTTTATTTGGGGAGGTCTAAATTTTTGAGTTTTTAGTATATTCTACATATTAGTCCTCTATCTGAGGAATAATAAAAAATTTTCCCATTCTGTAGTTTGACTTTTCATTCTGTGGGTTGTTTCTTTCCTGTGCAAAAGTTTTTTAATCTGATAGAATTCTATGTGTTGATTCTGATTGTGGATAATGACTCCCTGAAAGTCCTTACCTAAGCCTATGTCTTCAAGTGTTTGGCCTACTTTTTCTTCCAGCAGGCTGTCTCTGTTTTAACATTTCGTTCATTAATCCATTTTTATTTTGGTTTAGTATATAGTGAGAGACAATGGGTCTAGATTCCATCTTTTGCACGTGGATAGCCACCTTTCCCAGTGCCATTTATGCTATCTTTCCTCTAGTGTATAGTTTTAGCCCATTTGTGTTTGGAGTTGTTTCTGCAGCCTCTGTCCTATTCCACTGATCTTAATGTCTGGTTTTGTGCCAGTGCTGTGCTGTTTTTAATCAGTAGCTTTGTAATATAACTTAAAGTCTGGGATTGTGATGCCTCCTGCTTTGCTCTTGTTCCCCAGGATTGCTTTTGTTATTTTGGTTCTCTTCTGGTACCATAAGAATTTTAGGAATTTTTTCTCCAGTTCTATTAAGAATGCTGTTAGCATTTCAATTGGGATTGCCTTAAATCTATCTGTATATCAACTTTGGAAATACGGCCATCTTGAGTATTTTGGTTCTGTCTGCCAAGGAACTGAGGATGTCTTTCCATTTTCTAATATCCTCTTCAATTTCCTTTTTCAGAGTCCTGTAGCTTTCACTGTAGAGGTCTTTCACCTCCTAACCTTAACCCTAACCTGCTTTTTTCTGAGTCCTCTGTTTCTTGTTTACAGCTTGCCTTTGGATTTTGCTTCTTGGTCCATTATGCCCATCAACATCTTCTGATTGGGAAATCAAGACCATTCACAGTGAGAGTTATTACTGATAGATACTGACATTGCTGCTGTTGCTTTATTTTTGTGTTATGGATTCCCTATCTTTCCCTTCTTAACTGCTCACCCTACCTATTGGATTCATACCATTATTCTTTTGCCAATGTTAGCTTCATTGTCTTTTTCTAAGATATCCTTGAAAATTTTGTGAAGTGCCAGTTTAGTGGTCATGAATTTCTTTCAGTGCTCTTTATCATGAAAATATCTTATTACTCCATTAATTTTGAATGATAGTACTACAGTATATATCATCATGGGTTGGAAATTGCTTTCTTTTAGGGCTTGAGACACTTCACTCCAAGCTCTCCTGGCCTTTAAAGTTTGCGTTGAGAAGTACTCTAATTCTAAATGGTTTACCTAAGTGATCTGCTACTTTGTTCTCACCCCTTTTATGATTTTGTTTTTGTGGTGGACTTTCCAGGATTTTGGCCATGATGTGTCATGAAGCGGTTCTTTTCTGATTGTAGCTATTTGGGCTCCTAGATGCTTCAATTATCTATATGTTAAATTCTTTTCCCTTATTTGGAAAGTTTTCTGCTATTATTTCAGTAAACAGGTTTTTTAATGTCATTTGTGTTATCTTCTGATTTTTCATTAATTCCAATTAATCTTAGATTAGTCCTCTTTGTGTCATCTAGGATATGCTACATACATTTTCAAGTTTTCTTGTTGCTTTTAAGGTATTTGCCATAAGTTGGTCATTGACAACAGCCTTGTCTTCTAGTTCTGACACTGTCCTCATGCTGATCACTCCTGCTACTCATATTTTTAGTAGAATTTTAAATTTCCTGAATTGATGGTTGAAGTCTTTTTTATTAGTATGGCACATGTTTGTAGTACATTCAGTTTACAGTCATTGTAGGGAGTGTGTATACGTACAACTACAGCTTATTTCCTTTTTTATCCCTTACGCTTTCCCTTCCCTCCTCTTCCTTACCTCCTCCTCTAATTCCCCAATCATGATTTTCATGCTTGTTGACATTATTAATCTTAAGTCATGTTATACCATATAATGTTTATATTTATTGAGGTTACTAGGTTCCTGTACATGACATATGTTTTTTCTACCTATTTCTGCTTCCCTTTCTCCTCACTCTTTGCCCTGTTCCTTTGTACCCTCTCCCTATTGCAAGAGATTATCCTTTACCCACTTCTATCCATCCTTTATTATTCTATCGGTGTCTTGCCTTACTCAAATGATACCATATGGTATTTAAGCTCATGTGTCTGGTTTATTTCACTCAATATTACATTTTCCACATGCATCTATTTTCCTACAAATGCATATCAATACCATATTTTCTTTATCCAATCATTGTTGATGGGCATACAGGCTGCTTACGGGATTTAGCTAATAAGAACTGTGCTACTGTAAACATTAGTGCATGTAATACTGTAGTATGATGTCTTACACTCTTTGGGGAGGATACCAAGAAGGGGAATTGCTAGGTCATATGTAATTTATAATTTCAATTCTTTGAGAAATTTCTATATTGATTTTCATGATTGTACTAGTTGATACACTCACTAACAATGTAGGAGAGTTTTTCACCACAGCCTTGCCAGCATTTATTTATTGTTTGATTATCCATTGTTATTGTCATTTGCATTTTCATCATTATTTTAGCCCTCCTAGGTTCTTATTAATGTCTTCTGTGGACTTGTTGATCTTTTTTTTTTAATTTGGCCCAATATCTGTTTACTTATATCATCTGTGAGCTTGCCAAATACCTTTATGGATCTGTTTTGTCACTGCTGCTCCTGATATGATTTTCAATATAAAAGTGTGTGGCTCTTAGTTCCTTCCCTTCAATGCTACATGGATCAGATTGGGGGAGTTGGGAATTTTTGGAGATAATAGTTGTCTTGTCTCACTAAGTTTTTATTTGTTTGTTGCTTGCTTTTTTGTTTTGAGACTGTGTAGTGTTCTTTCTGGTACAAAGACTTCTTTAGTTAATGTCCACTTCTCAGTGGTGACCTCTGGGCATGGCTAACTATTGGTCTTTGCCTGTGTTCCAAGATTCAACACCTCCATATACTTGGGATGGGAGGTTGCAGCATATTTATTGGTTATACCCAGTACTCAGCTCACCAGGAATGGGCCACAATATTATTAATGACCCCAAGGCAATCCAAATCCCAAGAAAACCAATTAATAGCATCAGCTATAGCAATAAATAGCATGAATTACAGCACCAAAAACAAACTATCAATAAACTGTAATATATCACCCTTAGTTATAGAAAAGAGATCTATAATTACAGTATGAACACTAAGTGAAACCAAATATTGACCTATTATTAAGCTATGGTAAATATTTATTAATAGAACAACTTTACCTCTACTAACAATAGAACAGTATTCATTATTATTATTATTCTTTAGCAATAACAAAGTTAACTAGCTACATAGAGAATCATAAAGTTTAGTAGTTATATAAGTAAACAAAGAGGGAGTAGGGAACTGTAGAAGGAAAATATGAAACTTTGAAAAATTCATGAGTGGGACATGAATAAGAGAAGTGAAAAAATGAGATAAGGGGTATGTTATGGCTTGTGTTTGGATGTGCCTCGCAAGCCTCACACTTTTTCAGAGGTGGTGGCAACTAGAGTGCGTGATTGAGTCAGGTGGGGCTAGGCCCGGGGCACTACCTGGGCCTAAGTAGTCTGGATAAGATAAAAGGGGCAGGAAGGCACTGTTAAGGTCCCTTGGTGCTTTTACTATCTTCGCCACTGTGAACTATTGCTCCTTTCCCACCCGGCCTCAGAGCCAATGATTATGGACTAAAATCTCTACAAATCATGAGCTAAATAAACCCTTTCCATTTAACTTTGGATGTCAGTATTTTGTCTCAATAATGAGAGAAAAGTAACTAACACCATGTCTAATTGAGGAGTAAAAGAAAATTAATAGTATTAGAGAACAATCACAGGAAAAGGACAAAGAAGAACAAGAAGAAAGGGCTGGGGATTTAGCTCAGTGGTTCCAGCACATACCTTACAAGGATGAGGTTCCAAGTTCAACCCCTGGTACAAAAAAAAAAAAAAAGAAGAAGAAGAAGAAGAAGAAGAAGAAAAAGATACACCTCGAGCAAAATGAAGAAATAAAAGAAAAAGGGAAAGAAAACAGCTGAAAAGGTAATAGAGGGGAAAAAAGAAAGGAAAAAGAAAAACTGGATGAAAAAACCCAACTCCCCCCAAAAATCTAAGAAAGATAAAAATAAAAATAGAAAAAAATTTGAAACACTGAATCAAAAAAAAAAAAAAAAAAAA
>NW_022900919.1:39841354-39891483 GCF_012274545.1 Fukomys damarensis
AAAAAAAAAAAAAAAAAAAAAAAAAACAGCAACAACAACAACAAAACTTCCTGTGCCTTTGAATGAGAGATTTGTTTCCAATATCTGCAGTTTTGGGATCAAGCCAGTCACAAATTCCGTTTAGCTTTAGGGCCTCTGAGTCTTTAAGGTTCCCTTGCTGTACCAGAGAGCCCTAGAAGAGCCCTAAATCCACTCACCCTGGCTGTGGTTCCTGTCCAAGTCAAGCTGTCACTGGTAGATGGGAAACATCATTGGCTTTCTGGTCTCTGCTGTTTGTAGGCTGTAAGACAGGGTGTCTAGTGGACTGTTGGAATTAAGGTCTATAGTCGCAGGACCTGGTTGCTTCCTTCTCCCCCAGGCCTTGTCTTCATCTGAGATCAGGTGGATTGATAATTCCTCATCTCCTCTGCCCCATGCCAAAGGAAAGCAAAATACAGAGCTGCCTTGGAGTTGGTGGCTATTGGCACTTGTGTCAGAGGTGTGGGGCACTGCGCAGTCTGATGCAGACCTGCTTGCTTGAGTCAGGATTTATCAGCATAATTACGACAACCTTTATTTGCCAACATGTCCGCCCCTCTCCTCACAATGTGTCTCTACCACCCTCCAGAAGCCTTATTCCTTTCCACTGTGCAATCATCTGCTTTTTATTTGAGTCTCATATTTTTGTGGGAATCTCATGAATAAAATGGTCTGTGTAAAATTGAAATGGGTTTTCCCTTCTTAATCTGTTTTATGTCAATTTAATTAATAGTACAACCAAAGAACCTACAAAGTTTTAGGGAAGTCATTTTTCCTTTTCTTATACCAGACACTAGGTGCATCTTTTATTATTTTGCATTGCATACATTTCATGTTTAATTTCTGAACACAAGTAGAATTATGAGAAGGGACATAATAAATAAGATTTAAAAACTAGAGTTACATTTTTCTGAATCAATTTTCATTAAAAAGTAGTTATATACATATACCCAAATGAAAAAACAACTAAGAAAGCAAAGCATTCTTACCCACAGTGTATGAAAATTCCAGTTGCTTCTATGAAAAGACAAAACTTACATCAAATTTAAATTTGCTTATCTTACCTAGCTTGCATATTCTGGACTAAATATAGTTCAGACTGCCCCTACCCCATCACATATGTGTTCTACAGCCAGAGAAGATAAAATGACATGCAGAAAGCGGAAGTGAGACACAAAGACAGCTATGTTGGATACACCTGGGTATTTGTTTTATTTGAATGTGATTTGAACAGGTGGCCACCTATGATTGGATGGAGCTGGGCTGCCTTGATTGAATGAGACTCAGCTATTTGTTACAAAAGTTGATCTGTGGCTTAAGTTTCCAGTATGCCTGCACACTTGCAGCTTCCTTGGGCCAAATTTAGTTCAATTTAACACTACCATTATTGATCACATTTGATGTCACGCTTAAATTTTGGTTATTCTGACTTTTACTCTACTAGTGGTTAAAAAGTTGCAGTAATCTTTTTCTGAATGTGCTTTTTTTTAAAAAAAAAAAAAAGAATAAGTACCCTGGTGTGGTGATGCATGTCCATAATGCTAGCACTTTGGAAGCTGAGGCAGGAGAATCACCATGAGTTCAAGGCCAACCCAGGATACAGAGTGAGTTCAAAGCCAACCCTAACTACATGGTGAAACCATGCCCCAAAAAACAAACCAACAAACAAACAATAAAGGATTGGGTTAGGAGATTCCTGGAGGATGAAAGGGCCAGCAAAGCCTTCTGATAGGTGAGGAATGCCATATTGAATCTAAGAATTTCAAAGCTATCTTGGGGTTTCACTGCAGAGCAGGGAAGCTTTTTCTTTTTCTTTTTTCCTGCATTAAGTTTATTGGTACATTTAAAGCAAATGATATAGTTACATTTATCATTGGGACCTTGTAACTTTACATGATATGTCTTAGTTCTTATTATTTCCCCATATTCCTGCCCTCCCTTCAACCCTTCACCCTTCCCTATTTACAAAGACTTTGTTTCCATTTTTTCCTTTTTTCACATTTTCTTTTCCCTTCCCCTTCTCACTTCCCCTTTAGCCATTTTCTTCCTATTTCAAACTATCAATTGTACCATTTGAACCTTATTTACACTTTTAGTTTTTCACACCAGTGAAACTATTCAGTATTTACTCAAGTGTGTCCTATTACAGCCTCAATGTGCATCCATTTAGCTATAAATGTCTTTGCTTTCTTATTCTTTATGGCTGACTAGTACTCCATTTTATAGAAAACCCACATCTGCTTTATCCAGCCTCCAGTTGATGGGCATTTTGGTGGTTTCCGAGTTTTAGCTGTTACACACTGTGCCACTATAAACATGGGGGGGAATCTTTTTCCTAATTCAGAAAGAGAAGCCAGGGTTCCCTCTGCTCTCCATCTGGTGTGATCCTCCTAAATCCCACAGACAGATTCCGACAGCCTGACTCCTGCCCCCAGCCTGAAGGCAGAAAGCTTGAGGAGGAGTGAAGGCCATGTCAGCAGCAAAGCCAAGAGCAGAGAGAGAGGCATCTTCCTCTGAGCCTCGCTCCCTCCTCTGATTGCCCTTCTATGGTCCCAGCTGAGGTGGGACAGGATCATCCAGAGGACCAGGACTGACTCAGGAGCCTGCGCAGTGAAAGGATGGTGTTTCTGAAATGTGACCTCCGAGTTTTGAGGTCGAAAACAATCTGTCAAACAATATCAGTCTTCTGCTCTCAGAGTAGTGTTTATTCCAGGAAATAATAGATTTGTGGAAAGCTGCTTAACAAAATTGGTGCTCAATTTTTCTGAGTAACAAGCATGGAATTTTAAAATTAATACTTGATAGTTTTGGATGTTTGGTGATCACGAGGATTTGAGGCATGGCAAATCAATAGTAATTAAAAGAAAAGTATAAATACTACTTGAGAGATTTTTATTTACTTCCATTGTAAATGATGTAAAATTTACAGAATAAACAAAAGGAATAATTTCTTGTTATTGGCATTTCAGATTTCCAAAGTTCCTCTTCAGTTATTCTGAGCAAAAAATTTATCATTAAAAAGAAGCAATGATTCTGTAAGCTTAATGTAAGGAAAGGCTTCATCTCTTCCTTTTTAAACCAATGCAAGTTTTTGATCCTCTGAGTTCAGGCTTTGGGAGGATTATTTAGGTGGTCTTGCTATTCCCAATAAATTGAAGTAGCATTTAAGTACTTCCAAAAGCTCTAGCTCATCTTGCATCTGTCAGTTAAAGAATTAGCCAACATAAACTAATCAACTTATCTAAAAAAATAAATTACTCAAGGAGGGAGAGTTTATATTATAGGTCTAGTAGATGAGCAAGTACTTCCATTTTAAAATAAAAATAATCTGATGTAAATATAGAGACTTTAGCTACAGATAACTATAACTACAGATGTATTTTTTTAGACAATAAAAAGATACCAACTGAGAAATCTATCTATTGGATGAAGATGCATTAATTTTTTAAAGCTATAGAAGCATTTGATAACTATATATATATTTATTTTATATATATATAAAATGAATTAGTACTAAGTGAAACATTATGATATTTTCATTCGAACTAACAAATAAATTTTTAAAGTTGCAAAATGGTAATTTGTAAATAAAAACTAGAGCCTTGATCACTTTTATATATCATGTACTCCATCCATTCATTCCTATGTTTAATCTTCCACAATATCTTATTAGCTCTACATTTTCAGGGTTATTGTAGTACTAATGGTTGGTGGCCCAAATGTCCTATTTTGTCATGATCCACAAATATACAGTAATAGGAAAATATTAAGGTCAACTAAAACTGAAATGGGTAATACTGATGAGAGGAAAAAGTAGAGTAAAAGAAAAGGGCCCTTGAAAACACACAAGGCACCTCAACCCATATCCAGGAGCACCTCATGGAGGGCAGAGAGAGGCCAAGTGGTCCTTCAAATACTCTTTAAAGTGCTACTTTCTAGGTTGACCCATTAATCCAAAGGGCAAGGTACTGCAGAGCATTATCTGCCAAGATGCCCTCCTCAAGGAGCTGTGTGTCAGGAAATATCATCGGGCAGTTTCTAAATAGTCCATAATCACTATTCTCTTGAACTCTATGCCCTGACTAGTCTACATCAATGGGCAGTGTTAAGCATTGCCATAAGATACTGGACAAACAAACACAACTATGCCGTCTGAGTTATCCCAACTCATCTCTTAAGCTAGTGGCCTCTGGGGTCAGATATATGTAGGCAATGAGTGGTAGGGAAATCTCTTGCTTTTGCCTTTGATGGCTGCCCAAAGTACACTTAAGTATCCAAGAAAATTTCAATCAGGAGTCTGGTTGTAGAGATGATTAGAAATAGAAGTGCAAGAAAGAGCGGAAAAGGCAGTCAGAGGAAAACAAATGGCATGAAATAAAGGTCATAGTGAGTGGGCTGAGGGTCAAGCTATCTGCAGATAGCATATTGAGTGAAGCCAATATTTCTTCACAATCCTATAAAAGAAAAATAAAGAAAAGATATTTTGGTAAGAAGCAAGGGGTTGCAGGAACAGTAAAACATGCACACTTTTGATGAGTGACCTGACAAGTCATAAATGCTTGGCTACACTTTTGCTATTTTCCATTGTGCTAAATCTACTACCATGCCAATGAATTTGGGAATTAATTGATACCCAGAATGGAGAAGAAAACAAGTACAAGGAAGCTGGATGTAGCCAAAGTCTTTTCTGAGATGGCAAAACAGATGCTAAAGACAACTTGTTTCATGTGTGTATGTAGATCCAGGCAAGAGCAGCTGGGAACAGCCCCCCTGAGAAACAGAGGTCTCAGGGGATTGAGGTACAGCTCAAGAAGCACACACTGTAGTACTATGCAGAACTTCTTGTAGGGACTTAGGTAAACATTTTGTGCTATAGGAATTTTACTAAATTAAAATAAATTTGCAGCTGTGTCTTGGTCACTTTTCTACCAAAATTACCTTGAATAAGTTTCCTGGTTTCTCTAAGCCACCATTTCATCATCTGTAAATTACAGTAACAATAGAGCCATCTCCATAGGATTTTTCTGAGGTTAGGAGATAAAGTGTTACAGGTTTAGCAAATATGGTCCTTTGAAACACTTTTCCCAATTTTTCACTCCTCTCTGCATTTGCACCTTTTCCAGTGTAGCTGGATAGTTCCTCTCTCTGTGAGAAGAGTTTATTTCTCTGTGCTGCTGATGTCAAGCTTAACAGTGTGATTTGTTTGACTGATGGGATGTGAATAGAACTCTCCAGCCTATGCTTTCAGAGGAGTTGTCTACAGATATTTCCAAATTCTGAGAGAAGCATGTGTGCCTAGTAGATGTGGCCTGTTTGGTCTGGGTCCCAGAAGGACACACGTGAAGCAAACCTGAGCCAATTCTACATAAGTTTGACTATGTGAATAAATGCTCATTGTCATATGGCTTGTTGCACAGTGGTGTTTGACTGATCATGTACGGTGTTGTTGCATGTCCTGGGAGTCTGCACAATAACAGAACTTGTAAATCACTGCAGTTTCCTTACAATCTAAAGACATCCACTTTAAAAAGAATCATCTGAAATTTCCCTATGAAACATACGTATTCACGGTTAGTTGACTTTTTGAGAAAATTATCATTTCTTTGAAAGGGTTCCTGAATTTCCTCTCTCTCTGCTTTTACTGAAAGATAAAAACCTTTCTTCATGAGCCTCTTCTAAATAGATGTCTTTTCTCCCTCCTCTCCTAGGTTTCCTTGTATCCTTTAATTCTAAATGTAAACCCAACCTCTTCCATAGGCTTATGTGACTACTCCCACAATCATTGGTCTCCCTTTCTCTCTACTGTTTACTCCAAAACTATTTCATGAGTTTCTCCTACTGGGTTAAACTAACAGATCCTCAAGGTAGAAGCTGTCTTCACTCCTTCTGGATTTCTCACAGTACCTAACCCTAAAAAGAGAGTGAAAGTCAAAATTTTCACAGTCATTGGATTATTCCACTGACTACATATTCTCGAAAGTTTATCCTGAAACAAAGTGACTATTTCATTCACAGAAGATTTCTTTAGTGGGATATGGGTATGAAATTGCATCTCAAAATAGCAAAGCAGCACCTTATCCCTTCACTTTTTTAAGGTGTTCCAATATCAAGTGATGTATTCTTATTTGGGGCTGGGTCTCTGATTTTTATAGAAAAATGATAATTGTTTCCAAGTTGAAAAAACAGTGTCTGTTACCAATGTCTCACTTACCCAAAATAAATCTGACATTCCTTCATTTTATTTACTCTAAAAAATATAGTTTCATGATCCTTAGCAGGGTTTCAGCATATAGTTTCAGGAAATGATGATTTCTCATACCTGTGCACACAGTTCAACTTCATGGAAAAAATTAGTGAAAAATGTGTAGCTTATTCTGATTCCTAAGCACATTTTATCTCCTCCCTAGTTAGCTTTCTGTTAATCAGTGAACAATTATTTATAAAAATTGACATTCAGCCATTGTCCAATTTTCTATGCATGCTTTTTTGGATTGCTTCAGAATAAGTATCAACCAGGAGTGGTGTACTAGGATAATACTACAAATAACCTAAATGATTTAAATATCTCTTGTCCAGATCAACTTTATATGAACAACTTTTTAAAAGAATACTGAACTGTTACACAGTATCTACTAAAGCTAAGCATATCTGCCTGACATACAACTCAGCACTTCTGGAACTCTTGAGTATACCCAACAGAAATAATCATACATATGCACAGAAGTCTCACATAAGAATTTTCTTTGAACTTACAAAACTTCCAATGCCCACCAACACTAGAATGGATACCTTGTAGTATTTTCATACAATGAAATGGTACACAACTATAAAAAGGCAGGAATCTTTTATGCATAATTCAAAATGAAAAAAGCCAGACCCAAAGGAATAAATTGTGCATTATATTCAAGGACAGACAAAATAGAAAGTAAAACAGCATTTCCTGGCAATGGTAAAAAGGGAAAAGGGAACCTTTTGGGCTGCTGGAAATGCTCCATATCATAATATGGATGGTGGTTACAGGGGGGAATGTCAAGCTGTAGACTATAAGTAGGTCCATGATGCATATTATACCTCATTTTTAAAAAATACAGAAGAAAATTTCACCTAGAATTAGAGCTACAATGAATATTTATGAGGCCAAAACTCATAGCTTGCCAAGATTGATTGGTTAAGCCTTTAGATTACAGAATATAATGATAGTAAGGTAAATAGATATAACTAGTCAATAAAGGATTAAGCTTCCTCAGGAGATGTGGCATCTGGTAAAGTTTTCAGTTACTTATACACCTGGTCAAGGCATACAGAGAGACACACATCATCAAGGACAAGTGCTCTGGATGTAGTAACTGGCTAACTACCCATCAGGGGTCCCGTTCTATGCCAGCCCGTCTACAGATTGACAAGATAGTCTTAATGCCACACAAAGGGGACCAGAGACAAAGGCAGGTGCTGAGGAGGCCTTAACAATGAAGGCCTATTCTCTCCCTTGCACACCTGAGAACACCAGTGAACTTTGTCATTGTTTAATAGCAGAAACCTTGCGGTTTCTCTCATCCTCGGCTATTCGTCACATGATCACATTATTTCCTTACAAAATGACTATGTTCCTTGACAACGGAATCCTCCAAACCTATAAACCATGTCATCAAGAATGACCAGAGGTCATTCACCCCGCTCCCTCTCATCCCCAGATATTTGCTCATATTGTTCATTAAAAGGGAGTTTAAAAAAATGAAAGGTAAGACAGCCATCCAAGTCTAGCAACAAGCAACACAAAAGGCTCATTTGTGAAGGGCAAAGATTAACAGGACTAATAGCTCCAGGGGTTTGAGGAAAGCTTGTCTGATTCAGAGAATCAACAGGGAAAAGTTGAGTGCAGACAAATTGCTTGCTCCAAAGGGAATAGTATGTGGGAGGGGATGGAAATAACTCTGTTTTACTTTCTGTGCTGTTGTGCCAACAGATGCAGGGCCCGTCTTGGTGGCAGAATAATGTGCCCGTGATAAAAGCAGCTGTCTCTTTTGTCCAGACACTGAACATTTACTTTTGGTTCAGTGAAGCCTCAATTGATTGGACTCTGTAGTTACTTTATCAAAGTGTTGTTCTGTGGTCTTTACAAAATTGTTTTTCATGCCATTCTTTCATCTAAATGGGAAGAAAAGCGGGTCTTCTCCAGAAGATACATAGGCCTTTTCTTCAGCTACAAAAGGGGTCTCAGAGCTATAGGAGAATGGGTTTGCCAAAAGATGACCTTGAAGAATCACAAGATGCTCCTTGGAACTTTCTAGAAATGCTTTGGAGAAATATTTAACATGGAAGAAATACTGTAAAAGAGGAAGGAGGAGCTGATTGATGTTCAGTTTATTTTAATGCAGGCATTCCTTGTTTAACAACCAAGTAGCATTCCTAAGGCTAGGTTATTAAGTGAATTAACTAAATGAGAAATCATATATAGTATGCACACTTCAATATTCAGAACAAAGAAAGGGTCGAAGAAAACTTCAACTTGATGTCTTTGCTTTTATTACATAATTGTCACATGTAGTACTGTAATGTATAATAGAACATAAAACTACAGCTCTGTATTGTACAGTACAGCCAGTCAAAAATTCAGTACTGTAAATACAAGGTGTACCAGAAAGAAAAGACATTGAGCTGCTATAAACAAGATATGCAGAACTGAGAACTGTACAAAAAAAGTTTGAGCGGCAGGTCATAAATCCAAGTGGCCAATCATAAATCCTGAATAGCACATTTCAGGAGCAAATCTCAGCAGTCGTTAAACAGGTAGGTTGTTAAAAGAGGAATGCCTATATCCCCATTTTCTCAGCCCTCTGGATAATGAAGAAATGATGAATTTAACTCCTCTTTTTGTTGTAACTGTGTTTAACACACTAAGTGAGAATATTTGAGTGGAGATAAAAGTACACACCACATGAAGTGAGAATATGGCCAGCCGGCCTATTCAAGTTCGGTTTTGGAAGTTTCATCCTAACTAAACCTTTTCTTTATAATCTTTTCATAGGTAAGGCAGGATATCTTTCTTCACCTGAACAATACATTGTTCTATTCAAAGGAGACAGGAATGTTTTATTTTTGTTGATCCTACTTAAAGTTATCATTGCTCTTCTATAAAAGTAGCTTCCTAACTTAAGTCTAAGCTGAACTTGTTAGAAGTGCTTGCTAAATACTTAAAGCTAATATTTTGAATCAGCAGGTCTTGGACATTGAATCTCTGTGTAACATTCCATGTAATTCTGATGTAGAGGCCCACAGGTGACAGATTGAGACTCCACCACCTATCACCATGTCCCTCTAGGATTGACCTACTAAGTCTCACTCCCAGTGTCATGGAATTAACTGCTTAAAAACTAAGGCAGAAGTTTGAAAAAGGTGAGACCCATGAATTGTGTCCACTGTCCCTTACACTAAGCCTAGCGATGTTGCAGTGCACCAGTAGGAACACGCCAGACCAAGGTCACAGATGTCACCACCACCTGCCCACTACTGGAGTCACTGCCAACTCCACCTTGATCCTTGCTTCAGAAACTCTCTGATTGAGGACAGGCAATTACCTTAAATAAAGGATTGGAAATTATCAAGAAAAGCTGAGGACTTATTTTTGTGTGTGTAGCCTTTGCTCCAAGAATAGAAACATGCCACAGATACCCACATGTTTAGCAGAAGCAGAAAAAGCAAGAGAGCACCACCACCTCAGTTAGAACATTCTGTGTTCCCAGCAATGACTGTGTGTCCACGGTTCACCTTTGCTTTGTACCAAAGAAAGCCAAAAGCAGGGAGGGAAGAGCCAGCTAGCACCAGAGGCCAGGAGAGAATAGCAGGTAGCTGGGCTATGGTCCAGGGAAGAATCCCAGAGCATCAGGGTCCTTATCAGGCTATAAATTCAGTGGTACTGAGCTCAGTGCAATAGTTTCATTTCTTTATTTTTTTCCTCCAGCTCTCCTACTTGTCCTGTGAAAGTTGTTCCAACAGCCTTCTCCAGTGAAAGGACTTCAGAAACAGGAGCTATGTTCGGGTAGGAAGAGTGAAGTGTTGATATGCTGACCCATGGGGCACAAAAGCCCACTGACAGATGAGAGGGGAAAAAAAGAAAGTGTCAAGAGGATTAGACACAAAAGGATTTTATAAGCAGTAAAAGAAATAATGAGTTCCTCTGGAAAGAAGCCACTGTGTATTCGTAGGTGCTATTTGATCTGTTAGGGGACACAAACAGACAGAGTAAGGGGGAAACAAAAGGCCCACAGCACATTTGGGTAAGTGGAGGAGATGATCATCTGAGCACTGTAAGAGCTGCCAAGGGCTGGTGCTGGCAACACATCGCCTGGGCCTCTAGAGGTTGGATTTTGAAAATCCTGAGTGGGTTATGCTGATTTCAACACATGCTCTTATCCTTGGGATCTGGAAGGCAATTATAAAGTCATCTTTCATGAGCGGGCTATCCCACAAACATTACTTGGCTGCTATTACGCCTGACAGTTGGACCAACTTCTGGTTCAAAAATAGCCCGTTTGTCAGTTTTCTCTACTCCCTGTTATTGTGAAACAGGCAGAATCGGGAGACACTGCTGGGGCGCTGGTTGAATCACTTTGAAATTGTGCATTGGTTTGTCAGGAAGCCTGTAGTTCCCAGGGGCCAGGAAAGGACAACAGGTAGCTGGAGAGGAAATGCCCACTTCGGGAATGCTGGCTGCGGAATTCTCTGAAGTGAGTTACACATTGTTGCTTCAAAGATCTTTTGGATTCATTCTGTCATTTTTTTCAAGACTCACTTTCTTTCTCTTATACTCTATTTAAATAGAGTGATGAAAAGTAAATAAACAAAATGAAAATTTGCACCGTGCCCCTCAGGAAACGCACAACGGCTATTGACAAGCATCCCAGGAGTTCATGGCCTGTTAGGAACACAATGTTTGCCTTCACTGGTGACTTACTCAATGGCCTCTGAACCACTCCTGTGAAAGAAATGCAAACATACCTTTCTCCTTTTTCTCTAGAAGAGCCCAGCCCAAAAATGCACACAGCCTGAAAAGAAGCACAGAGATAGCGGCCTGAGAGCCAACCAACTCTATACAGCAGTGCCACGGCAGCCCCATGGCACAAGCAGTTGCAAAAGGCTTCAAGAGTTCATGAGACCTCTGCCCCTCTCCTGGTCTAGATATTGGAGGAATGTGTAACTCAGCCTCTTGCCCCTATGGATTCTTAAGGACTCAATGAAACATGGTCAGGGCAACAGGATGGTGAATCAGTGGAGGTCCATGTTTGAAAACACTCCACAGAGATTAAAAAAAAGAACACTATGCAAAAACATGTCAGCATAATTATCATTGGGCCTTAGGATAAACGCACCCCACTGAGAGGTTGAAATTACAGAGATATATACTATCTCAGTAGACACCATATCAATTAAGTGTAGAAATGTCTCCATCCATCTTAAATATGTTTGATTATGTGTGTACACATATGTTTATTGGGTGTGGAAGTTTATGAACACATGAAATACGTTTTCATTATATACAATAAATTATGGGTGTACCTGTTTGAACAATATAAAATTATAGATTTTAAAATTATGTTTTGTAGATTAAAAAATAGTTCAGTTAGGCATCAGTTATTTCGTGGGGTTCAATCCAGTCCGTATGCATAGTGGTCATTAGTTTGTACCGTTTCATATTTGAGCCCACCTTAGAAAGGTGAATGTGGATGCTGCAGACCATCTCTGTGTTACCACCTGCTCTCTGCAAGCATGGATCAGAAAGGGGTGCTAGGAGGAAACTGAAAATCCTGCTTCTTCCCATGGTCTTGTGTTTCCAGTGAGTCTCCTTCACCTAGCAGTGACCTGCGTTCCAGCTTTCAGTCCTATGATTGCCCGTATTTATTTTGTCCCACACGCCAAGATCGACTCCCTGTGCCCTCCCCACCCAGATGCACCTCTGCAGGACACCCCCCCCACCTTCTTATAACTCCAGGTGATTCTTTTATTCCCATAGCCAGAGGTGGTCACTGCTTACAATATCTACTATTTCTTTAAAAGTCTTTAGTATTCCAATATCTGTTTAACAAATTCCATATACTAAAATTTTCTGTTAAAATAAGTTGGATGATTTCTTCTTTCCTAACTGAATCTTGACTCATACAGTACATATACATATTTTGAATGTCTATTTTTCATTTATTTTATATATGTGGTGAGAAAAATAGAGACATGGAAAAACAGAAAAGGTTAAAATGACAGTGAGACCTTATTCACCTTCATACAGTAAGTTTAGACAATACTGGCTGTTGAAAATGTGTATCACCTCAAGCTCAACATCCCCTCAAACCCTCTGAAAATGTATTCAAGTGGCAAGAAAACCTTGCATTGCCTTTCTAACAAAGGCAACTACTGTCAACCTACCGAATCAGAAAGACTTTCATGGTAGTGAAAAACAATGAGTCCATTTCTTTGCTATGGTTTATTTGAAAAAGTAGATTTGATGGTTGATTCATTCTGATACTTCACCCATACGTTTACAAAATGCTGCCCAGATTTGACACAAACGGCTTTCTGGGATGCTCTTCCTAAAGGAGCTATTACCTCTCACCTTTGCTCACATGCCTGTCTTGAGTTTATGCTGTGCAGGGATTATCTGTGCTTCCTCAGGTCATGTGGGAAAGAGTTTGTGTGTACAGTGCTGCCTACATCCACAGAAGTTACCAAGAACCTCACCTTTCTACAATACAGAGAGCCTTTGGTGCCGTCAAATTTTCTATTCCTAATTTCAACATGGAGACTGCTCAGGAAGGAAGGTTGTTGTTTTTGTTTCTTTTTTTTTTTTAAGGTTCAAGGAAAGCATGGTTTCCACCCAGCAGAAGCTACACTGACCTCAAATACATTTCAAGAAAATATTCCATGCTATATGTATCACATTAAACAGAAGGACAATTTTCTAATCAAGATTTTTGCCATTTCCTCTTAAGAAAGTTCACATGTGCACAATAATCATTATGTTTTATATCACGCATGCACAGACATGTCCAACCAATTATCCTTCAGTGACTAAGGATTATGCATGTTCAAAGTACATACATTCACACACCATTTTCCCAGACATGCAAACCAATTTAATAATATTGAACAAGCCCAACATTGTTTAAAATTAATAAATTAAATTAACCAATACCAAAGTCACCTATAAAGAGTAGGTATCATCTCAGTGTACGAATATTTGAGCAAGCTAGGTATCCCACCATCCTCAACTCTGTAGTAAGCAAAGTAGCTAAGCTGTCTTCCAAGCACATCACAGGCACATGGAGGCCCTGTAATCAAAGCAGATGGTTTCAGTCCACCAAAGAGGATATGCAAAGCCCCAATAGTTCTCAAATATACAACTATGCATGTCTCTTTGTCCGATAGTGCAACCATGGATAAGTCTTAGGAGGTAAACACCCCAGTTCTTTGCCCCTTGTCTGAGGAATCTGGAGGATCCCTAACAGAAATGACACCCAGTGTAACCCCCTCATAAGCACACCTTTTATCAACTTTCCTGGTTTGCATCCTTCCTCCCACAGCTTCCTTCTTGGCTGCCATCATCTCCCAAATAAAGATTTGGACTCAAAATCATGTCTCCAGATCCACTTTTTGGAAATCCAGGCCAAGACACCCCATTCGCCTCTGAGGGTCATCCCTAGACCAAGGATGGCAGTGCCCCTGTTATCAGCTGGTTCTCCTCAGGCTAGGACTCAGCAAAATCCCACTGGCCCCTTCTTCTTCCCTGAGCAGATGGTTTCTAGTCTCCCACACAACCACCTTATCTTTTGTGTGGAGATTATTTTTCATGTTCTATGTAATTGGTGGTGGTAAGATGGGCAAGAATATGTCCTCCGAGCTGTACTGAGGAACAAGTATATGTATAAGACTGGCCACCTCAGCCCCAGAAGAATGCCCATGTACCATGTATGATGGATGGAAACTTGCTACCATTTCTCTCATACAATGAACAAAGAACCCAAGAAAAACATGTGGACACACCAGTTTAAGTAATTACAGGCATTACCAGGTTTTGACCTACCTGCTTTGCCTCCAAATTATGGAATAAGTATACAGGTAGAGTTCAGGTACGGTTGATATAGTACACTCAGTCACCAGGCTCATTAAACTATACAAAGAGTGGTGGTGGGTGCCTATAATCGCAATTCAATGCTCTATAGCTTAAGCTGCCTATAAGAAACAATTCCTATAAGCACACAAACTTGAAATTTCATTTTTTGTTACATCCAAATACATCAAGAGTGTCTAGGAGTTCCTGTCTTTGGCAGGTGACCATTAACATCTGCTGTCCACAAGACTGATTTGAAGCTTCGTCTTTCTGGATGGTTCTTACCTGTGTGGCCAAGCTGCCCTACTGCTGTGTCCCTAAGAGGTGAATCTGACCCGTTGCCCAGCTGTGATACATAAAGCCAAGTCGTGCTGGGATGTGCACTGGGGAGAATGTTCTCAACCCTGAGTGCACAAGAGCAAACCTCACTCACCCAAATGTGGCCATACATCAGAGCATCTCGAAGTAGGGTTCACTCTAGTTTTTGAGATTTTGAAAATTCTCTATGAAGAAATGACCACACTTTGTACCTTCCAAGTACTGCTGGAAACTATGAGGGAATCATTTGCCTGCATTGCAATCTTGAATGAAGCCCTCACTGCCATTAGATTAATCTTTGCCTTCATCTCCCAGTTCTTTCTCTGTACAATGAAAGTAGTACCCACCCTACTTAAGTCACAGGGGAAGAGAGAAAAATCTTGTACAGAACTAAAAAATGGTAATAATAATTAAAAGAAAAAGAAAGCAATCATGCCAGGGATTTAGCTCAGTGGTGCTGCCTCCCACCTCACAAGAGCAAGGTCCTGGCTTCTATCCCTGGTACCAAAAAAGAAAAAAAGTAATTACTGTATAAAGTATAAGGATCCTGTGATGTAGAAATGACAAATAGTTTAAATAAAACATATTTTGGAGATCCTTTTCAGAAGAATAAAACTTTAAGAAAAAAGGAGAAAAGGGAAGAAAGGGGGTTGGGACAGAGAGGGAGGGTAGAAGAAGAAAAGAAGGAAGGAAAGGAGTATAGAATAAGACTAAAAATGAATAGGATAAGAATATGAATATAAGTACATTTTATTTATGAAAGAGAAAAGATTGGGTAGGAAGTTTTCAACATTTTATCCATAATTAAAAAATAACTAATTTTTTAAAACTCGATGAAATTAAAATAGAAAAAAAAATATATATATATATATATTGTTATTGTATATTTAGAAAGCCCTAAAATCCACAAATTATAATATCACATTATGAAAGTGGCTCTGATAAATTATAACATCACATTATGAAAGTGGCACTGATATTTTTGGTGCTTCTGTTCCATTGTTCTTGCAAGTCCTGAAATATTTCTGGGATGACATTAATGGAATCAGAAATACCTATCTATGTCCATGCCACCCTGAATGTGCCTGATCTCCTCTGACCTCAGAAGCTAAGCAGGGTTGGGCCTGGCTTAGTGTGGGAGAGATTACTTGAGTGGGAGAGATGCTTGCCAAGGATGTCTGCAAACATGATTATTAAATTTGAATTGTGCCTTCATATCTCTAATGCCAATGCAAGGGTATTACTAAGAACTTGGCTTAATATAAACTGATGCTCCCTGTCCCTGTATTCTTGCAAATCTCTCAGCTCTTGCTGTGGAACTCACCTCAAAGTTGAGCCCTGCTATTAATGTGTAGACAAAATAAGCTTTCTGAGTAAAAGAGGTGGTGTCATTAGTCTACAGCTTGGCTACCTGCTCTCCAAGCATTTCATGTTGTTTTAAGTTTTGGTGCTGGGATCATTAGGGATCCCAGCCTCCACTCTGTCCAGAGAACTTGAAATCACCTTGTGACCTGATCTTCGCAGCTGGTTCATGATCTGACACCTGTTCTTTCTGATGAGAACAGGTCTTTACCTAGATCCTACTGCTGGCTACAATCAATCAATCAATCAGTCAATCGCATTGTGATCTGTCCTTGCTCTGACTCACACCTAAGTCTGCCCTTGGTGCCAACTGCTGCCTTTCTATCAAGCCCCATGCATGCAGATGGCTGTCTTGGTTTCCTCTGTCATCTTCTCTCTGCTGTACATTTATCCAAATACTAAGCCTAGTCATGTCCAGAACAGGTTTTGACTTTATGACATATAAAGCACCAAAATAATCAAATTTCTGTGAGCATCATCATCAGCTCTTACTAGCTTTACTGGCTTTTATGTTCCTAATCTGAATACCACAAGATTGAGGTCAAACCTATGTTCTAGTGACTTCAAACATTCAATGCCTAAGAATTTTGCCAAGAGCATAGAAGTCAGGATCCTGGGTGGGGTTAGTGTAAACCTTTGGGTATGAATACAGGTTAAACTCATTTGTTATAGACATTTGATATATTTTCAAAAGACAATATGATTTTCCATAAGAGAATAAAATGAACTTTTTCTGAGCAACAATTTGCTAGATTCGTCCTTCCTAAGTCATACTGTGTGGAACTCCTTGGGAGTCAATTGTTTGTCTCTATCATTGAACTACTCCACTAACACAGTTCTAACCAGGAAACAAAACAAACTGGAGTGCAATGACAAAGGATTGGGTGGAGTAGAGCGGGATGGGATGGAATGGAATCAAATTGACTAAAGTGGAGTGGAATGCCTGGGAATACTGGTAGCTTGCCAGAAAAGTACAACAACAGAACCCTAGTTGTAATCTAGTTTCAAATTCCAATCTGAATTGTAGACATCATTATACCCTTTCCTCATCCTCACTATTCTCATTCTCTGAGAAGATAAATGCTTGATAAATATATGTGGCCACTAATGTGAGATAGGCACTCAATGGGCAGATATTGTTGGAGTTGGGGAAACAGTCAGAGATCTGCTTTTATAGAAACATGGACAGTTAGCCTTGCTTTGTCCCTCATTTCTCTAGGCTTCCCTCAGTCTTTCCAAGGGCTGAAATCCCATGCTAATCTTGTTCAATCTACCAAACACTTGAAATACTCTACAAACCAGTAAATATTGCCTCTTCAGAGCCATTGAACTTCCCCAATTATTCTTCCCCATCCTTGGATTTCTATTCTTTTGTTCTTACCTGGATTGCACTATAGTACCCACCCAAAGCCCAAGTTTTACGAACACTTTCTTTGCCAGAAAAATCAACTTTCATCCAGAATCCCAACTTCTCCAGGGCTGTCTCATCCACTCTGGGCCAAGAGCCAACTATTTCCACCCTATGTAAGGAGTTTTGCTGGCCTACTGGAGAAGGCAGAAGATCAGGGGAAGAGGCAAATCTTCTTATCCAATAAAATCCATTGAAGTGAATCTTCCTTGACACTGCACCCATAATCACTCATACATCTAGTTCAGTTAGTGTGAACCCATGTATCTCCATTGCCCTGAAAATAGACATACTTGCCAGAATACAGGAATTAAGAATGTTCTACAGGAATCCATGGTGAAATGTAGCTTCTCACTCTAAGTTTAAATGGTCTTTTTTAGCACTTCGTTCTGGACTGTAAAATCATATCTGCTATCTATTATGTTCCAAGAGCATTTGAAATCACATTTCCATAGGAATTAAAGATGGAAGGATGGTTTTATCGGGATCTTCAAGTCCTCCGTGATAGTCAATTCTGACCACTGGATTTTATTCCTTTGTAATCAACCCCTTCGCATTTCATTCCATGATTTTTACAAATGAAACTTTTCTATCCCCTTCTTCTGAATTTTAGGGTTGGTTGGAGTCTCCTGTCTTTTACTACTCCCTAGAATTAATAAGAACTGTGGTTCTACCCATAAGTTCCAGTCCATATGTAAAATAGACCTCCTATATTTCTTTTTTCTGGACTATATTTACCTTCTGAAGTCTAACATTATGCCTGCTTCCAGAGGTCCCTGATTCTCACTGACTTTCCTAGACCACTAGTATTTCTATGCTGTAGAACTTCCCTACACAACCTCCTGAGCTGCTCCTCAGTCTAGACCCAAACTTGGCCTATTCTACTTTTGATTAAACCTTGCTTTTCCCACATCTGATGCCAGTTTATGCATATGTGTAGAAAAACAGCCAATTTTGAAAGGGAAAAGAGGGAAGGCCAGATTCTAGATAACCCAGATTATGTTCTGTTTGCAGTTTCTGAAGTGATCAGTTCTTTAAAGTCAAAGACATTCACCAGCCAGCCAATAGATTCCAACCCTGGAGAACTGGGTTTCATAAGAAGAATGGTTTTGCTGGCGAATGATTTATGTTCATATGGCTTGAATACTCTTTGTTGAGATCTGAATTTCCAGGGTGAAATGTGTCTCTTGGCTGCTTAGAAGTCTCCATGTCTCTAATTGTGCTTCTAGCTTGGAAGCTGATGTAGTGCTTGGAGCAGCAGAGAATTCCTGATGTGTGAGGCTTCCACGGGAAGCACTATTGCAATAACAGGGGCTAACACATCTGATGGGCAGGCTGCCCACTGGGCCATCTTGTCTGCCAACACTCCCACATTTATTAGGGTTCTTTTGTGAGATAAAGAGGCTGGACACCTGGATCCTTCCAAAAACAAAACAAAATTAAAGCTACAATTACCTGTCTGCCCGTGCAAGGCAATCTACCCTGCTGTCCTTTTGGTTTCACTGGTGACAAGCAGATGTCACCCAGCGCAATTTGGAAACCTGAGCAAACAGAATTCAGATAAGATTCAAAACAAGAACTTAATCCAAAAGTATGACCTGCCAGACAGTGAACACAGGAGCCAGGAGAGAACAAAGTGGAAACAGCCAAAGAGGCTCATTCTACTGTCCCTCCCAGGCCTCATCCCTCCAGCACAATTTCTCTTCCTATATGAGGCTACAGGCTGGTCCTACTTTAGATTCCGGCGCCTTCATAGGCAGCTAAGGTATAGTCCTTTATAAACTTTTGGAATTAAATTTCAGGTAAAAATTTGCTGCTTGAGGTTGACTTTTTTCGCTTATAGCAGAGAGAGGTGACACCAAACTCAGTTCTGTGGGTTACCCACTAAAAGGAACGTTAACATCGGCAAATACTTTGCTGCTGTGAGCTCCATCTAATAACTTTCTCCTTGTCAACACACCTCACTTTTATACCTGAAACTTCACTGAATGTAACTAGAATATACAATGAATTACTGTCTCTGAACATTTTGCTGGCCTTAGCTAATGATCCTCTGTCACCCAAATCTGGGCTGCTCCCACACATCTCTCTAGTTCCTAATTCACCCTTGTCCCAGGTTGTTCCTTCTATTTTCAACATTACTCATAGTTTCCAATTTCCTGAGAAAACTACAGTAGTCCATTCTGTCTTGCGTTCCACTGAATTGCTTATAAGGCCATCTTGTTCATTCTGTGAGATCTTTGAAGGAGAGAATCGAATCTTTTTTACTTTTCTTTACCACAGTTCCCATGTTTTTTTTGTTTTATTTTGTTTTTTGTTACCGGGAATCCAACTTGGATCCTTGCATATGCAAGGCAGGCGGTAGAACCTCTGAGCTAAATCCCTAGCCCTACAGTATCCATGTTTTAAAAGGTTTTTTTTTACACATAGCAGAGTGGTCCTCTCATCCATGGGGAATATGCTCTAACACCCCCAATCAATGTCTGAAACTTCAAATAATACCAAGCTCTGTATGTACTACATTTTCCTTATATATATACAATTATGACAGAGTATAATTTATAAATTGGAGCCTCACAGAATTAGATTAACAATAATAATAAAATAGAACAATTACAATGATACACTTTCGCAATATTTAGGTGACTGCTTCTCTACCTATCTATCTTATGTGCTGTATGTACCTTTCTTGATTTTGAGATGATGTAGAGGACACAAAGACTGTGTGGTGAGATGAAATGAGATAAACAATGTAGGCACTATGAGGGTGATAGCATTAGGTTACTATGTAAAAGTTACCTGAATGCAAACCACAACAGTTTAATTGATAACCAAAGCCGCTACTGGGTGACAAATGGGTGGGTCAAGTATACAATGTGGATACCCTGGACAATGGGATGATTCAGGTACTATGTGGAACAGAGCAAGATGGCACACGATTCACCATGTTACTTAGAACAATGCACAATGTGAAACTTATGAATTGTTTATTTCTGGAAATTTCCACTTAATACATTGGGTCCATAGTTGACCATAGGTAACTAAGACCATAGAAGATGAAATCACTGGTTAGGGCAGGTTATTGTGAGTACGTAATAAAAATTTATAGAATAAATTATTCCTAACCTCTGTCTTACTTTCTCATTGCTGAGACACAGCACCCAGTATTCACAATTTAAATGAGAAAGGATTTATTTGGTTCACAGTTTGTAGAGGTTCCAGTCTACAGTCAGCTGGCTCCAAGGCAGAGGGGCATGGCGGAGAATAGTTCACGGCACTGCAGGCAGGAATCAGAGATACAGATCAAGGGAGGAAAGAAATAGACCCCTGTAGGCCATGCCCCAAGTGACCCTCCTCCTACACCAGCCTTCACTTCCCAACACCACCTTTAGCTGTAAACTCATCTCTGGACTAATGCCCTGATGAAGATCAGGCCCGCTGATCCAATCCCCTCCCAAAACCCCACCTAGAGTACTGGGTGAGGCTGTAGGGGGACATCTAGATATAAACCATAACAATCTCCTTTCCATCAAGAAGAAGTGACAAACTGTGACTTTTGAGGTGATCGAGAAAATGATAAAACATATAATAGGTAATGTGTGATAATGTACATAGTACTATTTGTGGTGTACAAAGGAGGTCATCAACACTAGCTGAGTTAACCTAAGAACTGCCCTAGAACCTTAGCTAATTTTCTAAAGAATCACAATTCAAATATACCTTGCAAATAAAGAGAAAAGTGCATGCTATCTCAAATACAAAGACCTTTATACCCAAGAAAGGAACGATCACGATAGTGAAACAATGATTCATTTGAGGCACTTGGCCACACCCCATGTATGAGGTTGGCCGATGGTACCAGCAACTGAAAATGGAGGACCACGCCAGGGACTGTGAAGACTGATTGTGTGGAAAACTGACTTTATCCTTATAAACATTCACGAGGGTTCATACCGTGTTATATAAACGCAAACCCAGCTTAGGAAGTGAGTTGATACAGAATGAAAACTAGAAAAAAAAATGGGATTAGGAATTATAGATAAAGAGTAGAATATTCATATTCTAAACCTTGACTGTTAAATTAAGATAATTCACAAGGATCTGAAGGATAAAAGACAATAGAATTAGAGGAAATATCTCAGTATAACTTTTTAAATATTTCGTGGTAGCCAATAGAATCTCACATTGAAATATTAGTTTACATTTTTTAAATACTTCTAAACACTTGATTTTTTATATTTCTTTTTCTAAGAGAATAATTATAGAAACTAACATCTGGTATTAAAAATGTTTGCTGAGGTTGAGTAGCTCTTTTAGTTTTACCTTAATTTATCTATGACTCCTCTCCACCGCCCCCTACAACGAGTAAAAGGCAATCACTATTTCTACTAGGATAAGTACATATCCTGCATTCTAGATGAGGTTGGGTGGGGGTTTAAAAAATAAGATCAGGCCTATCTCCGGAGAAAAGATGATGCCTCAACTTGTGTGGTCAAAATAAGGCATGCGGAGATCAGAAAGAGTAGCTTTCTGGGCTCTTGGGCCTCTCTTTCCTTGCTCCTTTGTGAGCATTTTGAGTATTTTCATATTCTTACCTCACAGGGAATTTCAATTTAAACATTAAACATTTTGTTTTAATACATTTGCTTCATAACTGTTGCTAGACTAAACTAACAAGTTCTCCAAGTTCATATTTTTTAATTTTTTAGAAAATCCGTATTACTACACATTTGCAGCACAGAATGAGTACATTCGTCGTGTGGTGTTGGTATATACACATAGCACATCATGATTCTGTACTTCCCCTTCTCCCCTTCCTTTCTCCTCCCTCCCTCTCTTAAATTAATAACCACCATATTTCTCATCCATTAACATCAATCGCACTTCAAGAAGTAACGGACTCTCATCTCCATGTGGTTTAGAGAAATGAATTACACACCAGCGAGATACACCAGCAGCCAATGATTCTCACACCGAAATGTGTGGGTGTGGAGGTGATGCCCTCACGGTTGAAGCTAAGTCCAGTTTCACGTTACACCCCCACCACCCTAGGCTATGGCGGAGTCATGTTGCTGCAGAGTGTCACCTGTTCCCTGCTTGCCTAGTTCCCAAGGCAATATGCAAAGTTTCCTTGTTATGGATACTTGAGTTTCATTTGAGATAAAAAAGGGTTTTAGCAAGTACATCCTGTGTCAGAGAAAGCTCCGCATCAAGATGTGAGCAACGGATCAAGATGAGGGGAACAGAGGGTCTGGACCAGAGATGAAGATCAAGATTTGTGACTTGATATAAAAAAGAGTCACTGAGTACTCCGCCCTACACACACACACACACACACACACACACACACACACACACGCAGAGCAGCCGCATCTATAACTTCAAGGTTCACATCCCACATCACTTCACCATGGAGAGCTGAAACTGGCTTCCCTCCCTGACACCCAGCCTATAGGTCCACCGGGAAGAGAATGGAGCAATTTACAGTGCTGCCTATGATGACATTCTAACAAAATTTTAAAATAGCGCCAAATTACTGATGATAAACCGAAAAAGACAAATCATCATTGAATCTTTCCTTCACCATTGACTGTGCTTCATAAGTGCATCAGTTACCATTTTCTATAAGAATTTGTTACGTTTATACATAAAGCGATAAAGTAGAGAAATACAGGTCCTACAAAAATCATTTTAAATCTATGAAACTTAATTTAACAATAATTTAAAATCCCCAATAGATCATTCTTATCTTATTTATAAAAAATCTTATAAATGTTCTCACATTTATTTATGCTGGCGATTCAGTTTGGATTTATGATGAAAATGAACAATTCTCCAGATGGATTAGATTCAAAATAGTAAGCATGAAGAGGCCAGTTAGAAGATTTGCCAAGTTGAGTAAGAACCAGGGTCCTAGTAAAGGATATGTAAAAAGACTAGAGAGCACCAATGCTAAAATGACAGGAAATTACATCTGCCTGGATATAGGAAAAGATGTAACGGGGATGCTAAATAGAACTTGAAGATTTAGTGTCTATCTAGCTTCACATTGCTCTTGCACTTTCTATAAAAGTGTCTGCCCAAATCCATAGGATTCTTTGGACTTCCTAACTACACACCCATGGGTCACAGCAAAAGCGTCCTGTTCAGGGGACTTCAAACATCTCTTCCTGAGAATACACACGAGGGGCATCGGAAACTTGGATCCATTGCTGATTTGAGGTGCCTCATTCTCCAGGCAGTCATGTGGACAAGGTGTCAGGGGAAGAGGTGCCTGCCAGGCCTTACTCTGCTTTACCCCACGTCACTGAACCCGGTGGGATGTAACAGTTCTGCGAATTTGTGAATCAGACCGGTGGATGATACACAAAATTGGGGTTATTATTACCATTTCAAAAAATACTGTGACTGCCAAACTTACGTGGAGCTAGATGCCCTGTCACACATCCAAGGGTTGTAATCTAGGATTGGGCATCCAGCTGCTAAGGATGCTAAGATGAAGAGGGTGCTAAGCCACAGCATCAAAGAAAAATGGAATATGATCAGGAGCAGTCACAAAGTCAGGTGGACACCAGACAAGGCAGCATCAATAGTGACCCATAACCGCAGCAAACTTGGGGGTTGGGTTGGTCCTTAACAATTCTGTTCTTTGGAAATAAAGCTTCTTGTTCTTTAACTCGCTTTTCCACAGGAGATCGCATGGCATAGTACATGGACACAGAGCTGAGAGTTAAAGACTTGAGCTCTGCTCTTAGTTTTGTTGCTAACTTTTCCTATAATTTTAAATAAGTGTTGCCTCCGTTTATCAACCATTAAAGGAAGCACTGATCCAGAACAGATGATGTCCAGTGTCTCTACAAGTCTCTGCACAGATTCATGAGAGGTATGAAGCAGGTTGAGTTAAATATGAGCCAGCGAACAAGACGTACTGGAGAAGAAGAGTAAGAAAAAGGGAAGGAGGGAATGATAGGAGGTCAAGCCCCATTCCTGCTTCTGCCAAGATTGTTTCAGTCCTCTCCCTTTAAAATAGTAGCCTTTCTTGTAAAATTCTTTTAAAAACTGCCTTCTAAAAATTCATAAAATCTATTGGGATTAAGCTTCATTCAGGCCTTGCAATTCTATTCTAATCCCTTGGAATGCTTTATTTTTCTTTGGCTTTATTTTATTTTGGGCCCTTAAGAAGAAAAAAATATGAGAAAATAAAAAAATGGAAATCAAGTATTTGTAAATAGGGAAGGGAGGAGGGGGTGAAGGGAGGGCAGGGGTAAGGGGAAAAATGAGAACCAAGACCTCTCATGTAAAGGTACAGATCCCAATGATGAATGTAACTGTACTGTATACCTAAAATGTACCAATAAACTCAATGAGAAAAAAAAAGAAAGTATCTCCAATAAATGTAACTGTATTATTTGCTTTAAATGTACCAATAAATTTAATGGGAAAAAAAGAAAGTATCTCCTCTCTTTTTCAAAAGACTGAAATTTCAATCCTCATTTCATAGCGATTTCAACATGGTCATATAGTCTATCCGGCAAGATCCATGCCAAGGCTTGCATTGTGATTCTAGGGAAAAACCATACAGAGAAAGCTAGAGAGAGTTGTCTCAGATTAGAAGGCTGCTTCAACTACAAATTGTTCTGCTTCTAGTGAGGAGAGTTTAGCAGGAGACAAAACCTTGCCCAGTTGGAGTCAAGATTTCTCAAATGTTGCTCCTTGCACAACATAAGTCTCCCTGCATGCATCCCCATTGCTGACACTCTCTTAAAATATTACAGCAGTCTACTGAGAAAAGCCCGGGGGTCAAACACCCACATTCTAATCTCCCTGGTCTCCCTTTCTCCGTTTCTCTGATCTATGAAAGTCATACCTTCTCTGCAGCAGTTTCTTCCTCTTCAACATCTGTTTCACTTACCCTGGAAAGAAACTAAAATGGAGAGACAATACAATTTTGTTTCAAACGCCCACCATGCAAACAAGACCAACTGTTTCACGACTGTGAATTTACCTAATCCTCCTACAACACTGAGGCATAAGTCGCTGGTAGTCTTTTCTAATCCATCTTTTACCACCATCTCAGATTCGTTTTCTTAAAGCTTCTCCCATGGCTCTCTGCAGTGCTCAGGCTTTTGCATGCCACCTGGCCAGTCAAGTTCCTTACTTCCTTTAGCTATGTTTAAACAAGCACCTCGTAAATTCTTCAAGCAAGGGCATCTTAAGATGACCTGGGCACAACTAGCTCACTGTAAGAGTGTGAGCTATCTCTGGCACTTGTCAAAGTTGTTCCATGAGAAAGGGACCTTGCGAAGCTGAACATGGGCCTGGTCACCCATATCGCTGCATCTCCCTCCAAGCTCCACCACAGAGTGAAGCAGGCAGCACTCAGCGTTCCCAAGCTTTTGCCCAACACATCTTCCTTGGAGACTACAAAGGGAGTAGGGGGTGGGATCTGCACTGGAGCCTCCTTTGCAGTTCTATTCAGACAGGGAGGGCAGCCTCCTGGCAGTTAAAACCTGTAGATGGGGTCAGCAGGGAGTAGAAGGTCAAACTCTAACTCTTTACCTCATGGTTATGTTACACAGGGTAGAGCTATGAAAACACAACATAGTCTAAAAATTTATCTTCACCATTCCCCACTAGATTTACTGTTACTGGGACTGAGTTTCTTTGAGTTAGGAGACCCATCACAACAACAATAGAAGACTGTGGTTTTCATGGATACAGACACACAGTCCGGTCACCCTTAGTGACAAATCCTCAACACACGTACAGTACATCCCAACTCCTGAATGTGGTCTTTTGAGAGTGGGAGTATATGCCTGTATGACCACATTCCTCTCTCCTTCCCTCTATAACCTATTCTACAGAAAGCATCCACCTGAAACACCACTGAAAATTTTATAGACTGTTCCACAAGGCTAAGCATAGCCTGGTTACTTCAAGCGTGGTCCTTGGACCAATGAGTAGTGGCATAATCTGGGGATTGGCTAGAAAGGCAGGCTCCCAGATTCGGCCCTTGACTTCTGAAATCAGAATCTGGGTCTTAACAAGAGTCCCTACATGGCTCATAAGCATATTAATGTTTGAGAAGCACTGTCTCTGTCAATGCTTCTCAAACTCCACTGCCCCTTAGAATTATCTGGGAAACTGTTTAAAATGCCAATGATAAAATTACCCTGAACCCTACACCAATAAATTAGAATCGCTGGAAGTAGAATCTAGACAGTCGTAGTTGTAAAAACCCTCCAGCTGACTCATGTGCATCCAACTTTCAGAGCCAAAATATAACATGGAAAGGCAATAACCCAAAAATGAATAATTCTGGAGTGGTGGGAGATGGGCAAAGCAGAACTGAAATTAGAGAGGTGAGTAAATTTGGGGTACTCTTCCTACAAGGAAGACCCCAAATATTCTTGTGAGATGAGAGCCAGGTATGACTATGACTATGGTGAAGACGGTAACTCTCACATGGTCAGTCACATGATGGTCTCAGCCTGCTGTGTCAGAGGTCCCCAGTAAACGTGCAATTTTATCAAGTGACATTTTAAGATTTTTTTAAAATGGAGGTGATCTTCTCTCCATTATTCATTAAATTGGACTAATTACCTGAAAGATATAGTACTGGGAGATTGACCTACATTTCTTTCATTCTTCCAAAAAACCATCAAAGTAGTTTTTATTATTCTCATTTAAGGAAACAAAGGCTTCTACCCAAGAGAACAAAAACTCTGATGACATGTAAATATCAACCGAAATAGCTACTAAGTTGCAGGGCCAGCATAAAATTCAGTTTCCCACAATTCCTTATATTGTGAATTTGAATGGATAGTGAGAAAGAAAAAAACAGCCTCAACAGCTGGCCTCACCGTGGAGGAGCTGGCCTGGTGCTCACAGCTAAGATGCCGTGCTGTGCTGCTGAGCACAGAGTTTCCCAGAGCACCAACATCAGACAAGCCACTCTGCAACCACAACAGATCAAGAAAAAAATAAGACTGCTCCCTGAGCACTTGTGAGCGTGTGCACACACACACGCACATGCATTGTCTATGCAAGAAACGTGACCAAGTGTCCCTACATCCTGACTACAATGATTGGCTGCTGATTGCTTAACTATTGCAGTCTCAGCCCTGCTTTTTGCCTTATACATAGGAATTGTTAAGGTACCAAAAAACAGAATTATCTCTGATTCCCAACAGCCTCTACTTAGAAGCAAAACTCTCCTTCTTTAAATTTTCCTAAGATGACTGAGCATAAGCTAAAATCCTATGAAACTTCTCTAGCACCTGCTCTCCAAGACACCCAAGGTGCCCATGGTATTTAGGTTTCCATGTTATTTTAAGTTGATAACAACTGAATCCAATCATATACAACTCCACAGGTTCATTTCTTTCCTACACGCACTTTTTTACTCCCATTAAAATTTGTACCTGTTTATATTGTATGTCCATTCACATAGAATAGTGACTTTTAATTTTATACTTGACTTTTGCCTTTTAATTTTATGCTTGAATTAAGTGATTTACTCACCTCCATTAGTACTACTACAGCATTCTATGATGTGTCTTTTTACCTTTAGTGACAAGTTGTATACTTCCTTTGCTATCATTTTACTCTTTTACTCCTCATGAATGCTTTTGTGTTGCCCTTTTGTTTCAAGTGAGTCTGCCATTTAGCATTTCTGTATGCAACCATTGGTAAATAGGTGTTGAATTGCACAAATTCTCTTTCCACATTAGCCTGATATTTTCATTCAATAAATACAAAATGACTGGACCCTTCCTGGTGATGGTATGTTCTTGTGCTGTTATTATGGATGCACATAAGTAAATCTTTTCTTTTCTTTTCTTTTTGCATATGAGTTAATCTTAAAACCCCAGATCTAGGGTTTTCTAGTAAGTGACAGAGAATTTATATTGGGCTTCATATTTTTTTGATGGCCAACAGGAACTACAACTGAAAGAATTAATAAGATCATCTCTAGAAAGAGCACCAAAAGACAGACTACCAAATGATACCCCTGATGCTGTTCAAGAGGAGAAAAGTGGAATAATTGCTCCCTTCGGCCTCTATAGGTTTACTAACAAGCATTAGAAACACTGCATATCACATTAACCCCTCAGATTCTATACTCAGCAAGTTATCGTGTTCAAATTCTCCCTCCATCACTCAATAGTTTTGCATCTTTCGGCCAGTTACTTAACCATACAGCACTTGCTCAACTACTAACATCCGGTAAGCTCTCAACAAGTGTCTAGAAAATTGACCTTAATCAAAAATAACTGTCAGTTTCCCTGTCTTCCTGAAGTGTCTGTCGTTTGCCTCTCCTTTAGAAGGGAAAATGGAAAAGCTGCATAAAAATGCAAATAATATTTAACAAGGTTAATAAATCTAGCCATTCAGTATCAGAATGTAATACTTTAAGGTGAATCCAAGTATACCATTAGAGTATTGGACCTCAATGGGGAAGAAGAGGATATTTTTTTAAAAAAATGGAAAGTAGACTTCATCTATTTTATAACTTTTCCTCGGACCAGCCAATTTTCATATAGACCCCACCAAACACCTCATAAAACTTGGTTCAAGATAACTGGAAGAGAAACAGGGAAACATGTGTTTCTGACCAAAAACAACTTGGTGTAGTGCAAGCTTTAGAGGTCACTTGAACTTGCATAATATTCTAACATCTTCTTTAGTCTAACGTTCTTCTATTTCGAGGAAATAGAATGAAAATAAAATTTAGTGAACTTATAAAACACTGTTTACAGTGACAAAAACTGTTACAAAAGATTATCTTTTGAATTATTCCATTTGTATTATTGTCCAGAAGAAACAAATCTATACTCAAAAATTAAATAGGGGGTTAGTTGGGACTAGGGTTAAAGAATGGGAGAGGCAGAAGAAGTGAGAAGTGGTGTGTGAAGGCTGAGAGGTGTACAGTTTCTTTTGGGGTAATGAAAGATCTTAAAATTGAAAATGTAGTGACGGGTACATAATGTGGAACACACTAAATCACTGAATTCCATTTTTTAAATGAGTGAATCGGTTGGTGGGTGAAACATATCTCAATAAAGTTGTTTTTTAAAATTCAGTTAGTTTTACTTTAAATATATTCTTTTCAGAAGAAGACAAAAGTCATAGGAAATAACTCCAGTATTATTTTCTTTCACATTCTCATTCCCTAGGCAGAGACCTGTATGCATGTAGGGAAGAAAGCAAGAAGCGTATCACTCAGTTCATAATGGTCCCTGTGAGCTTGATGCTTTTCAGCATGGAAGTGTAGACTAATGGTAAGCAAATAAACATTTGAATAAAAATGTGCATACAATATTGTGTTGAATGAGCATGACATACGTGAATTATTGGGCATTTAGCCAATGCCGCCTCCTCATACTGAATTCTAACACTACTGATGATTATGTGATTGCATTTGTCATTCTTTGCCATGCTGACACTAAACGCTTTGCAGGTGAAAGCCATGCCTTATTCATTCTTGGGTATGGTGCTCGGAAGGGTGGCTGGAAGGATGATAAAGATTCTTAAGATACCTTACTGACTGAATAACCTAAATAGAAAAACCTACATTACTAGAAATGCACAGACTTTGGCTGAAAATTGTAAGAGGGACTGCCTTAATCAACTGCAATTTTCAACCAACAGATGACACACATCCCAAAACAGGCAATGAACACCCCTTTGCTAAAAAGCCACTTTTTCAATCTTTGGCTAGCTATTGCCATTGTGAGTATCTATAGCTTCTAGAGAATTCTCCATCCTCTGTCAGTTCATATAGGCAGACTTCAAGCACAGCTGCTGTGTTTGCAGTCAGATTTTATTTTTCCCCTAAAGAGGCAAACTCAAGTGACACTTCTCAACTTTAAATGCACACATGAATCACTTGGGGATCTTGTTAGAAAGCAGGCTATGTTGCAGAGGGTGTGTGAAGGGCTGAAAGTTCCTCTAGCGAGTTCCCAGGTGAAGGTGGTACAGTGGGCTGGAGACCACTCCTTAAATAACAAGGTGAGCCATGTGAGTCACCACAGCATGGTGGGACATGCCTGTAACCCCAGAACTCTGAGAGGCTGAGGCAGGATGATCACAAGTTTAAATCCAGCCTGGACAATTTACAATTCAGTGAAACTGTATCTCAAAATAAAATTAATTCATTAAATAAAATAAAAAGGGCTGAGGATGTGATGTAGTTCAGTGAGTTCAATACCCAGTGGCACAAAATAAATAAATAAATAGTTTTTAAAACAAGTATAATTAGCAAGGCAGCAGCTCTCAACAGAGGATTCCCATGAGGCCGCTATGACCAGAGATCCTTTTCTTTCATTCTAACATCAAAGCAGCTCCAAGTCTCTAAACTAGAAGTTGGAGACAAGAAGTTAGATAGCGAGCACCAAGATATGGTTAGAAAAAAGAAATTAGTTCTTGCCTTGCATAGCACAGTGGAGTGACTACAGTTGACAACAATGCATGATATGTTTCAAAATAACTAGAAGAACTGGAAATTTCTCAACACAGAAATGATTAAGGTACAAGGAGCTGGAAATGTTAATTACCTGGACTTGATTACACATTATCATAACGATCATTACATGTGGACATGTATTAAATCATTGTACTGCACCCCATCGCAATGTACCAATACCAAGTGACAATTTAAATTTCTTTTAAGACAAAGTAAAACCATTAAGCTTCAGAATGGGATTTTTTTTTTCTTCACACGGCAATTCTAAAATACTAAAACCCAGATTTTTTGGTTTATCCTTAAAGGTCAAAAACCCCCTTCCCTGTCTCCACATCCACACTCACACCAGACAGCAAGAGCTCTCTTGTCTAGGGTCCCCTCTGAACCATTGGCCTCTGGATATTGGATTTCATCCTCTCTCTACACACTAAGGAAACTGAGGCTGGCTGTACAGCCCATTCCCTGCCTGCTCTAACCAGCAAGGTCAATAAGGGGCGATGCAATAATAAGGACTACTTCTATCCTGGGCGTTAATCATGCTAAAGAGCAGCCGATGGGAGGCCTGACCGAAACTGGGCTTTAAAGTTCTTCAAAAGTGTTTGATAATTATAGTCCCCAAAAGAAAATATTTTGAATTTCAAAACCAAGAGTAAAAGGAAACTAAGATTCTTCCAAAAATTATGAAGCAACTTTTAGAAGGATCAAAATGTACTTGACCCTCAGAATCACATCAAAATATCTCCCAAGACTCACTCCTCAGTTCATGCACCATCCTGGTCAGAAATCTAATCCTCACGGTGCCACGCTGTGCCCAGCCTTGTTCATTAGTTATGGTTTCACTTCGGTAAACATCAGTCCAGTGTGGTTGCAATCATGGTAAATAGATGCCTTCTCTTTGCAATGCTTCCTGCTTAGCCTTTACTTTGAACCTTCTTCTTGGTTTATAGAAGAATATAAACTTTTCGGACTCCAATGCCATATTCTGTTTTCCCTTCACGGTAGAACTTCATACAACATGTTCGTCCAGGTGGGATGGCACGAGGATCACTATGTGTTCCAAGCCAGCCCTGGCTACACAGATGAGTTCAAGGCCAGCCTGAACTATATAGCAAGACCCTGACTCAAAAAATTTTTTTAACAATATAAAGAAATTATAAATACAATATAAATACATAAAAAATTATAAAAGGGGACAAGTGCCTTCATCACTCCCCTTTGGCAGAGCTCAGGACGACATCAAAAAATGTTTTCTACAGCTTACTCAAAAATGCTCCACCAACAAGTGTGTAGTATTCTTACTGTGACCATTATTTAGACATTACATACATTATTGCATCTTTTCCTTATAAGAGATAGGATTTAGAAGCACTCTGATTGAATTTGCAATGGAAGGGCTATAACGCTATCAAGCAATAGAACTTCTCGTGACTTTCAGAGGGAGCTGTTTAAGTACAAAAGCAGGCATTTATGCATTCACTTTTTGAGGACTTTCTCAGGTTTAAGTCCCCAGAAACAAGTGACTATGGGGAGTGCCTTAGAAAACATTGCTGAGGTAGAGAGGTGAGGGAGGAAAAGAAAGGAAGGAAGTATTACATCATCAGGCAATTAGCACTAGGCGTCTGGAGCTTAATCCAACCAGAAACTCTTTGGAGACAATGCGAAATTCATTCCACAGGATTACTCCATCCAACAAGCAAGGAATCTGGTTATTTATACACAGCCCTCTGTTTGTCATTTTTTGAGAGCTGTTGCTACAGCATTAAATCTCTGGCATTTCTGGATTGCCCTGGTCAGGAGCCCGGCATTCACCTGAAGCCAGAAGAAGCCCCAGGAGAGTCATGGATGTCAGCCAAGCAGCCTTTGCAGTGGTGAGTGCTGAGAGGACATGGGCAAAACACTAAGTGCGGCTGCTACGAGGGCCACTCACAGGAACAGGAGAGACGCTGCACCCACCACAGTGGGCAAGAAGGATGAGCCTCTGTCTTCAGCAAGGGACATCAGCGGAGACCGTTCCAAAAGCTGCCACTTTTTTTAAAAAAAAAATTAAATAATTTTATTGGGATATAAATAAAAAGCCAAACAATCCAATTAAAGTATAGGCAGAGGACTTAGATTCTAAAATAAATCCAAATGGCCAATGAACATATGAAAAGATGAGGAATGTTATTATTCATTAGAAAAATGCAAACATACAACCTCTTTATTTTGCTTTTTACTAGTACATGTTATAACAAGTACCTTTCTCTGGGGGAATTGGTACATACACATGTGGCAATAATTCTTTTTGCATCCCCTTCCCTATAACTTCTTCACTTTGAAATAGTTTAGCCTTCTGAAAAGTTGAAAAATAATACAGAATTCTCATCTACCCTTCACTCAGTTTCTTCACTGCTAACACATTATATCCTCCTGGTATATATAATTCTCAAAACATGGAAATTAACCTTGATAGAATTGTATTAAGTGATTTATTGACATCATGTGAATTTTACCAGTTATTCCACTGCTCTTGAATTTTTAGTCTTTGATCCAATCCAGGATGTTCCTTTGCATTCTGTCGTCTTGACTTCTTAGTCTGTTCCAATCCACTGTAGTTTTTTGGTTTTGCTTTGCCTAGATACTTCCGAAAACAATGAGCCAATTATTTTGTAGAGTAAAAAGCTGACCACAGCTGCTGTTTCCTGAGCCTCCTGCTGAAGGAAACACGACCACTTGGAAGTTATTCGGACATCTTAAACTCAGAGTATCCAAAATCCAAGCCCTACTTTCCGTCAGACACTTCTGATAGTCTTCTCTCGGTCCATTTCAACTCAGCTAAGGGAATTCTCCTTGTCTCCCTCTCTCGTGTCCGTCAGTAAATCTATAGTTGAAGGCCTCCTCCAAGCTCTCAGCTCTTAGTTCTCCATCCACACATGCCAACATCACTAGGCTACATTTTTGCAATAGCTTTCTGCTATTCCAATCAGAGTAATTATATTCCACTAATGCCATTTTCCTGGAAGTGTTCTCTGACCTTTACCTTTGTGATAATATCAAAAGTCACGCTTCTGCACAGCTTTCTTCCAATAAAGGCACGCATTCTATTCATAGTATCACTCAAACCTTCTTCAATTTATTCCCAGATCTATTTCTGTCTTTTTGGCTGACACTCAACTCTGAGTTTCACCTTCTAATCCCAGATTTATTCATGCCTCTTAGGTGTGTTGAGTGAGTCTGGTTTCCCTGGGTAGAACTTGGCAATTTTGGAATGCTAAATTTAGCTTATACTGACCTGCCTGGGTCATCATTTGCTAAGCCCAGAGGGTAGGCAAGTCCATCTTTACTCCTGAGCTCTGCATAAAAATCACATTCCACCAGCAATAAAATACATCCAAGCACAATATAATTGCCTAGGAAAAAAGCACATGCACAGGAATAAGGACCTAGTAGAGGGATTTCTTGAAATAAAAGAAGACTAAAGGACTTAGTAGTTATGGCCTTCTCAACTTCAAATGGAAATTCTGGTTTATCAGCAACTAAATGTTTGGACATCGATGTCCTATAAGAATTATTAGTTACCACTATTTTTAAAGGAGCTCTGTAAGAAAGACTATTGCTATTAAAATGAAGAAATCAAACATCAATAATCAGAAAATATTAAGCCTATTAAATGTCATTTGTATTCTATGTTACTCAGCATTACAACATTACATCCATCTCAGTTAAAAGCCCCTGAATTTCCTGAGATGAGATGGGGTGATCAAAGAAGAAGCAATAGTGTATGCCTCTCTGCTTTTCCATTTTTGCATATAATAACCCAAAATCAAGGAAGTGGAGTGGAGGTATTTTGTGTGCATAACTAATGGTACACCAGTCCCTCTACCTGGAGAGGTGCATTCCAAATTCTTCAATGGCCGGGCACGGTGGTGCACGCCTGTAATCCCAGCACTCGGGAGGCCGAGGCAGGAGAATTGCTGTGAGTTTGACACCGTCCTGGACTACATAGTGAGCTCCAGGTCAGTCTCAATGACATAGTGAGACACTGTCTCATTTAAAAAAAAAATCAGTAGCCAAATTCTTCAATGGCCAGCATTCTGGCTCTTTTTTTTTTTTTAACTCCTTTTATCTTTTGACCATTTTATGTAAACACATGTGTCCATTTTATTAATAATATGGTAGAAATCACTAATCAACAAAATCTGTCTTTGGGAGCAGAGATACACCACAATTTCCCGGGCCCCATGAATAAGTCCCCTCCAGCAGGTAATGGAGCTCATGAGGGCCTTTCTCAGGCCTGACTCATGAAAATCTTCTATATGGACTTCTGTGCTCTTTGCTTATTCTTCTAATGGCCTCTGATAGCCCTATCCAGGATATCGTTAGAGAGCTATATGCTCAAGAAAGAAGCACAGACTTCAACTTATGTCCATGAATGGCTATTGGAGGAAAAGCCTTTTTGCTGACCCAAATACTGTCTCTTCATTGTTACAGGAAAAAATGAAACTCTTTAGCTGTGATCCATTAAAATGTCATTACCACAAAAGCTCTACCTAAAATAATATAAACAGTATAATTTTATCTTGTTATAAAAATTTGCCTTTAAGCAGTAGTAACAAAGATATTCCCCACATTATTATCTACAAACATTACTGCCTATCTTTCACATTAGATCTTTAATCTACTTACCAGGGATTTATTTTTGTGAATGATACAGATTTGAAAGCTTTTTATTTCCCTTTCTCCATGAGGAGAGTCAGTTTTCCTAGCCCGCCTTCTCTCTCCCTCCTCTCTCTCTCTCCCTTTCTCCCTCCCTCATATATTTCATATTTCAGGTCCATTTTTTATCCTACAGCAAACTACATTGCCTTAATTTCTGTAGTTCTAAGAGCCTTATAGTTGTTTTTCCAAAGAGTGCATTGCATATTCTTGCCTCTTTACTTTTTAAAAATATAGTTTCTCTTTAATACAGACTCCCTAATATAATATAGCACACTATTCATAGTGGAGGTTTTGTTGGTCATTGCATTTACAAGGCTTATCTCCAGTAAAAATTCTATGGCATTCCTCAAATTTTGATGTTGGGGTAAAATCTTTTCTACACACACACTGCATTTTACTGATTTCTCTCCAAGATGTATATTCTTATACCTAGTGAGTAGTGAGCACAACTTTAAAACTTTGATATATTCATTGACATTTGTACCTAGTGAACCTTGAGTTTAATGCCACACTTAAGAGCTCTTCTATGTTCAGTGCATTTATAAGGCTCTCTCTAGTATGGACTATTTGATTATTAGTGATCTGTGATGCCCAAGTAAAGGTTTTACAAGATTTGTTGTATCTGTAACTTTTCCCTCCAGAATGAATTCTTCAGTGAAAGCTGTGGTCAGATCACTGCCTAAACATCTTGCCAAATTCAATGCACTTATATGGCTTCTCTCCAGTATGAATTTTCTCATGAAGTTGGGGGTGTAAACACCTGTTAAAAACCTTACCACACTCTTTACACTGGTAGGCTATCTCCACTATGAATTGTATCAATTACCTGATGTTTTGTTAGGCATCAAAGCACATTAAAGGCTTTGGCACACTCATTACATTTACAAGGATTCTCTCTAGGGCCAATTCTAAGATGATTCACAAGTTGTGAATTTTGACTGAAGACCTTGCCACATTGCACCAATACGGTTTCTCTCCACTATGAATTCTTTGATGGCTTGAAAGATGGCAATATTAACTAAAGACTTTCCTGCACAGATCACATTTGTATGGTTTCTCTCCAGTAGGGATTATCTAGTGTTTACTGAGATGGGAAATTTGAATAAAGGCTTTGCCACACTCATTGCATTTATAAGGTTTTCTCTAGCATGAATTCTTAGATGGATCTTGATGTCAGACCACTGCCTAAAGGCTTTGTCACATTCATTACGTCTGTATGGCTTTTCTCCAGAATGAATACTCTCATGACCCTTAAGTTTTAACAATTAATAAAAGCCTTCCCACAGTCATTACATTTGTAAGGTTTCTCTCCAGCATGAATTATCAAGTGGTTAATTAGGCTTGAACATATACAAAAGGCTTTACCACACTCATAACATTGATATGGTTTCTCTTCACAAAGAGTTCTTTGATGGTCCACCAAACTTGAATTTTGGATAAACGCTTTACCACTTTCATTACATTTGTGAGGATCCTCTCCAGTATGAGTTCTATGATGTTTCACAAGTTGCGACTTTTTAGAAAAACATGCTTTGCCACATTCACTACATTTGTAAGGTTTCTCTCCAGTATGGAACAACTGATGGTTCATCAGGCTTGCACGAACCCTAAAAGCTTTGCCACATTCATTGCATTTGTAAGGTTTCTCTCCAGTATGGATTCTACAATGACTTGCCAAGTTTGACTTTTGACAGAAGACTTTGCCACACACATCACATTTATATGGTTCTCTCAAGAACAGATCATCGGATGTCTGGTGAGGTGGAAGCCCTGATTAAAGGCCTTGCCACACTCACTACATTTGTAAGGTTTTTCTCTGTGTGCTTTCCAGTCTTGTGTGGGTAATAAAGGCTGCAGAGGATCATTCTCATGTACCTCTGAGATGTTAGTATTGATTCTGGCAGGGATTGTTGGAAGCGGTGAAAATGAAGAACCAGTATTGCTAGATTTCTCAAATTGACTACATTCGTAAATTTTACTTTTGGTGTGAAGTTTCTGCATCATAGCTAGATGTGATGGACAGCTTAATTCAAGCTGATTTTCAACAGACTTCTTTTCTGCAGGCCTTTTACAATATTGATTTCTTTTGCCAATGAATTCGTTTCTTTGCATTACAGGTAATCCTTTGTGAATTCTTTCGTAATTTCTCCCTGACACTCAACATCATACATTTTTTTCCCAGATTTTGCTGAAGTAAAAGACTTGAATGTAATGAATTTCATGTCTTTCCAACATCATTCTTTGGGATATTTCTCCTATGCTGTTCTTCTCTGTAGATGGCAACTCCTGGATCATGTGTGCAGGACAGATATCTATGCTCGTACCTGTGACACATTCCCACCCACTTGGGGTTTTTGCTAATTTCAATTCATTCTCCATGGTCCAGGGCCCTTGCCTTGCTCTGACATAGAGACAACACTCCAGTTAGGAAGACAGATTCCCAAAGAGACCAGGTTCCTGTAGTTCTCTGTTATCACCTCCTTGTACAGAGCCCTCTGAGCAAAGTCCAGGGATTCCTGTTCCTCCTGGGAGAATTCTACAGTCACATCCCTGAAAGTCAGCAGAACCTGAGCAAAAGCCATTACTGACTCCTCTTTCTTCACTTCTTGGCCTCTTCCTCAGGCAGTGTGGGCACTGTGACCTTCACTCCGCTGCCTCATTACTTTTATGAGCATGTTTCAGAGTCATCTTGGCATAGTTCCATAATTTTAAATTGGATTACAGTAAATTTTAGATAAATTTAAGAGGAATTGTTTTGTACTTTTGAATCTTCCAATTCATAGGTATATTTATTTAGTCTTTAGTCTCTGGATTAATTTTTAGAATTTTAACCACCAAGATCTTTTGTCTTTTGTTAGATTTTACCCTAGATACTTTGTATTTTAAATGTACAGTGTCATCTAATTTCCTTTTGTTTTATTGCTATTGATTTTGTATTTTTTTTATTAGTGCATCTTTGCAGCACATAATGATTACTTTGGTAGTGGGAGTTGACACATGTACGTGACACAGCTCAGTTCTTTTTTCATCCCCTTTCCCTCCCCTCTATCTCCTCTCCCTCCATCTTTCAATCCCCCTCCATATGAAAAAGATCTATCTCCCGAATTCTTATTGTCTAACTTTTACTTCACTGTTTATTTGTATTTTGTGTTTCTCATATAAGTGAAATAGATTTTTATGTGCTGATTTTGCATCCCGCAGCCTTGCTGTGCTCTTGCTAGACCATGGTATATATTAGAAAACATGGTGTTTGCCTTGTTGCTTATTTCATCCATTTAAGTTGTATGCTACTTTCACTGTAAAGTTGCCAAATACCTGTTGGAAATTACACAAAGGTTTCCCCAGTGCACAAGTAGAAATCTCCATTCAAGAGTAAAGAACTGGGGCTGGGGATTTAGCTCAGTGGTTGTGTTGCCTGCCTCAGAAGCCTAAGGTCATGAGTTCAATTCCCAGTACAAGAAAGCACATACACACAAACACACACACACACAAAAAAAATTAACTAATAATTAATACGGAGGCGGCTAATCTTCATGAAAACAGAATCCTCAAACTTTCACAAGCAATAGAATCAACTAGGAGCTCATTAAATGCTGACCCCCGACCTTCAGAACTTACAACTCTGCAGGTCTGTGGTGGGAAGTTGTATTCCTGACAAGTCCCAGGTAAATGTGGCTCATCTGAGGACCACACTTTGAAATCCAAAGTTCACTGCCAAAATAGGCACCTATGGTGTGTCTTGCCACTCCAGACTTGGTTTTCATTCTTACCTGTTAAGGCCAGTTCCTGTCACAGGAGTAGATAAGGGAAATACTTGATGCTCATCTATTGTGTTTCCTGGGAGCAAGAAATGGAAGGCAAATTTCCAGTCCAGTAATTGGAGTTCAACAGAGTACAGTAAATATAATCTGACTTAAAAGCAATTGAGTTGTGAACATTCACAGGTATACTGTAAAATATTCACATGTGTACCATGTAAGACTCACTTTGTCAGACTTATGTACAAATCCAACTTACGAACATTCTCCTAGAACAGAACTCATTCGCAAGTCAAAGGCTTACTGTACTAGGGGGAGGGGAAAAAGGATTGACTTGAAGTAAGAGATTTCCTACCTGGGGCTACAGTTAGCAGGTTGTCCACACATTAGGCAGGAAGGATTTTGAAGTTGCTCTAACTGTATGTCAGAAAACACACGAAAAATGCTGATTTTCAGGTCGGCCTTAGAGAATCAGGAGGAGAGGCCTCAGCAGAGAGAGCTGAATAGGGCACAAAGGTCATGGGATGTCCTGGGTCAATGTGTGTCTCTGTCACTATCCCATCACTGGGACACAATACCCGATATCCACATCTTAAAGGAGGTGAGGATTATTTTGGCTCAAGCTTTTCGGAGAATTCAGTCCTCACCTGACTGGATCCAAGGCAGGAAGGGTATGTGGGAGGGTCTGGTATAAGAAAGCTGCTCACACTGTGACATCCGGGAAGCAGAGAGAGAAGGGAGGAGCCAAGGAGGGAGATGCGCCCTTCCCTGTCACCCCCAGTGACTGCCCCTTCCAACCAGATCCCACCTCCTAATAGCAAGTCAACCACGAGTGCACCAGTAGATTAATCCATCGGTGAGGACAGCACGCCCATTATCCAGTCACCTGGCAAATCTCCACCTCTGAACACAAAGGCTTTTGGAAATCATTCCAGATCTAAACCATAACAATATGGCTACCACACAATTCACACTCTGAAAGACCCAAACCATGGGCTGGAAATGACTTTTTAATTAGGGAGGCTTTGCAGAAGAAGAGGGAAAACTAGACTGGTATTTTACATGTACTGATATGCTAAGACTGAGGAGTTTTGAGATTATCCCATGGGTAATGAAGCAATATTAAAAATGTTTGAATAGTGAGTGAAACAACCAAGAGAATATCATTTCCAGGCTCACTTTGGCAGATCTACACATGCTATTGAAATGGAGAGCCTGTTAAGAGGAAAATACTTGAGAATAACCAATAACAAGAACCATAATTCAGAAATTCACTGATAGAATAGACATGGGCGATGGACACAAGGCATTTGCTGGGAAGTCTTGCCAGTGAACAGAATCAGAGGAGGGAAAACTGGTAAGACACTAAGTTCAGAATACTGGATGGCATCAAAGAGAAACACAAATTCTATTCTCAGGAGTAAGAGCTTTGTGGAATCTTCACTTTTTTTCTAGTAGGATTAGCCAAGGAAATGTGCTTTCTTTCAGAGGTTGTTCTTCTCTTAAGGACACTTTAATAGATTCTTGTTTTTTCTATCAATCTCCTGTAATAGCTCTACAGAACCCTTGATGTCAATGATACATCATGCATTCTTTCCCTATGGATATTTCCTAGGGAAAGAGATTTCTTTTTTCATGGGACAGAGAAAGTCAAGGGAGAGAGAAAAATATAAACTGAGCATCAAGGTAAATTCTCCTAAAGCGGTGAATGGCAGTGTTCTGTGATGAGTGGCTGTGAGACTCCTGGGTATATGAGGAAAATTAGAACCAGCAGCTCTACTTCAGTGGGTAAGTTACCATTTGTTCACACACCAAATGATGACTGAAGAGCTGCCAGATGGGAGCATTTTGAGCCTCCACTAACAATCTGTGAGCCACACAATGAACCGATACCATCCTGGACCTTAACGAGGCGGCCCACTATATAATGACTCTATTACTCCATGGCTAAAGCAAATAGATTTTAGGCCGCAGTGCAGGCCTAAGGGCAGACATGTGGAGGGGTAGCATCGGGTTAACAAAGCTGAACTCCTGAACATGCTAATAAACTGAGTTACCCCAAGGCTTGATCACCACTTAACCAGAGATTAAATAGTTTCTTCTTACCTCCTGATTTCCTGCAAAAGTCAAATCTAATCAAATCCCAGTGGCACAACGAGGGCCACATGGGTAATTTGGGGGTAAAGAATGCTTTTATATTGAAGGCTGTATTTGTTCCAAGCATTCTATTACCTACAAACCAACATGGTTTCAATTTAAGCTCCTGTTAATCTTGACCATTTCTTTCCAATGTTTCTTATTTAAAATAGAAATTCCACATTGAACATTTTAATAACATTTACTGTCAAAGGCAGCTATGATCTGTTTTCCTTTCGATCCTCTGCCAGATGTAGATATTTGTGATCACTGATGCCTTGTTTCCCTCCTCTTCTTTTCTTATTAAACTTATCATTAGTAAGACACAAGTCCAAAAGAAATTGTTCTTCACTAAGCATCTGCTATGAAGAAGTAAGGAAGAAATAGCCAGGAGGCAGACGGATTGCTGCCAGTCAGCCGCTGTCTGTGGGGATTAAGGCCAATCAGATTTCATTGCTCTGGTTACCTAATGAGGAGGTAGTAGCTTACGATTTCTTCTATCATCAGAGCAAATCCTTTTGCCATATAGGCCACAAAGACAGGACAAGAAAGTGGACATCCACTTACTGCCTCACAATAAACCATATGCTTTAAATACACACTTCAAGAGTACTAAAACACATGCACTTCAGTGTTTCTGAAGAAAGGCTGGTGACCCAGTGCACCGTGTTAGAAGGAACTCAGGAGAAACCATATCTAGAGAGAGAGAGAGATGAGTGTGCCTTCTGGAAGAAATCCCAAGTCCCTCCTATTACAAAAAGAAAAACAGATATTTTCCTTTAAGGATCCTAGAGGTCCTGAGTGCTTGCAAAACTCACCTTTGTGATGTGCACTTAGTATAACTGAAGCTGGGGAAGCCAAGTCTGGGAACAGCTAGAATTCAAGACACTTGACTCTCTTGGAAGCACTGAAAAGAGTTTCTCCTCTTTAGATCCCTGACCTGACACTGGCTTCACACAAGCACACTGGGTACCCTTCTGAATGTATCACCAATATTCTCCTATATAGTGGCTCTACTCCTTGAGTACCAGCTGTATACCATAACCCAGATGTACCTGCCTCATCAGGCTGGGTTGCATGATTCTCTCAAAAGCATGTCACACAACCTCATCTAACCCAACTGTACTTAACCTTCCAAACCTGCCAGACTCACATTCCACAACTTGTGGGAAGACTTAAAACCCATTCTTGGTTTGGAGGTGACATATTATCTGAACTCTGCACATTACATTTAAAGCACATCCTTGAAATGCTGTGTACACTTATACATGTCTTGAAAGCTTCTGATGGCTTTCATATTGGTTTCAGATGAAGACATCCAAATCAAACATGGACATCATGTATGATACATCGTGACCTGGTTTCCTGACTAATCAATGACATACCAACAGATTGGCAGTATAATATTAATCTTGGCTCTTTTGTAGTAAAGATTACCTATCTACTGGACCCTGACACAAATATCATTGTTCCAACTAATATTAGAAGTAAAATGGATTGATTACAAGAAAAAAAAAGCCAGCAACAAGGTAAAATGTTGGGTCAAATCTAAGAAGATAAAATTTCAGGCAAATGTTTATTTTGGAGCTTATCTCCCCAAATAAGGGTAACTTACATGTTTTACAGTACTATGGGAGATCATAGATTTTTGTAAACTCATTATAAGCCAAGCAATTTTATGGCTACTCAAGTCTTTGACTCTTGGATTGTATTAAAATAAGTATGTCTGAAGCAGAGAAGTTTACTATATATATGGCATTTCATAAAAAGATATGCCAACCAGGAAGGTAGGGGAAAGGAAAAAGAGAAGAGAAAAAATATGAGAAAGGGAAAAAATGGAAACAAAGTCTTTGTAAATAGGGAAGGATAGAGCGAGTGAAGGGAGGGCAGGGGAATGGGGAAAAATGAGAACCAAGACCTGTCATGTAAAGGCACAAGATCCCAGTGATGAATGTAACTGTACAGCATACCTAAAAGGTACCAATAAATTTAATTAAAAGACAAAGATATGCCAATCCAGAATTTTTGACAGAATTTTATCCAGATTTTGAGACTGGAATATACTATGATTTGGATCTGGAATGTACCCAAAAGGCTGCAGCACCAGTGGGAGGTGGTGGAACCTTCAGGAGGAAGGGCCTAGTGGAAAGGTGAAACGGGGACCCCAGGCTCAGTCTTTGACTCAGGTCTCCATAAATCACCACGTGCTCTTTCCAAGATGTACTGCGCTGCCATGGGCCCAAAGTAACAGAGCCAAGTGACTATAGACTGAAACATCTGAAAGCATGGCCAGAATTAATTAGTCCTCCTTATAAATTGACTATCTTTGGGGTCATGTTACAGCAATGAGAAACTAACACTGAATATTATTAATGTCCTAAATAAAAAATATCTCTAGGGAGGTTGAAGGGCTATAAGAACTATAAGATTTTAAAATATGAATGCACCAGAAACAGAAAAGTGAAGTCTGCTGTTCAGGTTGTTGTTAACACTTCTAAAAGTCTTATTCTTGGGGCCATATCAGTGAACTGGAAAACATGCAGAGCTAGAATGAGGGTTAGGCACAAAAATAAAGATATATACTTAATATATTTACACTGTTTCCTTCCCCATAAGATGAGAAGGGCCACAGACAATATGCTGCCTTTTGATTGTGTGTATAACTTGTGGCATCCTAATTAATTCTCTTAATCCCATTTTCTACTCAATTCCTCATTAGTTGGACACTGATTTCAGTTCTTAGATGAACTCAAAGATGAGAGGTGGCAGATAAATTCAGTTTCTCCATCCAAAGGGGCTCAAAATCAGTTAGTTACCCACAAAGCAGGATAATTCAGAATGCATTGCTGTAGTGATGTATTCGTAGGCTTTCATCCTCTTCTCCTTCACAGAGATCCAGAACAATATTGTCCTGATAGTAAGTATAACACCCCACTTCCTAAAATCTGCTAGGAATGATACACTGCCTATTCTCAGGTCCTATTCCAAGAACTCACAAGGCCTTTTGTGTCTGAACTCAATACTCTCGCTGAGATCCCTGAGAATTGCTCAAACTTTACATTTTTGTTTCTGTGATGCTGGATCCTTCAGGGACACCTGTTAAGTTATAGACCTGTGGGAATCCACCTGCGCATTAGAAGCCATTGACTTCTATCAGTCCCAGGACCCAGAACCCACAGGAAATAGACACGGTTGGCATCCCACCCAGATCCCCTTCATCCCTGCGCTGTGAGTATTGGCTGTTAATGGTTTATAAATAATCTATATCTTTCAGAGAATTACCCCTGGCCAGGAAAAAATTAAATCTAAGAATTCCTGGGAATCTGTGACCAGTGAAAATATCCTGCAGGTCATGACTGTTGTAGGGATACAAATCCCCAATCCTTTGCGCCAAAGCAGGAAAACTATGAGGTACGCTTTTTGTTCTAGAGCTTTCTATTGGCACAAACTAGACTTCAGCTGGACTCATTTCTTTGTTGGGCTCCTCTGCTCTGCTTCTCTATCCTTCTTTCTTCAGTTGCTTACAGATTTCTCCTAGGAGGACGCAATAAATCCCATGCATAAGAAATCTCATTGCATGAGTGAGCTGCCCTGGGAGCTCTCCCATAGGCCAAAAGGCTGCTCAGGGAGGTGGCCCCTCCTCCCCTGCTTCATTCTGAGATCAATAAAGCTAAATCTTTGAAAGTGGGGGGGAGGAAGGGAGGGAAAGAGAGAGGGAGAGAAAAGAGAGGAGAGGAGAGGAGAAGAGAGAAAAAGTTTGTTCTAGAGAACTTGGCCCTAATTAAAACCTTTAGCTGTCTGGACAACTTCTTTTCCATCAGGATCACTCATGGCTGTTTCCTGACTCTGTGGAAGCACCTAGTGCCATATTACCATCCACTTTACCTACCTCAGCTGTGTAGACATCGTAGCCCCTCCTCTCTCAGAGAACAAATGGCACAAGAAACCCAAAGCACCCTGCCTCTCTGAAGACTACTGAGAGTTGCTGAATATACTTTGTTAGTAACAGTTTATCATAAAAATGTACAATAACAATAAAAGTAACAGTCTTCCTATTTAACAGTGAAGGGACTATGCACTCTAGGGAAGAAAACCTATTACAAGAAGAAGTTTATGCAATAGTTTAGTGATCACCTAGTTCATCCATTTCCCTTGCTTTTCTAATCCCTAACATTTCCAGTAGCTCTGTGAGAATAGCAATCTGAGCACATCTAGAAGAAATTTATTGTGGAATTTAACCTCAGAGTTTAAGCTCATAGTCACTGCCTTTCTTTAACTTCCTTTATTATGATGAACAAAACCACCCAAACATATTTTGATTAGCTTTATTGTTAAAAGCCAAACTGGTGTGAATAATCTGCAATAATACATAAGATCCTAATAAGATTACTGACATTTAGAAATGGGAAGAAAGGAGCTAAAGGTGTAGGGAAGGTGGGATGGGTAGGGGAAGAGTAATAAGGGAAAAGAAAAAAAGGTGAGATAATGAAAAGATGGAAATAAAGTGTTTGTAGATGGGGAGGGGAGGAGGGGGTGAAGGGAGGGCACAGGTAAGGGGAAATAACGAGAATCAAGACTTGTCATGTAGAGGTACAAGATCCCAACAATGAATGTAACTGTACTGTATCCCTAAAATGTACCAACAAACTCAGTTAAAGCTGAAAAAAACAAGCCAAACTGACTGAAATTTTGACCTCTAAAAGATTTTAATGGTTTCTCATCTATGTTTGCTGCAATCTAAATAGCACAGCAAGATATTCTTTTGCCAAAGGAAAATAATTGAGTTCACTCAGTGACAAGGAGAAGAGGCAGAGGGATTATCATTAGTGTGCACAACACTAATTAACTAGTGCCTGGCTTAGCGGTGCCACCGCCTGCCTCACAAACACAAGGCCCTGAGTTCGATCCTGGGTACAAAAAAACATTAACTAGTGCCATGTAACACGGGGGATAATGCTAATTTTTTCCTCCGTGTAGAAAGACAAATATGGAGACTATAACTGCAAACAAATTTTTAGGTAAGGTTAAGTGAAGAATTTCAAATGCCTATCTGCACAGAGTGATGAGAAGTGTCTTTGGAGGAGGAGAAGAATCTGGTGGAAATTATAAAATGGTTAATACTTATGCCAAACTGTCATCAAAATAATAAAATAAAACTACCAATATTATAGGTTCTAGTCCTCACATCGCAAATACAGCCAGGGCAGCAGGTTACAGTGAACTGTGGTCCAAATTTGAAATGGAATAAGATTGTGAATTAAATCTACATCTTTTTTTTTTTCTTTAAAAAGTATCAAGCTAAAGAAGAGAAAGCCAGTTACATCTCTGCAAGAGGGAATGAAGTTCTTATTCAGGTAAATAATAATTTAGTAATAATATAACTAATCACTGCCAATCTCTTATCATGAATGAGACCAAGCACTGAGTACTTCCTTGCCTTCTTCACCCCAAAGACTACCATGGTATAGCATAGTGCAGTTTAAAAACTTAAGCATAAAAGAGAATCATCTAAGAGGACTCACAGGAGGAAAGATTTATTTTGGTTGATGTTTCATAAGTTTTAGTGGTCACTTGGCCCCATTATTTCTGGGCCTGTGGTGGAGCAGAAATGAGAAGGAAGGACACGGAGCAAAGCCGCTCACTTCATGACAAAAAAGGAAGGAGGTTTGCAAGTGCAAGGATCTGAGTTCGATACCTGGTATCAAAAAAAAAGAAAGGACGGGGAGAGAGAGCAGGGAAATAAATGCCTTGGAACGTTTTTCAAATGGATCAAATAGTAGGTGTTTGGGAAAAAAGTGCATTTACATTTGAAGTTCTTGTTTATATTGCTGAATCCTCGCCCATTTTTATTTTTATTTCCGTTTCTCTTATTTTTATCAGACTGTATTAGGATGATAAGCCTTCAGTCAAATTTTTCTTCCTTGTGTCGGCAGTCACGTTTCGGATCACGCAGCTGTCTTTACCGCCATGTATGTCAAGTGTGTGTGTGACTTCACAGGCACAACTCACCCTCGGGAGCAAAGGGAACTTGCAGAAGGCACAACCGAGTGACAATTTGCTTTCCTGGCTTTAAATTTAAAACTCAGCAAAATAGTCAAACCAACAAAAACAGACAATAAACTACCCTGATTATTATAAAATAGACACCTATATTCGATCTGAAATAAATAGAAAGCAAACTAGAAAGACGGAAGAAAAGGAGGGAAAAAGGAAAACAAAGGAAGAGTTAAAACTCAATATTCCATGCTATTTATATGTTGTACAATGTTTTTATTTGAGTCAAGTAGTTTTTGATATGATCAAGCCTTCTTCCTAAATTTCCTATCCTAGAAGCATTGCAAGGATAAGGCAATCTTCTAGTTACAATAAATTATATTCTCAGAGATAAATGTTCCTAGATACCACCAACACCAACGTGGAATAGCTTTGGTATATTTGCCAGGTTGGGATGGGTGGAATTGAAATACTGTATTGCATATGCAATTTCTGATCTTTGCACGTACTTGTCAAAGCAAAGAATGAAACAAAAACCTTTGAAATGACACTGCAAAGCCCATTTTTCAATCAGAGACTATCCCCAAATGAAAACAAGCTGGCTATCCTATTTAACTACAATTTCTTTCCTGATTTATGTTGAGCCTGCCTTAACATTTGGAATATTTTATGGCATGTGATTGGACGGAGGAAAGAGAGAACTAATGGTTCAATAAACAATAGTAAGTGCCTGCTCTTCCAAAAAATTAGTTTCTTTAAAAATGACTGTCTTTTCTGTCAAACTTCATCTTCTTAAGTTTTCCAGGAGGCAATTCTAGCTGAATAAATCCCAAGGCTCTCCCTAATTATGAACATCCTCCAATGCAGCCAAGGAACAAGGATGTCACAGAGGAGAATCTTGAAAACTTTTAAAGCAAATGCAACTTTCCATGGAAGATCTGAATACAAACTCACAGCTAATAATTTCAGCAGTGGAGATTTCCTTTGATCTTCCTTCTAGGGTAGTGATGCCAATATCAACATTGCTGGGGTCTTTTAATTAAATTCATGAATTATTGTGTGACCTACCATCATTGGGATGAGATACTATTCCCTGAGCATCCACCCTTCAGGGAATAGTGTCCTATTAAGACCTGTAGCCCTTATTGGTCAGTCATCAGTTTTACATTTCCAGGTAGACTCATGGACACAAATGTCACGTACATACTTTGCTGACCTTTGATTTTATATACCTAAGAAAGGTGACATGTGACGTTAAAGAAATAGAGTTATGGATGTTCAAAGCCTGGGACAGTGGTGGCAAACCTGTGACACAAGTTCTTTTTTTTTTTTTTCCTGTTGAGACAAAGATGCTAGTGTAGGGGTTGTTTTTTCTAAACTAAACCTCGGTATTCAGATTTATTTGCCATGCTGGCACTTTGCAATATATAAGTGGGTTTGGGATTGCAGTTGGTCAGTTGGTTTCTAAAAGGTTCACCACCCCTGGTCTAAGATATACTTACTGAAAAATACTCATCTTAATTGCAAGGCAACGGGTGCAGTAAGAAAAATATGAAAATACAAATCTTGACTTTGGTTAAAATGATACAAATGCCGGTCCCAACAAATTTTTCACTTACCAAATGGAGATTATAATAACTTGGGTTGGTAGTGAAAGGGGTAGCAATTTATGCCTTGGCTGACATAAAGGTCTTTACTACATGATAACTATTATAATTAATGTAATTTTAAAATGTAAAATCAGAACATGTTTTTCTGTACTTAATTTTTCTGTTAGGGAAAACATAAGTTCTTCTAATATAGTTATGCTGAAACAGCTACCAGTTGCTTGTATTCAAAACTCAGTCATAAATCATATTCTGTGTAGAAATATACATTAATTGCTACTTTAAGAGATTTCACAAATATGATTTTTGTGGTATAAGTAGCTTTGGAATCATTCCCTCTGTTCCACTCCACTGCTCTTTACTGCAACTACTATAAAATAAATGTCTTTTAAGATTATTGTCAAGACTTGAACTTGCCTTCTCTTTGAACCAACTTATTATCAGTACATATTAAGTCATCTTGTTTGAGGACAGGATAATTGAAATAGTGCTATTTCCCTTTATCCTAATTATACTCTCAAAGTGACAATACTTATTTAGAAGACGATCTGGAATGAACTGTGCTCCTCCAAAAGATGCGGAAGCTCTAATCTAACCACGAATGTGACTTTCTTTGTAAATGAGATCTCCGCAGATGATCAAGTTAAGGCGAGATCATTAAGGTGGACCGTCATCCAATTTCACTGGAGTCTTATAAAAAGGGCAAATTCATACAGAAAGACAGACGTACATACAAGGAGGGTGCCACTGACTATGATGGCAGACATCCTTGTCACTGAGAAGCAAAGAGTGCTGAAGATTGCCAGGAATCCACGGGAACAGGAAAGAGGTATGGAATAGATTCTCCCTCAAGGTCCTAGAAGGTGCCAATCCCACGAGCACCTTGGTCTTGATCTTCTAACCTCCAGAGTTGTGAGACAATACATAGTAGCTTAATCTACTTAACTTGTGGTACTCTGTTACAACATTGCTAACAAACAAACACAGAAGGTCGCCATTTAAAGTTTTTATTATGCTTTTGTGTTAATTTTTTCTTATATCACCACTAAAATCGAAAAGTATACACGTATTACAGAACTCGTATATCTCTGAAGGTGTGTCCCCAGGCCGCGTCTACAATTCCCAGTTTGAGTAACAATGTAAAACAGAATTTAATAATATCAATACTACATGTTACATACCCACCTCTCTGTCTCACAGTCAATGTAAATCCACAGGCAGAAGACTGCATTATAAGCTGTTTGGCATTATGCCAGATACACACACA
>NW_022900919.1:39891497-39892789 GCF_012274545.1 Fukomys damarensis
TATATATATATATATTATATATATATATATCCTAAAGGGCAGAGTTCAAAGAAAAATATCCTAATGATGAGCTTTTTCAAAGTAGTCATATCCATTACACTGCAACCCTTCCTCATGGTCCGGCAAGGTCACACACTGGTTGCCATTTAGAAATATTGCAATGAGTTACTGTGGCATTGGAGGTTGACTTTGGTTTTACAGTCTTAGAGGAAAAAAGTTTTTAAAACCACCAAAAAATTTGAGAAGAAAATCTGATCTCCATCAGTTTGTTTCCTGCAGATAGCTTATTTGTTTAGTTCTGGGCAAGAGATATTGCTTCCTAAGATTTAAAGGGTTTTTTTCCCCCAAATGCTTTGGTCTGAGGCCTTGAGGCTCTCCCGCGCACAGTTTAGACTATATTTAGAACAAAGCAAACACATGCAATTCTTTAGAACTAAGTACTTCTGCCAGTAGGCCCTGGAAAATTGCTAACCCCCAAATAAAACAATACTGCTTTCTTTAAATATTTCTGCTTACACTTACAGTGAGGAGATATTGACAGCATGTGTCAGTTTGAGTGACTGAAAATAAACAGAAGTGAAGAAAGCAGGGACTTTTGCTATTAAAGCCAGATTTATTTAGAGGAAATATATGACAAGTACTATTATTTTCTCAAATAGCAATCTCATAATATCTCACCCATGAAGAGAAGTTGTGATGTCATTTTCATGACTTCTGGAGGCTTTTTAATAGTTCTTCCCCATCACATCGTACTGATCACTGATGCTAAATTGAGCCCAAGGCAGAAGGAGAGAGAAGACATTTTGATTTACTTATAGAAACAATATATAAGAAGAGGAAAAGAAACCAGAAATGAAAGTGATCCCATCTTTAACTTTTCCCTAGACAAGTAGCAACATCTGCAAATATTGGGCAAGTCCACCATAGGGCATCCTGTTTAGGAACAGGAGGAAATTCCAGCAAGTGGCCTTTCTATTTTTCCCATAACTCTGGACCTACCACAAGTTCAAGGTTAAGAATGTGGACAGGGTCTGGCGCCCGGGCCGGGGGCTGAGTGGAGCGGGCAGCCTCGGCGCGGACGGGAAGAGGCTGAGAGGCTGAGTGGAGTCGGACTCTCGCGCTCGGGATTTTCTCGAGGATATTGTTTAGAATTCCTGCTGCGATCACCCAGCGGCGTGCGCGTGAGCTCCCGGCCTGCGCGGGAGCTCCCGGCCTGCGCGACAACAGACCCAGGAAGGACCCAAGGACCCCAGAGGGGGTTTTTTTCAGCTGCCTGCCTACCTGCCTGGCTG
>NW_022900919.1:39898413-39921693 GCF_012274545.1 Fukomys damarensis
GACAGGGGGTGAGAAGATATATGTTCTCATTCTGATCCTAATGTTCAAAATTTGAAAGCTAACAAGCCTTCTAGGCCTCAGTTTTTCTATCAAATTATCACATTTGGTTACAAACACTCTAAGTTTTATTTCAGTGTTACAGTTAGGAGGAAGAAATCCAATTATCCAATTAATATTTGCCCATTAAATTTGTTTTAATACTCTGCTAAACCAGCTATTTTTATAGTCTTTTCAACAATTCCATTCTTTCAAATTGGATTCAATCTTTATTTTTACATGTAAAAATTTTACATTCTTTATGACAAGACATCATTAAAAATGAAAGCTTTCAATTATCTTAATGAAAACTATAAGAGTTGCAACATATTGAAAGGCCATCTCAAAAATAGAGGGGAATCCATAGACTTTATGTTGAGGATATTTGCAAGCAGTCTGTTAGCATACATCAGATCTCAGACTCTTTTATCTAAACAATGCTGAAGATGTAGCTAAGTGGCAAAGCGCTTGGTTGGCATTCATGAGGCCCAGAGTTCAATCTCCAGTTATGGAAAAAATAAAACAAAGTTTATTTTATGATTCACCCTTTTGTAAATGAAGCTTGAGCAGAAATCACCAAGAAGGCTGCAAACAACCATTCTCCCCGTGATGCAGTTCTTGCTCACCCTCTGTCTTTTTATACTTGTTGAAACCCTACCGTCTTGCGGTGCTAAGTTTGCTAAAATTCCTGAAGAATTTAGAAAGGAACAACTGTGTGGGAATTGAAGATCAGCCGGGACTTACCTGAAGTGCCAATTTCAAGGGTCGTGAACAAGGCATTTAAAAAAAGGAATACCATAAGCAGTGGAATCGAATACACAACCCAGGAATAGGCTAAAGTAACCATGGAACTTTAATCTGTGAGTGAGGTGGCATCTCAAATCGTTAGGGCAAAAATGAACTTTTAGCAAATGGTGCTGAGACAACCAGTTTACCATTTTTAAAAAGGTAAGAGTAAATCTTCACCTCATACCATGCCTAAGAATACTACTTAATCAAGAATGAGATCATACAAATACTTGAAATAAGTATCAGTGGGTTTCATTTTAACTTGGCTGTGAGAAAGTCTCTTTGACTATGACTAAAACCCGGATGCAATAAAAAAAAGAATCCCCCATGTTTCTTTTGCAGGCTATCCCAAGAGGTACCATGGAAAAATATCATAGACACATATGGCTGGGAAAATATATTCATGTATCATGCCTATTAGGCTTACGTAAAAAAATTGCATAGAATTTTATGATGTGTTCTCTTCTTTAGTCATTTAGTTTCCCAAAAGACAAGGCATCTCCTGTCTTCTGCTTCACTTTTATCTCGCCCTCTTAAAACCTCCTAACTTCATCAGTGAGAACTCAGGAAGACAGGGTTTGTTCAACATTTGCCAACGTCAGGCTGAGGTCTCTGCATATTTTCGCTACCTCTATGAAACTCTCTCCCTTGCCTCGCATTGTAATGACTCGCTCTATCCAGAGGTGCTTCTGAGATCTGCTGTGTGTCTTAGGCAGGTTAACACTTTTCTTACCTCTTCTGAGAAAATGTCAGCCTCCAAGGAAAGGGTTGAATTCATCAACCAAACCAGGAAACAAAAATCATTCCTCCAACTGCAGTCAAGAATGCAGAAAGGAAGAATGTAGAATGGCTTTGTAGCTAAGTATTCTTTTCAAAGCAGAGAACTGCACAGCTTTACATGAAGAATTTAATTACAGTTTACACACGCACTTGTAAGACTTGCCAGATTTCACTTGTTGAACCAGCAATAACATTACCACTCAAGCTTTCCTTGAAGAAAAGGAAATGACTAGGATTCCAAACAGTCAGGATCACCAGGGAATTGAACCCAGAATTTGGACATTGCCCTTTCTGTGACGACCAGAAATGCTGAATCAGCTTCCTACCCTGCAGTAGTTTCCACCAGTTTCTCTTTTTAAGGTTTTTTTTCTCATGAATCTCTTTGGAAACTTTCCTTCCTACAGGATAAAATTAATGATATTTGCCATTGTCCCAATGGTCATTGTGAAGGAAAAATTTCCTCAGAAGTATTGGGGTTATAAAATAAAGTGAGTTGTACATAGTGTGAAATGGAGAAATAATCCCATTTTCTTTTGTTATGGATAACCAATTATCTTAGCATCATTCAGTGGAGATTTGATGCTTACCCACTAATCTTCATCAGCAACTGCTATACATAGGGTTGTATATGAATTGTCCTCTATTCTATTCAGTTCTTTCTCCTTGCTTAATTTAGATGGACAACACTGTCTAAATTATATAGTTCCATAATAACTCTTGGTATTTTGAAGGACAAATGCCCCAAATCACATACACACACACGCACACACAATCACACATACCTTATTTATATTCTTCACTGAGTTCTTGGCTGTTGTTGGCCCTGTACTCTTTCAGGTAAGGTTTAGCAACAGCTTTAGAGTTCTACAAAATACCTTGGTGTGTTTTCAATGGACCAGAAAGATCTATCAATTACTTTGGGGAGACTTGACATCTTAAAAATGTTAAGTAATCCCTTTCTTCAAGAACATATATCTCTACTTACTTAGTTCATTTTTAATGTCTTTCAATAAAATTTTATATTTTTATTCAAAAGTTTCTATGTGGAACTTAGATTTAATACTCAGGAGGATGGACAGATAGATGGTAGATAGATAGGTGATCCTATATTACCTAGGACAAATGATATATAGAGAGATAGAATGAGAAATACATTCATACAACTTATGCAAACAGAATTACTGCAACAAAATTCCTTTGAATTTCACTTTTTATTTTCTATTAATATAGATAAGTTCAAACGACTTTTATATATTAATTTGACTCCCCCACATCTTTTTTAAGTTCATTAATTTTAACATTTTCCTGTTGTTTCTTATGGAATTTCAGGTCCACATCATAGCATCTATGGATAATCACAGATTTAGTTCTTCCTTTCTGTATATCATTTCTTTTTCTTCTGTTGCAGTTGATTTTGCTTAGTGGAGTCTGGTATATCTTCTTTTCATCCACTTTATTTTAATCTTATTATATCATTAAATTTTAATTATGTAATATGTATGCAATATAATTGTTGGATTCTATTTTCTGAATAATCTATTATCTTTGAAATGACTAAAAACAATTTATTACTTGTTGATATGCAGGGATTCATACTATTATTTTATTTTGTTATATTTGTCTTCTCCCCACTTTTTCTACACCCTACTTTTTCTTCTCTTATTTTTCCCTTCTTGAGTGGTTACTCTAAAATCGTTGAATAAGACCATCTAGTGCAACTCAATATTTAGTTAACTGATACATTTGTCATCTGGATCAATACAAGAACTATTTACCACTGTTCACTATTCTCTTTGTATTTCTTGTTCAATATTTTACCTTTGTGTTTTAACTTATACATGGGATATTTTTCTTCGACATAATGAATGTCTATTTAGATAAACACAAATGCCAGATTTTGGCTTATAGTCCCTTATATTTAAAAAGCTTCATTTTGTGATCAGTTTTGGTTTTTTTCTAAATGTGTTTCTTAGAAATCCCTTAAGTTAAACTATATAGGTTACATTTTTACTTGTAATTTTTTCCTTTGCTCTTGAGAGGTAAAGATAGTCTTAAGTCAGCAGTATTATTTTTAGAATTAAAAATACATAGTTTTATTCTCCTCTGCTTTCTATTGTTACTCTCCAGATGTCAATTTTCAATATTACTTATGAATTTGTATGCAGTTTCCCTTCATCCTCTGCTGCTGGTAAGGTCATTTGTTTTTGTCCTACAGCTTCACAATGATGTGTCTAAGTACATCTTGCTTTCTATTTGTCTGCTTGATATTCCGTGGGCTTCCAGAAATCCAGGGCTCATTCCTTTTACAGTTCTGGAGAATACTAAGCCATTTCCTCTTACCAAATACGTATGTTATAAACTCAAGGACAACAAAAAGACATGTAGGAGGAAGTATAAATAATAAGTCAATAAAGGTTATAAAAATTGTCCACTTGTCCAAAAGAAAGCAAAAAGAAAAAATCTGGGGGAGGAAAGGTGAGGAGAAGGAAAAAAATGAAAGAAGAGAGGGAGGAAAAGAGAGAGATAAAGGGAAGGAAGGAGAGAAGGAAACAGAAATCATGAAATGGCAGATGAAAAATTAAAAACCATGATAGATTTTAATTTTAATAAAATTATATTGAGAATCACTTTGAATCCCAATGACTTAAATTCCCTATTTAAAAACAAAGATTGGCAAACCAGGGATAAAGCCAAGATCCCACTGTATGAGTATGTTCCTTTCGAGAAACAATGGGACCATGCTAGCTTCTGCAAGCCATTTCTTTTAATATCTTCCCTTGTAATGATTAAAGAAGGCAGGGAAACAGATGGTTTCACATACAAAGTTGACCTGGGGTTGGGGTTGTGCTTTGGTGGTGCACACTTGCCCAGCTTGAGTGAGGGTGAGGCCCTGGGTTCCATAGTCAGCACCGCATAATACTAATAATGATAAATAATAATAACGGTAATAATGACAGGAGGAGAAGAAGAGGGAAGGGAGGGGAAAAGAAAAAGGGGAAGGAGAAGAAGAAGAAAAAAGCTTTTATTATTTCTTCCTAACTTCATAGATCACCCAATTCTCTAGGTAACAAAACAACAGAGATCCCCTAAAGTTATCTTGTCAAAAACTAGAAATAGTTAATAAATTACTTTGACTCAGATACTTTTCCATCATTAACTTCTGATTCAGTAGGATATTACTAGGTATTTGTTTCATTTCCTTTCAACAGAGTTTATGTACAGGGTTTATACAGAACCATTAAAACACTGCTTTTTCAGACATCTAAACCCTAAGGTATAGTCTAGGGATAGCTTACACAAAAAGAGAAAATTAACAAAAACTACAAACTTCACATGAAAAAGCAAAGCAGACCCTTGACCAGTTATATCACAAGAAAATTAAAGAATTACCCATTTGAAAGCCGGGTATGGTGGCTCACACCTCAGCACTTGGGAGGCTGAGGCAGGAGGATGGCTGTGAGTTTGAGACCAGCCTGGGCTACATAGTGAATTCCAGATCAGTCTCAAAAACCCTTTTAAAAAAAAAAAAAAAAAAAAAAAAAAAAAAAAAAAGAATTACCCATTCAGTGTAATTCTTTGTAATTCTTAGAAACTTACTGCATCATTATAATTTTTTATCTCTTTGAATGATTTAATTGTTCATCTCTCTACTAGGCCATGAGATCTTCTTGAGAAGCGAGATATCTCTCATATTCCGCCAATGTGACCTCTGCTTATGTTAAAGGTTCAAGACACTTGTGAGGTGGGAAAGATGTGTCACATATGTTATGCTCCTAATTATGCTTAAGCCACTCTAAAGTATTGACATCAAAACCATCATTGAGGCCAATGTTTCAGTTAGCTCTGTCATACTATAAGAAAATACCAGAGGCAAGCAAATTAGAAAAGGTTTATTTGGCTCATAACTCCAGAGTTTCCAGCCTGAAATTGGGCAACCACATTGCTTTGGGATGAAGGCAAGTCCCACCTTATGCTGGAAACATGTGGCAGAGAAAAATGCATGCATCTTGAACCAGGAAGCAGAGAGACACTAAGAGACCAAGGTCCCACATCTTTTTTGAAGAATGCTTCCAATGACCTAAGGACCCCTGAAGAGTACCTCTCAATAGCACCACCTGAGGACCAAGCTTTTATCATACTGATTTCTGCGAGATATTCAACATGCAAACTGTAGTAGCCAGCTAAGCAATATTGGTGTAAGATGCTCACTGCTTTAGCTAACCCTGACAAAACATTCAGGCCCAAATTCTGATACTGCTCACCATACCTGAAATTTTTTTAGCCACAAAAAGAAATTAAAAGTAAAAACTCAAGCACTCTTTACTCTTTGAGAATATTTGGGTACATACTCAGCCTTTCTACCAGTAGAATAAGGAGCACCCTTCCGTATTACTAAGGTTTGTGTTGCAATCAAGCATATAATAAGTACCCAAGGAGCTCAGTGGCTTATAAAAATGTTTCATTTGTTTTACTCTAACATGTCTAGGAGACTGGAGCTTTCCAATCTCATCTTCTCTAGGCTGCATTTAAGTTTCCAACTGATCCTTAACCAGCAGCTATATAAGACAAACTATTTGTGAAGCAAGGCAGATGTTTAAGAAACTAAGCCAAAGAAGGCAAAGATATTTATACCTTTACACACATCACATTGACTCCCATTCCTTCAGCAAAAACAAATCACATGGCCAAGATCTTCAACAATGGCTCGGCATGCTCTTGGGAGAAATAGTACAATGTCCTTGGTATAGGGATTGAGCATGAAGTTCTATAACAGGGAGGCAGTGCAAATTAGGAACTATTTTTAATGCACTGTTTAGAACACCTATGCTTTAATTGAAAGAGAAAGAGATGAACAAATCAGAATCATATGTATGAGGACAGTTACCCCTAAACCGGGTGAAACTGTAAATTTTGAAAAAGTAATTCACAGAATCCACAGTTGAACCTGATAGACTCTGCTTCCTTCTCTAAGACAAATACAAGCCATGTATCCACCAAAGCCCTTCTGGCAGTACCTTAGACACTCTGAACACCTCACGTCTACCATCTGCTAGAAACATTCATACTTTCATTCTTTATTTAGATCATTATTTACAGATCAGGTTTCTGCCAAGATGCTACCTTTGTATGAAGCTGTTTCCTCCCTCTTCACGTCCCCAAATTTAAGTCAGAACATAATTACAACATTTTGCAGTATTTTTCAGGCCCGTTACTCTGCTTTATTTCACCCATCACATTCTGCAGCAATATGGTTTTGTTTTAATGTCTTTTTCAGGAGCCACTTGAGGGCAAGACTGTGACTATGTTTCCACCACTGGAATCATCATACCATTATTTGTTGATTCAATATTTGTTGACTAATTTTTTTTTACAAATACAATTTCTTGTTACCAGAGGAAGTTCAGGTTTTGATCACCTATGCTAAAGCAAACATATCTGCTGAAATAATAAGAAAACCAGGTCATCAAGCATGCTAATTTGAAAGCCTTTACCATTGTGTTGTTTATTATGACAGCCACTAGTTTTGTAAGGCTATTTAAATAAGTTTATTCATATTAATTAAAATTTAAAATCAGTTCCTCTGTTGCACTTGCCACATTTCAAGTTCTCAGGAGACTATGGGACTAGCAGAGTTCACACTGGACAAAAATAAAGAAATTTTTTTATCATAGCAAAAAATGCTATTGGACAATCTTGTTTTAGAGGAAATACTCAAATAATGTAATAAAATTCTTCCTCTTAAGTTATTCTAAATGAGTATGAAGCTTCCCCAATTGATTTCTTTCTTTCTTTTTTTTTTTTTTTTTTTCTGGTACTGGGGATCAAACTTGGGTCCTTGCACTTGCAAAGCAGGCGCCAAAACCACAGAACTAAATCCCCGGCCTGCCCCAATTGATTTCTAAGGATTGGTTTAGACACCACAAGACTCAGATTCAGTTTAGCCAAAGCACACTTGCACAGTATACAATGCCTTAAGAGGTATTTGAAACAGAATTTCATAACCCTTCTTAAGTTTTGAAAAAGTATTTTCCACTGATGTTTGTAAAAATGATAATATACTTGACTAAGGCAAGCTCATTATTTGTCCTTGCTAACAGGTTTGCAAAAACCACACTATCTGTGATTCTCTCTGCTGCTTTTTGCCCATCATATCCTGATCTTAACTGAAATGCATCGACTATCATCTCCTTACTTCTCATTTTATGTCTCTTTTGTTTTCCTCATGTGTGCTAGGGTCCATCTCTTTTAAATTCTTGCTTGGAAAATTTGCAGCTAGCTTCTGGTGATTTCCTTGCCAGTGCATTATAAAACTAATTGATAGTTAAACATAACCTTACTGAGTCACCGTCTGCTTAAGTACTTTAAGGTTCAGACTCATGACAGTCTGTGTTCACCTTACCTCTCTATTACTGTTCCCTTCCCTTCCAACTGCCATAGCCGAATTCACTTACTCGCTCTCTACCAAGCACACAAAGCCACTCTGCCTCTGCACACTTGTCTCTCTCCAGGTGCCCACGTAGAGTTCTTTTGCTTCGTCAAGTAACCCTAACTCCCATTGCCTCTTCTTTTCAATAACTTTCAAAAGTACTCTTATTTATAACACAATGTGATCAAAAAATAGTGTTTAAATTTAAAAATTCTTTCAATTTATTACAGTAAAAGACATATTGCCATTAGTCCCTCTCAAAATATTCCTGCTTGAGCCAGGGATTTAGCTCAGTGGTGCTGCTGCCTGCCTTGCAAGCACAAGGTCCTGAGTTCGATCCCCAGTAGAACAGAAAAAAATATATATATAAAATATATATATTTCCCCCCTTGCTTCAAACACATGTGTCCAACCATTCTTGCCACTTTCCGAAGCAGTTCTGGAAGTCTCCTTTCATGTGTGCCTTTTCTTGGCTGCCTCGATGTCCTGAATAGATTCAAAAGGCAATGGCAATGTCTGTCAAATAAAAACATTCTAGTGTGCTATTTACTTTATTCCATGAATTTGGCACCATGCAACTGTTAGCCGTTCTCCAAAGTCAAAATAACCCAAAAAGCTAAATATTTTGGTAAACACTGAATTGATTCAGAACACGAAGGCAGCCCCAACAATACAACTAAGACACTCAGGAAAGAAGACTTTCAGAACTGCTTCCAGAAGTGACAGGAATGATGGCACAGATATGTTCAAAGTAAAGGGGAGGATGTTGAGGGGAATTAATGGCATGCACCTTTCGCTGTAATATTTAGTTTAAATATTTAGTGTATTTTATCCTCCTTATATATTGCCTTTTTAGTTTTAAATAATGCACCGCCTGTGTCATCTATTACATTATGTCATCATCAATTTTTTTCTTAAATAGCCGTATGTTGACATTTTATTTTTCTCCTGCCATGAAATAAGCTCTGTAGATTAGGGAATTGTTATTGCTTTTTTTGTCCCCATACAATGATATAATGTATTAATAACATGAGAGTAAGAACGGGAGAGGAGAGAGAGAGAGAGGATAAATAAAAATAAATATATATTATCGGTAATACGTATGCCTATTTGTGCGTACATGTGTATAAACATACCATGAACGGATGAATGAGTCCTATTGCAGTTCACAGGTTTCTTTGACTTCTTACAATATTTCTCATTTTTATTGTATATATCCAGTATGTCATATAGGAAAACCGCGTGTCATGGCAGAAACCGCTTAACAACGTGAGGCTTAAAACCTCCAGGCAAAGGCAATTACTTCCTTCAAAATGTCATCTTACTCGATCTCTTCCTTTTTCCATACAGCTTTCTTCATTAAAAACAAAAGTTTTAAAACTGAATTTCTGTGGCCTGAACTTATTTGGGAAGAAAACACACTTCCTTTGCTAATCAGAGACTGAAAAAAAAAAAAACAACAACACATAAAAGAATGACAACACCATGTCAGTGTTCAATGGAAGACATAACACAAATGAAACATCTACCCTCACTTAATTCAAACCAAAACTTTTAGTTTAATGCATACAGCAGCTGTAGAATGGATAGGACACCGAAATATAAGAAGTCATCTTGCGGCCACTTTTGGCTCTCAGTGAATCCCTTCCAGCATGATGTTGACCGCTAGCTCTTCTAAATTTCTGTTCTTAAGTTCTTTGAAGGAAGGCACTATAGTCAATCCACAAGTATTCATACTGAGGCTAAAGAACAAGACATGTAGATAATGCCAAGTAATACATAATAAAATTATTAAAATTGTATATTAAAATATGTTTTATATATATGCCAAACTTTCTAGGAATTCTATCTTAAATAAAAGCCCAAAAGCACATTTTTGAAGGCCACAGAGCATCTATAAGTTGTCTCAAATCTTCCATTCCTGTTTTTCTTTCCCTTTCTTCTCCCACTCTCACCGGCAGAGAAATTGGTAAAATATCTACTTCTTCTCAAATTTCCCTGCTTAAAAAAAGTGGAAATGGCCAACCATTTCAGTTTCAAAGGACTTTCCTGAGTAAAAAGTACAGTTGAGATGTGAACAAGCTTACTATCGAGCATGTTTAGCAAAATCAACTGAGTCAGTTTTGTCTGTAATCCACCCTCCCCCTGACGTTTTTATCCAGAATTTTAGTTCTCCTTGTTTAAAAAAATCACTACTTTGCTTATAGTCAATAATAATTACTGATACAGGGGCTGGGGATTTAGCTCAGTGGTGCTGCTGTCTGCCTAAGGACCTGAGTTTAATCCCTGGTGTGAAAATAATAATAATAATAATAACAACAACTGATACAATCTATGAATTTAATTGCAATTGCTTTTTAGAACATTCTTCTCCTTAGATATTACCTTCATTGAAGGATCCTGAGTGGTAAACCCAGTTTGGGCACATCTACAGATAGGATCTTTTGAAATTCACTCTTACTAACTTCAGGGACAGAATGTGATCGGTAAACTGTCTTGTTCTTTCTAAATTTGAAAATATGCTCATTTCATAATCACACACAAGTGACAGGTTAGCTCGACACCGAATTCTAACTTCTTTCCTTTTCACTTTAAAGCTACTACCCCATTATTCCGAAGCATCTATTTTGAAAGCTGAGATGCTGGCCATCAGCCTAGTCACCATTCCATTACAAGTAACTCATCTTCTTTCTCTCTGGTAACTTTTCAAATTTTTCAGTGTTTCCTTGATGCTCTGCAACTTTTTTGGTTTTTTTTTTTTTTTTTGGTACCTGAGATTAAACTCAGGTCCTCGCGCTTGCAAGGCAGGCCACCGAACCACTGAGCTAAATCCCCGGCCCCTGCAACTTTGATTTTAATCTTTCTGAATTCATTTTATTTCATCCTTTCAGTACTTGGTATTCACTTTCCACTTAAAGACTCGTACCTTTTTAGTATTATTGAAAACATCAGTGATGATTCATTTTAATAATTCCTCTCAATATCTCTCCCCTCTTTAAAAATTATATATGGGGGGCCATTTTGTGAAGAGACCAAGACTGAGCGGTTGAGGCCGCGTTGACGACCTCGAGCAGCAGTCTACTTCTCATAGAACCTGGGAGCAGGAGATTCGGAATCGAATCTCTTATCTCTCTTCTGTGAGATTTTTTTTGATCTTCAGCTACAGTTTTTGTCTTTGTTGCCAACTTTATCATCAAACACGATGGCTAGCAATGTTACCAACAAGACAGATCCTCCCTCCATGAACTCCCGTGTGTTCATTGGAAATCTCAACACGCTTGTGGTAAAGAAATCTGATGTGGAGGCGATCTCCTCAAAGTATGGCAAAATTGTGGGTTGCTCCGTTCATAAAGGCTTTGCCTTTGTCCAGTATGTTAATGAGAGAAACGCCCGAGCTGCTGTAGCGGGAGAGGATGGCAGAATGATTGCTGGCCAGGATTTAGATATTAATCTGGCTGCAGAGCCAAAAGTGAACAGAGGAAAAGCAGATGTGAAACGATCTGCCGCGGAGATGTACGGGTCAGTACCAGAACACCCTTCTCCGTCCCCTCTGCTCAGCTCCTCATTTGACTTGGACTATGACTTTCAACGTGATTATTATGACAGGATGTACAGTTACCCAGCACGTGTTCCTCCTCCTCCTCCTATTGCTCGGGCTGTAGTACCCTCAAAACGCCAGCGTGTATCAGGAAACACCTCACGAAGGGGCAAAAAGCGGCTTCAATTCTACGAGTGGACAGCGGGGATCTTCTTCCAAGGCTGGAAAGTTGAAAGGTGATGACCTTCAGGCCATTAAGAAGGAGCTGACCCAGATAAAACAAAAAGTGGATTCTTTACTGGAAAGCCTGGAGAAAATTGAAAAGGAACAGAGCAAACAAGAAGTGGAGATGAAGAGTGATAACTCAGAAGAAGAGCAGACCAGCACCTCCCTGGAGAAAGATGAGACTAATGTGAAGATGGAGTCTGAGGGTGCTGCAGATGACTCTGCTGAGGAGGGGGATCTACAGGATGATGATGATGATGATGAAGATCGGGGAGATGACCAGCTGGAGTTGATCAAGGATGATGAAAAAGAGGCTGAAGAAGGAGAGGATGACAGAGACAGCGCCAATGCAGGTAACCCTTGACTAGAAAATCAACTGGATATGTAGAAGAAAATTTCAGAAGCCCAAGATACTAATAAAACCTGTTGAACATTAAAAAAAAATTATATATGCTCAGGGCCTTTCAATTTATCTGCTATTAATCTTTCTTCTAAGATTTTACTGGTTTTTTTTCAGTCTGTGCAGCATTATGGGTTAATTTCTCAATAATCTCATTAAATTCATAAATTTTATTTTTACTGTGAATAACCAGTGACAATATTTTTATATTTGAATGATGATATGAGTTTCTCATATCCAGAATTTCCAACCAATATTTTCCATACCTATTGCCTAGGAGTGAATGTGCATTCTGAATATTGACCTTACTGGCTGTGTGCCTAAGCACCGTAGATTTCAGACTTATTTTGAGGGCTGGGGAGTTTAGGGTTACCAGTCACCCTGACATTCTTAGAACTCATAGTGTTCCTAGATCATGGGGATTTCAGGGCTAGAACTGGAAAAGATTCACCAAAACCAAGAAGAGTCAGTGTGAGGAACATTTGCTTTCCTGTCCTGCTTCATTTTCCCCATCCTGGCTCAGCATTTTAACTTTCCATCAGTCCGGGAGCATGGAGCTAATACATCCGCCGTGAACTCTTCTTTTGGCAGATGAGGGCTCTCAGTCCTCCTAAACAATACACTTTCAGAACCAGAAAAAGCCCCGGGCTCCACCCCAGTTGCAGGGCTCTCTTTTCTGCAGCTTTATAAAGCCTAAAATATATGCATGGATCGTGGCGCCTTTTTCATGTCAAAAGGACACCAACACCACGTGCAGTCTCACCCAAGGATGCAAATTCACTCCTAAGCAGAAGGTGGCACCATAGCTGCCCACCCCAAGAGACAGCCTCTCACCTCCCTCCCTATTTTCTGACCAGGAGCACAGGGGGTCCTATAGCTCTCCAGTACCACATTGCTGTTCTTCACCTTCTCTTTCCGTTTGCAAATGCCTAAGGTTTTCCAATACTCAGTGACATTATCTAGTATTTGACTCCAAAACAGAAGGTAGCATTTAAAGTTCAGTTTCACGGAAACATTCTGCCCAAGATTCTCTGTTGCGAAAGTTAGACATTGAAACACCCTGCCAGTGTAAAGCCTTGCAGAGTGCTTCAAACCACTTTATGGCCACTGACTCCTTTCAGCATTTTCCCTGCCCCTTCTAATTATGCAACAACTACTTCATATATAAGTGGAATTTATCAACTCTTGGAAGTTTAGTTATTCATCAATTCCAAGTAGTAAAAATACAGCTGAGAGTCAGGATTGAGAAAGACCACTTGGCAAGTCATGAAAACAGGTGTGTCAAAGTTTATAGAAGAAATTACAGGCCTATTATCCACAGGAATATTTATAACTCATCAGCATGTGGGGTCCTTGGGGAGGGAGGTTGTATGCATCTTTATATCCTGTGCACTACCTGTCACATATTAGGGACTCACATTTTAACTGAAGTTGTTTGAACTACAAGGAGAGTTCCTTGGGCCTTTACTTGGAGGCCAATTATTTTCGCTTTATAAATATTTGCAACATGTTTGACAGCACACATGAAGACAAATACAAGCAACAGAGAAAACAGAATAAAACATTAAATGCAGACAAGGAACTTGAACAGAATAGGGCAGATGTTTACATTTTAATAGATCCTGAGAGCATCACTGTGTTATGGCATGATGTAAAAATTAAAATGTATGCTGATTCTTTGATTCAGGAAAGAAAAGATTAAATTACACAAGTTTGCTTTGCTTTAAAAAGCAGAGTAGTGAAACAGATTTTTAGAATGATTCCCATAAATAATGGGTAAATTTTTTAAAGAGGTGTTTATGCTTGAAGGTATTAAACCCTAAACTGTGAGGAACATTCAGCTGTTGCAAACAATGCCTTCTTTGAAAATTGAAACAGTTGAAATCTTTTTGTATAATGAAATCTCAGTTACCCACCATTAGGATGGGATGAACAGTTCCAAAAAGCATTTTCTTCCTGCTAATAATTGCTTAACTCCTTCAAGCAAACCATAATGCTACCCTAGGTGGTAGTTGAGCTGCAATATTTTTGTCCCCACACTTCCTTCAGGAATGCAACCATGCCTTGAGAACTACTAGGTTAGAGGAGCTTTTTCCTCTGCAAAAATGTTTAGCCTCTCTTCCCGCCATGGGTTTTCCTCTACATTGCTTGTCCATCTCAGCATCCTATTTGATCCCCAAGTCTGCCTCTGACCTCCTGCCTTCAGAGCAGCCACCACTGAAATTCTGTCCACTCGTTTCCCTATTTTGTGATTGCTCTAGGAGGACTAGTTCAATGAGACATCCTATGAGATACAGCCAACAAGGTGCCTAGCTTGTGGCCAATATAATTCTCATACTATCATTTCATGTTGTGGAAACAGAACTTGGAAGGTCAGTATCAAGCCCATCTGGATAGAAAGTGAATTTATTTCAAGCCTAAATTATTCCAAAAACACCAGGAGTCTTCACCTCAGCCTAACATTACTTGTCATCTCTCATCAACACTGCCTCATTGAAAGTAAGTAGGAGAGTGTTTATGTGGGATACTGAGAAAAAAAGAAGATGCATGTGGAACAGGAAGAAAATGGCAAGAAAAGAAAACCAAAAAAGAGGATGAAGAAAAGGAGGAGAAAGAAGGAGGAAAAAAAAAAAAGAAGAGGGGGAGGGGAGGAAGAGGAGGAGGAAGAAGAAAGAAAAGCAGAAAGATATGTGAGCTTTGACTTCTAAATATCTGAGACATAAAAAGGACTTGTTATGGTTGAGCTTGATTGGTTAAACTTGATTAGCTTGGGAGCCTCTGAGGGTATAAGTAAAGCACACTTCTGGATGTGCCTGGGTGGATCACAACTTGTGGCCTTGGGTCCTGCATCTGACCTTTCTCATCTTCCTCTCTGGCACTGATCCCTTGCTCTGCTTTCTGTCTTCCATCTTCGCTCTGCCACGCCCTCCTGCCATGATGTTTCTCCCTTGAAGCCAGCTTGCTATGGACTGAATCCCCTGAAATCATGAGCCAGGCTGCACCTCTCATCCTTTCACTGTGGGTGTTGAGTATTGCATCTTTAGTTCACTGCCTCAGTGTCCTGAATCAACTCAGACCCTTGCCTTTCGTGATTATTTTGACTTTGGGAAAGAGCGAGGAGCCTCACAGTGCCAGATCTTGTGAATAAAGTGGAAGAGGACACATCCTAATGCTTTTATGAGACTGCATTTCCATTGTATGGCACTGGGCCGGAGCATAGCATCGACCATATTTTTATCACACCTCAAAGAAGAGGACTTCCAGAACTGCTTCAGAAAGTGACAAGGTAAGTGTGTTCAAAGCAAGGAGTATTTCGAGGGGTCTTAATAGCAGTGTATCTTTTACTGTAATCAAGTTTTTAATTGAAATAATCATCATTTATTTTTATCGTGTCTTGTAGGTTAAATACCTGAGTAATCCATAAGTAGAAGGCCATATAAACAGTAAAAATGGACAAACTAGATATATCTGTATCAACGTAGACATCACATTGAAAACTTTCTAAAGAATGAGAAATTCAAGTTTTAGAGAGAATAATGCAGATTTAAAAAACATAAGAAAAAACTGTAAATTATGGAACTGTGCATTTGTATGCTCTTGGGAATACAGAATAGTTTCAAGAGGGAAGAAAAGAAAGGAATAAGTGCTCTATTCATAGCACTTTTTTCAAAAACAAAAGGTCTGAAATAAATATGTCAAAAATGCAACTCTGAAATCTAGGTAATAAACACACAAGGAAAGCTACATTATTTCTGTACCTTTCTAGAGGCCTGAAACATTTCATAATTCATCATTAAAACTCCAGGTAACACATACAGACTAATTCTTCATATTTAAAATTATAAACATAAATAGGAAGATTACAGAAAAATACACCAAATTAAACAGCGATGTCAATGAAATGAAAGAATTAATAAACTATTCTCTTTTTTCCCTGGTCCAAATTTTGTTCACTGAATGTATATTACTAAAAATTGTATTAAAATGTGTTGACTAGACTATGAAAATTAACTAGTAGTTGTTCTTATCTTTTAGTAGGAGAAATTTTGTCTTTTTTAAGTGATAAAATAAATGACTCATTCCTTTTGAGGCTGCACACTGGTAATGAATGCCTTTAAATTTAGCATTGTAAATATTGAATGCAGCACTTACAATAACTTAATGAGTCAGTATTTATTTACACAGTCGAGCCAATGCTTCTAAAATAGTTTTTGCTGCTGTTTTAAAAAATATGCTACTGCAACTTTTGGTCATCCCAAATGCTTTTTTCAAGAATTGTGTTCTTCCCAGCTTAAGGGTTTAAAGAAAAATGCCCAGCTGCAAGCCGCGTCCCACTGGGAAATCCTTCACATTGTCAAGTGAAACACTAAGCAAATGTCTTTTTCTCAGTTATATTAAATGGTTCTGCTTTTCTAAAGGCCAATAAGTGCCTTGAAACATTTTCACAAAGTGAGAATGAAAAGGGATCTTAGAAACTCACTCACTGAACCCACAGTTTTTAAAATGTGGGACTGACTTGCAAGATTAACTAGGGATGGGCAGAGCTACCACTACATGCCAAATGTTTTGTGTTTGCGCCTGTCTGAGCCACCAAACTGGAGGGAGGGACTTCAAAGACAGAAAACTCAGCCATCATAAAGGAGGTAGTTGTTCTATGATAAGGGAAGTTTGAGAAACACTGTAGTGCCTAAAAAGCATTAAGATGGTGATGGGAAAGTGTCAAGAAATAAACACACATGTTTTTACCAAAGACTCTATTTGTAGTAATTTCTGGCTGTCTCTCTGACCTTCTCCCTTTACCTGTCCCTTCTCCTCCTCTTCCTCCTTATTATCTTAGTTGGCGGGAGAATAATACTTCACATCCCAGTAGACATTTAAAATAAAATGCCACCTCCTCAATCCGCCCAATCTGTTCCTCAAGTTGTCTCTCAATGACTAAATCTCCCAGCTTAATTCTTAGCCATTCAAAACAAAATACCTCCAACAAATGTTCTAGAGAAAGCTTTTTATCCTAGGCATGACCTCGTGGTCTCTGATACCAAATGACCAGGTCAGGCCTGAGAAGGTGGAAGTTTATTAGGTTCTCAAAAGGGGGTGCTTGCTTTGAGCTCCTATAACAATACAATGATCTCTTCTGTCTGGCTACCCAGGCAATCAACTAATTATGAGATCTGTTTACTCACTGCTTTTTAAATATTCTAATCATCCTATAAACATCCCCAGAGCCAAGAGTTAACTCAAACACAGGTGCAGAAGAGCTAACACAAAGGAAAAGAAATAATATACAAGATCAAGTGAGAAATCAGACCCTTTATAGTTTGCTTATGTAATAGCTGTTGTGATGTTCATAAAGGACACACCAGAAACAAACATGTGACTATAGAAAATCCCTGCTTGGTCAGATTGGGTTTGGTGATGCTAAACGGAGAGTTCAAAGTGCATTCAAAGAATACTTTTTAAAGTAAGAGTTCTATTACATTCATTTTGGGTACGCAAATAAGAATTGATAGGTCTTTGGGGGAATATTTCCTTTTCAAAAATGGATTATGGTTATTTAAACTATCAAAGCAATTATTTGCAGATAAAGGCCTTCAAAGTGCTTGCATATCTTTTATTTAGGGACACTGCCCTAACCTAAGCAGTTTCACTTATGCCATTCAATTATATAGCAAATCTTTCTCCATTTTTAAAAAGAGTTTAGCTTAATTCTGGGTTATTTCTGAAGGATCACAAATCAAAATGATTGCAATGCAAAATACTGTTAATGCAAAATTTGTATTACTCAAGATAACTATGACGTGAATCTCAGATATTCTCCTTCTGTCCTTCCCGCTCATTGTGTGACCATCTCCTCTCTGCTCTGTGTGCCCAAAGCTCACTTACGTGGAGGACACAAAGGAGTGAACAGGTTTTCCCACTAGGAGGCATAAAGTCAGGGAGGGGATAGAGAGGAATCACAGTATTTCCCACAGCTCCTTTATTTCCAGCTTTGGTTTTTGCGCTCTGTTGGGTGGCCCTTTTCTCATGAACACAGGCACTATAGCAACAGATCTTTCATATTCTGCTAACTTTTCCTTCCCCTTCCCAGTTTAGGCAAGGGTAGTAAATACTCCTCACCCCGCAGGCGTTAGTAGCCCCAGATGGTTACCACCCCACTGGTTTTCTTTAACCCATTGTAACTTTGTAAATAATCCTATTTTTAGACTCACAGTTTCCCATTTAAGGATGCTGACTGTTTTCTGCTGAGATATTGATGGGAACCAGCTCCCTGAAGAGATATTACTCCAAGATCCATCTGCCCTTATGGGAATGTAACTAAAGTGTGCATCCAGTCTTAGATGGGAAGACAGGTGCCATCTTAGATTGTTGAAGCCCACAAGCTCAATAGAAAAGAAGTAAACAGGTAGGAGGCCAAACCAAAATTATGCTGTGTCTCAGCCTGGGATGGTCAAGAAGTAAATTAGAAAAATAAATAATGTCCCAGAGCACTGCTCTCTCGGTCTCTTGTGTTCATCTCCAAAGATGTCCTCCTCCTAAGGAGTCACTCCGGAGGGTTGAAGCAGAGGCATGATGACTACCTACACACTTTCCTTCCACACACCGCAGCTCAAGCAGCAAAGAACTTTTAGTTCTTCCTGGAATTGTCCAAGCACATCCTGTCTCAGGCTTTTGCATCTTTCTTAAAAAGGTGAAGGACCTCATCTCTCTCTCTCTCTTTTTTTTTTTTTTTACTGCATTTTCTCTAAAAGCTAGTAAAAAAACGATGTGCCACTAACATTAATAAGTGAGTTAATGAGTTCATGAATGAGGATCACATGCTTTATGAGTCAAACAAGGAAAAAGTTTAACTGCAGTAAGCAATTCTTTCCAATGCTCTTTTAGGAGCATTGAGGAGGTAAAATGAATACTTAAACTACTAATCACAAATTGACCCATTCTTAAAATGTTCTAAACCGTATCATTGCTGTCCTCCATCAGAGTGTGTCTTAAGTGGTAAATTAATTATTACAACTCAGATGTGCACAAGAGCTGTCCTAGCTTCTGTTGTGTGGCGCCCTCCCTGGGATTCTGAGTCACCGTCTCCCACTGCTGTTGCTCCAGACCTATATGTGGCAGTAGATGCCGGAGGCTGCCTCGACTTCCAGTGTTTGCTCGTGAAATTCTTCCAACACAGTAGTTAGTTTCCATAACAAATTTCTTTTATTGAACAACCAGGAATATAATAGATTTCCATCACAGGACAATGACCGAAACATGAAATTTTTTTTAAAATAAATAAACTAAGCTTCTCTTCTTTTAGATGAGTGGTTCTGTGACTTTAATACCACAGGTGTAACAGAATGAGAGTCAAGACCTATAACATTAAAACTTAATTTGGCCACAAGTTGTGCAGTAGACACATTTGGAGCCAACTTGCAAACACCTCTGACTCCTCTGGTTGCAATATGACAAACCAACTTGCTAATCACAGAATCAGAGTAGACATCCAAGTACACAGCAGGTCAGAAAACCCAGAGAAGTAATTAACCCTATACGTTTCCTTCTGCTTCTGCTTGTGAAACAAATTACCGCACATTTAAGAGCTTAAGCATACACATTTATTTCAGAGACATATTTAGAAATGCATGTATTGATTTTATACACACATACATATATACATACACACATACATATAATGCATACATATAATACTAAAGGTCAGAGTGATCAGTGTGTTTCACTGGGCTAAAATTAAGGTGTTGGCTGGGTATTTAGCTCAGTGGCACCACATCTGCCTCACAAACGCAAGGTCCTGGGTTTGATCCCTAGTACCAAAATAAACAAATAAATAAATAAAGTTAAATTGTTAACAGATCTGCATTCCTTCCTAGCGGCTCTAAGAATTCATTTTCTTGCCTTTTTCTCCTTTTAAGAGACTGCCTATATTCCTTGGCTCGTGGTTCCCTCCTATCTGTACATCTTTAAAGCTGAGAGTGGACAGTCAAATCTCCCTCACCTTGTGACTCTGACTCTAACATCATTGTTACACATCTGCATCTCGTTCTCTTGCTTCTGTTCTTTTACTCCTAAGGACCCTTTGATGACACTGGGCCCATACACAAATCCAACGTAATCTCTTCCTATCAAAGTCCATACCTCAGTCACTATGTGAAGTGTATTCTTTGCAGGATGCATCTTCACATGTGGTAGGCATTGGAATGTGATTATCTTTGGGGAGCCATTACATTGCCTCTTACAACCTCATCATGGGATCAGCCCCTATGTGATGACTGGCGGGCCCTGATATATAAACACTCCAGCCCCTTGATCCACACCTGGGATGACTTTGAGATGCATGTTTTACACTGACCCTCAGAATTGCCAAGGCCGATGATACTTCCATTCAATGCAGTGATGAACCTGTTAGATAGACATAATTCTTTTAACGTTTGCCTTACTGCTCTTTTTGCTTCTCCATCTAAAATTTTCTGACACTTTCTGAACTTAAATGCTTGTCCTTGGCTCTTTCTCTTGGGGAGCCCAAACTAAACTTCTGTGGGTTTGGACTGTATTTTCTTCAGTGTACTGGGGAAAGAGCTACAATATCATCTCCACAGATTTTCTCCCAATGAAATGCATATACACAAGAAAGGAATAAAATGTGAAAATATTTTTGGAAAACCCTTAAACCAGGGTATATAGATGTATGGTGTCTTGGTCTAAATCTAGGTAACTTTTTCTTCTTCCCATAATGAAATGGTGAACTTTAGTCAGCACTTCTAGAGCAGTGGTTCTGTCCTGAGGGCAATTTTACCTACTGGAGACAGTCAGATATTACATGGAGACATTGTTTTTATTGTCACAACTTGGGGGGATGAGGAATGCAGCTAAGGAATGCTGCACACTTACAAACTTCACTTATCCTGTCAAAAATGTCAATAGTGTCACTCCTAGGAAGCCTTTCTTTTAAATCAGAAGATTAATCTGCTTTATGTCATGATCAGACTTATAATCACCAAAATTATTTTTCTAATTCCAAAGTTTTGGTTATTCCTTTCCCGCTTTGAGCATTGATTTTTACCTCAATCATTGACAGCAAAAGCAACTATGGTAACGCTCTAAGGTCACTTTTCACAAACGCCCTATTTTTTTTTTTTTGTTACTGTTGGTTTTATTAATGTTCTTGTCACAAAAATAGAAAACTACCTGGCAGACCAATCCCAATGCAATGTTCTAACTACATCATAAAAGTCACAATTACATGGCAAACAGAGGTCAGTTCACCATCAAAACCAGGTCCTGCCTTGCCCAGTGGAATAGGGCAGAGTTGAACTTGCCTAAAGTCCTTTGACTTTTCCCGAAACTGTTTCCTTCTGCTACAAACACAAAAGAATTAAAACTGAGACAGTCATTACAAGAAAACCTGAGCACTCTTACAGGATTTTTATCTATTTTAATTGTGACTTCTGTACTTCATTTTCATCTTTCTCTCCTCATGCTTTCTTATGTGCATTTTACTTCTTAATTCTCTCCATCATTTTCAACTTTCCTCATCTTCTATTTCCTCTTCATTTCTTTTTCTTTGCACCTTTTCTTCTTGACCCCATCCTTTCCTGTCTTTTTTTCTGTCCTCAGAACTGAAAATCTCCTAGTTAACTGAATGACACTTGCAGAACTTCGCTGCCTTTCCCCTCCTCCTCTGAAAACATGTAAATGGGAGCCATCTGGGCTTTTTCGGGTTTCCTGTAAAGCCTGTCCCTGCATCAATCCCCCGTTTTGACTGGCTGCCTAAGAAGTCATTGTAAGCTAATTTTTACCTAGGGCACTTTATCTACTTTATTGTTTTCTTTTTCATTAATATATTTTATTTAATAATAGATTTCTTTTTAAACCTACACGTGACTCCTAATGAATGGTTACTTAATTAAAAACAATTAAACAATAATTACACCTTTTGCTTAGAATTATAGAAATCTTAAGAAGGATGAGTTAGTAAAAAGGCTGTGACAATTAGGGATTTGAAATAAAAAGCACTATTCTTGGCACGAAGCAGATACCTACTAGATCAGTGTTGCTGTTACATCACAACTGTGATTGTCTTTCTGTATATAGTCACAGATTGGGACGCATAATTTCACCTGAAATATTACTGCAACTTTGGAATATTTTGATGCTAAACTATTTTCAAATTATTCTCACCAAGTCAGGATTATTTAAATGTTGATATTTAAAGAGAACTTGCCACGTAGGGTTAATTCAATCTTAAGAAGGCAGAGATCTTATATTTAAGATTTATTTTTACATTATATTTAAAATAAATGTCCTTTCCATCTTCCAATTTTTATCTCTTTGTATCTCTTCCTCCCTTCTGTATTTGCTCTATTTCTTTATTTTCTCTAGCATCTTTTGCCTCTTTATCTTCTTCATGTAGCTATTATAATCTGTGTTTCTCTGACGTAGAAACAAAGGCAAAGACACTCAGATAAATGAAATTTGTCTAGAACCGTGTACACTGCAGGTGCAAGAATCACTTCCAATCCAGACCTCTTGAATTCCAAAGTCTGCGATCTTTTCATAAGAGTTCATTTGAACAGTCACACATCCTACTTGCTTCTCTGCACTGTATAAATTTATTTGCTCCGAACAGTCACACAGTGCCCCCTTCCTTAATATGCACATTCCCACAATCCCCCCTTTAATTGCTTTCCTTGAGATATTTCAAGTTTGATCAGTGCATTTTAATTACCTAATTCGCACTTAGTGGAGAACTTTTCCAAGAATTGGAGACAAACTCATGTATTCTAGGAAAAAAATGAATCTAAGCTTAATACCAAAGGTATTAAGCCCTTTCCATTTACAGAAGCTTTGGTTGAGGACTTTGACCTGAAATTCAGGGATCAACCAGGAAGATTAATGACTAACAAAAGCATTCTTTAAATTATTTGAAACTTTTCATCAGTATATTACATATGTATACACACATTATGTTTTACATATATACAGATGTGTGTATAGCATGGAAATATGTATGTGTGCATATATAAAATTTCTAGTAGCTTATGATTTTATATAGCTATAGATGTGTATATAAAATACATTTCATAT
>NW_022900919.1:39921713-39940897 GCF_012274545.1 Fukomys damarensis
ATATCCTTAATATATTAGGGCCAAAAACTATAAAATGACTTTTTAAAAAAGTTTTCCCATTTTTTTATGTGGATTTTGTTCCTGGATGAGTAATTTTTGTTTTAATGTGATTCTGTACTGAAAGCAATTTTTTAACATTTATGTAAGCTACTTAGAAACCAGCTCTTTTTCTGAAAAATCAGCATTGTTCCTTCTAGCCTCCCGCTATGCAATAACCGTGAACTCTGATAAAACACTAAAAAGATTGGGAAATGTTTAAAACACTGACAACATTCAATTTCCTGTACGAAAATATGGCCCAAGCTTCAGATTCATGTTATCTGAAGCAGCTGATAGCAAGAATTTTTACTGACCACAAAAGATAATAAAGGAAGGAGGAGAACTTTTAAGAAAGAAAGATGTGAAGGAGAGAAGAAGGGGTAGAAGGGAGGAAAGGGGAAACAGGCTCTGAAATAATAATATTTAACTATGGTAAATACTTAACCTAAGGTGCCACGTTAGGAATATATATGCTTGGCAAGGATTCATTTGTTGGTTCCCAAAGACCTCTGGATGGTCCTGGGTTCTGACCTTCATCTAATATAAGGCACTGCTATGGAAAGAACAGTACCTAGGTGCAGGCCAATAGAAAAGGTCAACACAGAATACTGACTGAAACAAGTTAAACAAAACTACTATCAACCACCTTACTCCATCTTTCCTTGTCATTCCACCAAACACATACAAACAACAAGACAAGGATATACAAGATGTTTCACTTCTAAAAATTTAATTTCACCTCATTAATGATACATTTTCTGGGAAGGTAGATAAAACAGAGCGCATTCACAGAAAGTGGTCCCCAGTGGTGCATATAGGAAATTCTGAGACATCACAAAAAATAACATCCTTTGTTACACAAGCCACGCTGGATTTGATTTATTTTCTCTCTCCCTGTTTCTATAGCACCCGCTCCTTTTTTCCCCAAATAAAAACAACTTAAAAACAAGAACATTGGTTCATTGAAGTTACTTTACATAATTAATGCCAGGACTCCAGGATACAAACAAACTGGACAGAGGTTGACAACAGCTGCATCATTCACTCCAAGGCTCTGTGTCTTCTCCTACCCAGTCCTTGAATGCTTGTGAAGGCACGATGCCCACATTTCACCCAGGTCTCTTACACACTCCATGTGGCCCCAAAAGAATCTAAAATATGAAGGATTGATTTCTGTAACATCACGACAATAATAGAAATGTGGCCACTGCTGCATACTGGAAGAAGAGAAGCTTTAGGGTCTGAGAATGAAGCTTAAATTCAGAGTTCTTCTGAGGCCTTATGTGGTCTCACAAAAGCCCTATACTCGTTATCTCTCTTATTTAGACAATCAGCGTCTCACCATCTCCAAGGAATGTTGTGAAACTAAACAAGATTGAGTTCTTAGAAAGCTGTCAGATACTCATGGAAGAATAAATTTACCAAATGTTGTAAAGTACATACTGAGAATATTCTTCTTTCTTATAAGTATGAGGAATATTTAGAGCATGAATAAAGCAACCTTTTCAAAGAGGTCAGAAGCCTGTGGCAAAGAAAACCACATAAACAATGAGATTTATGCCTGACTTCTTAACAGAAAAAATGGAAACCAGAAGACAATGGAATAAAATATTTGAAATGCTAAAAGAAAATAACTGCAAGTCTAGATTTATATACACAAAGAAAATATCTTATTTTAAAAAGCACAGGCAAAATAAATCCATTCTCAGACAACCAGAACCAGGGAGACTTTGTCACCAGGAACCAATCACCAAAAGTGGCACTACATAGCGTTATTCAATTAACAGGAAAAATAAGTCTAGAGAGAAACACAGAAATGAGGAGCAATGGAAATTACAAGCATGTTAGTAAATAAGATGAATATTAATTGTAACAAAACAATAATATCTTGTAGTATCATTTCATTAAAATGAATGACGCCAAACTGGTTATATTATCCTTCATTCCCACTAACTATGAAAGTTCCAGCTGCTGTATATCCACACGAGGAATTGGTCTTTCCATTTCATTTTTAATTTGAGCCGTTCAAACTGTGTGTATTGTTACCTCGTGGTTTTAATTTGCACTTTTCTAGTGACCAATTATATTGAATACCTTTTCATGTGTTTGCTGTTTGCTTCCATCCATATATTTTGTTTGAAGGGTCTGTTCTAATCATTTTCCCATTTGTGAATTGAATTATTTGCTTTCTTCTTACTGAGTAGCATTTTATTTATTCCAGACATAGACCTTTATCAGTTGTATATTTTGCAAGATAAATGAGAACAACAGTAGAGAAGGGTTCCTTTTTCTCCACAGCCTGGCCAGCATTTGCTATTGGTTGATGTCTTGATAGCAGCCATTCTTTCTGGGGTGAGGTGGAATCTCACTGTTATTTTGATCTGCATCTCTCAAATGACCAGTGATGTTGAACATTTTTTCATATGTTTATTTGTTGTTTCTACTTCTTTGTCTGAGAAATGTCTGTTCATTTCAGATACCCGGTTTTTGGATTGAGTCTTTAAATTTGGGAGGTCTGATTTTTTTTTTTTAAGTTCTTTATATATTCTAGATAGTGCACTTTTGTCTGAGGAGAAGCTGTTAAAATTTTTTCCCACTTTGAGGGCTGTCTCTTCCTGCTGTTGGTGGTTTCTCTTGCTGTGCAGAAGCTTTTAACAAGAAGAGATTCCACTTGTTGATTCTTTGCACTAGTTCATGTGCAACTGAAGTTTTGTTCATGAAATCTTTTCCTACACCAATGTCTTCAAGACTAACCTCTCTTCCAGCCAGTTTAGTGCTTCTGTTTTAATATTTAGATCTTTAATCTATTTCAATTTTAGGTTAGTGCATGGTGAGAGATATAGTTCTAGTTGTAATCTTTGGCAAGTTGAAACCCAGTTTTTCCAGCAGCACTTATTAAAGAGGCTTTCTTTCCTCCAAGGAGGGTGCTTGACTCCTTTCTCAAAGATGAGATGAAAGTGTAGACAAGGGCAGCCACTATGGAAATCAGTATGGAGATATCTCATAAAACTATTATTAGGTATGCTATTGACCCAGCTATTCCACTGCTGGTATCTTCCCAAAAGATTTAAGAACATCATACCACAGCAATATAAATGCATGCCCACATTTATAGTGGCATAGTTTATAATAGCTAAAACTTGGAAATAGCCCAATTGCCCATCAACTGGAGACTAGATAAGATGTAGTTTATATATATACACACACACACACACACACACACACACACACACACATATAATAAAACAGAGTACAGGGCTGGGGATTTAGCTCAGTGGTTCGGTGGCCTGCCTCACAAGCGCAAGGACCTGAGTTCGATCCCCGGTACCACAAAACAAAACAAAACAAAAAAAAAAGAGTACTACTCAGCCATAAAGAATGAGAAACTAGAGGCATTTATAGCTAAATTAATGCACATTAAGGCCATACTCTTAAGTGAAATAAATAGGACATACATGTAAATTCCAAATAGTTTCTCTGATGTGACAAACTGCAAGTGTAAATAAGGACTAAAATGTATAATAGATAATGTGAAACAGGAAAAAAAGTTCCAAAGGCAAAGAAGAAGTGGGAGGCATAGGGGAAAGGAAATAAGGGAAAGGAATAAATATGAGTAAAGGAAAAAAACAGAAACAAAGTCTTTGTAAATAGTGGGGAGAGGTGGTGTTGACAGGAGGGCATGGGAATGGGGAAAAAATAAGAACCAAGATATATCATGTAATGGAATAAATTCCCAATGATGAATGTCATCATATTGCATACCTAAAATGTACCAATGAACTTAGTGAATAAAAAAAGAGAAATGAGAAAATATGTCTATATATAAGCCTCTATGGAATGTTCCTAGCAGCTTCATGTATAATCACCAAAAATTCTGAACAATGACCATTAACCACACGGTGCAACACTAGTCTGTAATAATAAACAATAAACTACTAACAAATCCAACATGCATGATCCCCAAAAGCATTATATATGTGAAAGAAGCCATTCACAAAATATTCTACCATATAACTTGCATAACGGTGTGGCTTTTTCTAGAAAAATGAGAACAGTATTAATAATGAAAATTAAACATCCTGGGATGAGGAAGTGCACTGAATATAAAAAGGATCCCTATATATAGGATCCCTCACCTTAAGATGGCCCTAACTAGTGATGACACAGGCCCCTCCTAGTGATATCGCAAGCTCCCCCAATCCCTAGCCACCACGTCACTCAGTCCTACTCCAGCTCCTATAAGCTCGGCCCCAGGCCTATAAGAAGCGCTCCCTGTCTCAGCCATACTGCTTTTTCTCCTTTGTTAGGAGACATCCCCACAGATCTTCCCCATAATAAAGGCTTGTTATGGTGCTGAAATAAATAAATAAATAAATAAATAGGAAATATTTGGGATATTTGAGGTGACAAATATTCTGTATCTTAATTATGTGTAATTAAATTACTACATTCATAAATAGGTTGGTTAAATTCATAGGAATATACACTTTAAAAAGTAACTTTTACTACACATAAAAATGTTTGAATAAATGAATATAACAATATAAAACATGAGAAGGATGAATGTTCTAGAAAGTAGTTAAATACATATTTACATTATGTAAATATATATAAATATATAATTAAACATAACATCATGGAGACATTTGATATAATACAAAATATTACAGAGAGAAATCAAACAATGTTCAAATATAAAGAGAGGTAACTTTGTTCATGGAGTAAAATGATATAGTAAAACATACATAACTAGTCACCCAGTGCTATGAGGCTGTGGGGAAACAGGAAGCCTACCGATAGACTGTAAGAGCAATTGTCAGCGGGAGCAGCCATCTAGAAAACTCTTTCCTTATTTCCAAAGGGTGAAATGATGCATGGTCTACAACCCAGAAATTCTATCCCTAGGCACATATTCAACCAAAAAATGTGTGTTATACTTAGCAAAAGACATGCCCAAGAAAGTTAGCAGCAATACTATTTATAATAGCCAAAACCTGGAAACAACCCAAACATTTGTCAGCAGTAGAATGAATAAATTGTATCATACAATACTACAAGGCAATGCGAAAGAATGAATTATCAATCCATGTGACATCATGGAGGAATTTCAAAAACATTATAGGAAGCCAAAAACAAAAGAGTATATAGTATACAGTTCCATTTATATGAAGTTCTCAATGAGGCAAAATAAATCTCTGTCCATGGGTATGAGAAGATTGGGCACCCTTCTTGAGGCAATGGCTAGGATCAGGCACGAGGGAGGCAAACAGGAATCCAGCCGTGCTTTTCATCTTGATTTAGAATTGTTTTTGTACGAATGATCACTTTTCGGAAATTTATCAAGGCAGCCACCTAGGATTTACACACTCTTCTGTGTATCTTGTTTTTCAAAAACATGTTTTCCAGAAAAGAAAATACCATGGTTCTCAGAAGACCAAAACTGAAGTGCTAAGACAACGATGACTGGCCAAACCTGTTTCCTAAGGGACACCAGTAGAGCTGCAGATGTGGTACTTACCAAGGCGACACTTCTTGTAAAGTAAATATTTTTCCCCACATGTCTGGCAACCTTAGAAACAGTGTCTGCTCACATGTGGAGGGACTATAATTAGTATTACCTCACACAGCATTATTTCATGAGACAACTAATGGCATTTAAAAAGTTATTTACTTTATTAGAGGAACCCCCCCAACAAAGGCATAATGGTTTCCTGGTAGTTCCCAAGGTCAATACCACAGACTTTCAAACCTATTGTTTCCCTTCCCACACAATCCTCTTTACTAGAATTCCCGCTCATCCAAAAGTACAGGTGACAGACATGGTTGCCTCTCCTATAATACAGGATCTTCACAGGTATTTTCCTTCCTTTCTGCTCTCAACTGTATTTTTGGAGATAAGGCAGATCCAGAAAATAGAAAAGTTTGCCTTCAGAAATGAAGCCATCTTCTTTTCCTTTTGATGGGGTCTAGCCCCTCTGCCACCACCGAGCTCCATCGAAAAGCCCAAAGGGTTACCATTTTGAGACAGCAGAACCCTCATGATGTGCACTACTTTCCTTCAGCTACTAGATGCAGTCCTCCTGCAGGCAATGATTTGTGCTAGAATATCCTACTCACAAGATAAATGCACCAATCGTTAAGCTTTGTTGTAAGCACAGTTCATTCCACAGCCAAAGAGTCATCCAAACTTCATATTTTCTAAAGTTTATCATTGCTTCTAATTGTACAGAACTTCTATCTCCCTTTTAATTTTATAAAAGAAAAAACGGGCTTTTAACCTGTTATGCATTTATTAGAATTATGAAATATAAATATACACACATACACACACATAGAACTTGTGGTAGGTAATTAATACATATAACAACAAGTTAGTACCTGATACTTCCTAATATGTCTCAATTAGGAAAAATAAAACTACATGGGTACTATTGAGCCTGTCGAAAAGGGTAGAAAAATAGGAAAACTAAGAAGAGACTAGCCCGGGATTTAGTTCAGTGGTGCCACCACCTGCCTCGCAAGTGCAAGGTCCCAAGTTAAATCCCTGGTACCAAAAAAAAAAAAAAAAAAAAAAAAAAGTACAATCTTTATGTATTGAATGCTTTATTTATTGAACAGATCAACTCCATTACAGTAATATAGAGCAGTAAAGATCGATCTAGAAATTCACCCCTGATATAAAGGTCTCTTACTCCAACAAATGTTTCTTAAATACCTGCCACCCATCTTGGGTACACTAGTAATCAGACACATTGTACAAAGCTCCTTTATAAATATGGGATAATCAATAAATTCTGCTTGAATGGAAAATACAAACCTGTATTTCAGTACCTTACAAAACCCAAATAGAGCTCACAAAAGCTTTATTTACCATGAGCTCTGACAGCTGACATATCTGCTGGGCTTTCGATGGCTGTCTCTGTATTTTCCTGTATCATAACTTCTTCCCAGATTTTATGAACAGTTGAGCCCACATAGAACCCCGCTTTAGGAGCACCAACAGTTGAAGGCAGCTCTTGGCCTAAAAAATTAGGCAGATAAATTCAGATACATTGTCTCAGAATCAGGCTCCTATTCTTGGCACTGATGTGCGTGAATTATTCTGGAGTAAAGGAGCACACTTTGCAAGTTCAATCTTCTCATAACTGCTGAGCAATTTTTCTATTTCATTGTCTTTTAATCTAGAACTCTTTGTTTTACATGAAAGACACTACATACTACAATTTCTGAATGTCTCCTTATACCGTGTCACCAAATCTACCTACTCTTGAGGATGTACAAACTGTGGAAGTAATAACTGCAATACCAGTAAAGGGAAAGAGAAATAATACATTAATAACAAAAAGCATAAAAGCTAACACAGAATGGCTACTATTTTTGTTTGTTCATTTATTTTGCTTTAATTGTTCTAGTTGTGTTTTACATTTGTTGACTATTTCTTTGGCTTTTTTTTATGCCTAGTCACTACTAATGATGCCTTTTTATCTTACCACAAACAATACCTCTCTACAGGTCAGGATTAGACATCCAACATGGAACAAACAAGCAAGGTCTCTCAAAGCCAGCTCCCTGGGCTGAATCTGGTGCTCAACTCAAATGATTCATCCACCTGGACCCAGGAAAGTACAAAAAGTGAAGATTAAGCCATAGGTCACAGAATTGTAGTTCACACCTGTTCCCATGATTTATAAACTCAGTTCTTAAAGGAACTATTGCAATCTCTAAAGAATCCAAATATCACATTTTATTAGCATTTTATTGCTAATAAATTTTATTGCATTTTATTGCTAATAAAATGCAATTACAAAAGTATCTGGCCTAGGATGGACTTCTAGAGAGATCCATCATTCCAGCCAAGTCTTTGAAAAGCTGGAGAAAGCTCTGGATTCTCTTGTGTACGAACTGCCTTTAAAACTGGGTTATGGTTTGGGTCTGGATGGCCCCCCAAAGCCTCATGTGGTCATAGGCTTGATCTAGAGTGTGTGAAGCTAGAAATGATTCATGATGCAATGTTAGGCTAAGGGTGTTAGTGCCACCTGTCTTAAGTAGTCTGAATAAGATAAAAGGGGCAGGTATTAAGCGCTCTTGTTGCTTTTGCTGCCTAATGAGCACCATGTTGTTTCTGTTCTGTGATGCTTGTTTGACATCCTGCCTTGGAGCCAGCCAATTACGGACTGAAACTTCTACAAACTGTAAGCTAAATAAATCCCTTCCTCTTTAACTTGTGGCGCTCGGCATCTTGTCTCAGCAATGAGAGAAAGATGACCAGCAGACTGCATTCATTTTTGTTAGTACAGATTTGCAATGCTGTCCAAGTTACTTCTCATTGTGGGACAAAATACCATGCACCCATAAGTAAAATAAGGAGAGGTTTACTCTGGCTGACACACTGTAGAGATTTTAATCCATAACCTGTTCCAAGGGAAGCCTGGCACAGAACCATGGCAGAAGAGCCTTGCTTGTGGAGTATCAGGCAGGAAGCAGGAGGGATCTAGGGAAGAAGAAGGATACGGTTTCACCTCCCAACATCACAGCCAGCTATTAACCCATCAGTGGACTAATTCAATGATGAGTATCACACACCCAAGATCCAGTCAGCTCCCAAAGCCCCATCTAGGAGCACATGAGGGTTTTAGGGAAATCTAGATATAAACATAACAGATACATAATGACTATATTCATCATGGGACGTTGGTACATACATTGAACACATCTTAATCCTTTTCATTTCTCTTCCCTCCTTGATCCCTACATCCCTCAATTAGCTTCCTATCTGCCTTTTATTTTTCTCTTTAAATTATGTATACTTTGGATCTGTCATGTGAGAGAAACCATGCCATATTTAACCTTCTTTGTCTGATTTACTTCACTTAGTATTACGGTCTCAAGTTGTGTTAATTTTTTTTACAAATTATTCAAATTTATACTTCTTTGTGGATGTGTAGTTCTCAATTATATGTGTTTGTGTGACATTTTGTTGATGCATTCTTCTGTGGATGGACATATACCATTTCCAAGATTTAACTATTATAAGTTGTGCAGTTATAATCATGGATATGTATTATCACTATAACATGATGTCTTTAATTCCTTGGGGTGAATACCCATAAGGATTATAAGCTGAGCCAAATGGAATATCTATTTTTAATTTTTAAGGACCATCCATACTGATTTCCAGTTTTAGTATATATGCTGCCAAAGCAAGAATGATACTGATTTCCATAAGTTGTACTACTTGCATTTCCACCAACAACATAAAGGTTCCTTTTCCCTTACTATCACTAGCATTTGTTATTTTTTTTTGAATTCTTAATAATGGTTGTTCTTACTGAAATAAGATTAAATCTCGGTGTTATTTTGATTTTCATTTTTCTAATGGCCAAAGATGCTGAAATTCTTTCATGCACTTATTGCCCATTTGTACTTCTTATTTTGAGAATTTTTATTCATTTTTCCCTATTTTTAATTGGCTTTTTTAAATTTTGGGAATCTAGCTCTTTTGAGTTCTCTATCTATTCTAGATATTAGTCATCTGCCTGAGTAGTAAATAGCAAAAATTTTTCCCACTCTGTAAGTTATCCCTTCACTCTTGTTATTTCTTTTGCTGTGAAGAAGCTTCTTAACTTTCTGTAACCCTATTTGTTGATGCTTGATGCTATTTCTTGTCCAGTAGGTGTTCTATTCAAAAAGTTTTGCCTATATTTATTTCTTTGAGCATTTTGCCTATTTTATCTTCCAGCAGATTGGTCCTATTTCAATATCTAGGTCTTTGACCCATTTTAATTTTATTTTAGTACTAAGTGAAAGATGTGGATATAGATTCATTCCTCTGGGTGTGTTAATCAGTAGTTTTTCCAGAATTACTTGTTTATGAGACTATCTTTTCTCCAGCACATACTTTGTAGCCATTTTGTCAAAGATAAGATGGCTGAGTGTACCTGAGTCTGTTTCTGCATCCTCTATTCTCATCCACTTACCTATATGCCTGATGTCTGTGCTAGTACCATGCTGTTTTTGTCAATGTAGCTTTGTAATATAACTTACCAGCCATGATTGTGATGACACCCAGTTTGCTCCTGTTACCCAGGATGTCTTTTGCTATTCAGTGTCTCTTCTGGTTTCATATAAATTTTAGAATTGTTTTTTTCTAATTCTGCAAAGATTACTGTTTATATTTTTATTGGGATTGTATTAAATCTGTATATCAGTTTGGGTACTTGACAACATTGGTTCTGCTTCTCAAGGAATAGAAGATGTTGGTCATTTGTTTTGTTTTGTTTTGGTACCAGGGATCGAACTCAGGTCCTTGTGCTTGAGAGGCAGGCGCCGGAAACACTGAGCTAAATCCCCAGCCCAGATGTTGGTCATTTCTGATGTCCTCTTTAATCTCTTTTTTTAGAGTACTAGATTTGTTGTTATGGAGGTTTTTTACTTCCTTGCTTAGTTTCATTCATAAATATTTAGCTTCTTAAAGCTACTGTGAATGGGATTTCTTTCCCTAATTTCTTTCTCAGTAATTCATTGTTGATGTACAGGAAAGCTATAGTTTCTTATGTGTTCATTTTGTATCCTGCTAATTAGATGTGTTTGTTTATTAGTTCTAAGAATCTTCTGGTGAAATTTTTGGGTCTTGTATGTAGATTATTATGTCATCTAAAAATAAGAATAGTTTGACTTATTCCTATACATATCTCTTTTCTTTCTCTGGTCTGATTGCTCTAGCTAATGTTTGGAGTACTATATTGAACAAGAGTGGTGAGAGTAGATAATCTTGTCTTGTTCCTGATTTTAGAAGGAAAGCTATCAGATTTTCCTCATTTAGTTTAATGTTATCAGTGGGTTTGTCATAAACAGCTTTTATCTGCTTGAAAAAGATCATTCTATCACTTTTTGTGAGGGCTTTTTATCATGCATAGATATTAAATTTTTCCAAAAACTTTTTCTGCATCTATCAAAATGATCATGAAATTTATGTCCTTCCTTCTGTTTATGTAATGCATTACATTTACTGATTTGCACACCATCCTTGCATCCCTGGAATGAAGCCAAATTAGTCATGATTCATGATCTTTTTAATGACTTGTTGCATTCTATTTGCCCATTCCTTGTGGAGAATGTTTTTGTCTAGGTTCATTAATAAGATTAACTTTTGTGCTAAGTCTTTGTCCAATTTTTGTATCAGGATAATACTAGCTTTCAAAGAATGAGTTTTGCAGTACACCTTTCCCTTCAATTTCATCAAAATTTTTGAGGAATATTGGCATTAGATCTTCCCTGAAGTTCTAGTGGAGTTCTGTAGTGAATCCATTGGGTCCTGGGCTTTTATTTTTAAGTAGAGTTTTTATTACTGCCTCTATTTCATTGCCTGTTATTGGTCTACAAAGCACTTATAGATTGTTGTTTTAATTTTGTAATTCATATATGTCTAGGAGTTTCTCCATTAAAAATTATCCAATTTGTTGGAATGTAAGTTTTTCATTAGTTTCTGAAAACCTTCTGGATTTCAGTAGTGCCAGTTGTGATTTTGCCTTTTGCATTTCTAATTCCACTGATATGTTGTTTTTTTGTTTATTGGTTTGTTTTGGGGTTTTCTCCCTTTTTTGTTTTTGTTTCTTTTTTTTTTTTTTTTTTTGGTGTTTTTGGGTTTTTTCCCTTTTTTTTTTTTTTTTTTTTTTTTTTTTTTTTGTAAGTTTGGCTAAGAATTTATCAGTCTTGCTTATTCTCTCAAAGAACTGACTCTGATTCACTGATCCTTAGTAATTAGTTTTAATTTCACTAATTTCTGCTCTGATCTTCATCATTTCTTCCTTTTTATATTTGGATTGCTTTTGTTTTCTCAGAACTTAAGATGCATCAGTAGGTTATTTTTTAGGATTTTTAATTCTTTTATATGTGTATTCACAGTAGTAAATGTCCCTCTTAGAACTGCTTTCATTGTGTCTCATACGTTTTGATATGTTATGCCATTTGATTGTAGGAACTTTTTTGCTTCTTTGATTTCTTCTGTGATACATTGGTTATTCAATAACTTATTGTTTAATCTTCATGCTTTTCTGCAGTTTCTATAGCTTCTTTTATTGTTGATTTCTAGCTTTATTTCACTATGGTCCAATAGTATGGAATTATTTTAGTTATTTTGTGTTTATTTAAGCATGCTTTATGGGCTAAGATATGGTCCAGTTTGGAAAAAGTTCTGGGTACTGCTGAGAAAAATTATGTTAGTTGAACTATTCTGTAGATATCTGTTAGATCCATTTATGTGGTTTAACTCTGGTATTTCTTTGCTTATTTTTTGTCTGGTTAATTTGGATAGTTGTGAGAATGGGTTGTTGAAGTTACCCACTATGATTGCACTGGTGTCTATCTATCCTTTTGTGCCCAGTAGTTTTTGTTTTATGAGGCTGGGTGTACCAACATTGTGATTTAATGCCAAAGAACCAACTGTTGGTTTTTTTAGTCTGAATTTCATTAAATTCTGCTCTTATTTTCATAATTTCTTTCCTCTCTCTACCTTTGCATTTGGATTTTCTTGTTTTTCTAGGACCTTGAGGTGCATCCTTAGCTTATTTATTTGAACTTGCTCTGCTTCTCCAAGGTGGGAATTCACTGCTATGAACTTTCCTCTTAGGGCTGCTTGCATTGCTTCCTGTAGGTGCTGGTATGTTGTCTTGGGATAATCATATTGTGGAAACTGTCTAATTTCTTCATGAATTTCATCTATGACACTTGTTTATTCAAGAAGGTATTAATTAATTACGAGGTGTTTGCATAGTTTCTGTGCTGTCCTTTGTCATTGATTTCTAGTTTCATGCACTATGACCTGATAATATGCATGGAATAACTTCAATTCTTTGGCATTCACTTAAGCATGCTTTACTGTGTAGTATGTGGTATATTTTGGAGAAAGCCCCACATGCTGCTGAAAAGAGTATATAGTCTGTCGTTGCTGGATAGAACATTCTGTACATATCTATTAAGCCCATTTGCTCAAATATTTGGTTCAACTCTGATATTTCTTTGTTGATTTTTCCCCATGCTTTTGGGGAAAAATTTTTACCCAAAAAATCCTTGCCCATTCCAAAATCCTCAAGCATTTCCACTACATTTTCTTATATAGTTACATAGTTTCAAGTTTTTAATTTATTTTTAGTTGATTTTTGTGATTGATGAGATAAAGAATCTAATTACAGTTCTTCTGCATGGGATAATCACAGGGAACAGGGCTTTTCTGTGAAGAGATTTTGTGTTTCTTTCATGATCATGTTTTTTATTTTAAGATTTTTTTTTCACGTGCAGTAAATGCCAACCTTACTAATCATAGCTTAGGCTGGTTGATTTAATATAATAGAGAATTGATCAGCCCTAGACTCCTCTTATTATTTTAAGAAATAAAACAAAAAATATTAACCATATTCCCTTTTTCTGCTTACTTTCAGGCTGCAAGAAGTCCATGGTTGCAGCACGTAAATATCAGAGTCCTGGTAAGCTCCCTACAGACATCTGGAGGCTAACTTCACCGTGGAGTCTTGCTAGATGGAGAAGCAAACTCTCTGCAGATTGGGCCACAAAAATTCCGCTCCAAAAATAAACAAAAGGCATCTTGCTTCCTACCTTGAGGTTCAGTTCAAATCACTCAAACAGCCTGTTTACAGATGTGATTCTTTCCCTGATAAGGGCCTCAGCGTGTTCTTTCCCAAGCTGTTTGGGTTCATGTGCAGGGCAAAGCCCAGGAGGAGAAAGCTCACTGAGCCCCTGCAATCACAGCAAAGAAGCTGTTTTTCCAGGATCTGGCACCCTGCAGTCCTTGCACGGCAGCTTTCCCAGCTGCCCAGCATGGCTGGAGAAAAGCACACACCCAGATCAATGGATGGTAAAACAATTTTCACATTCCCAACACTATGAAGCAACTGTCATCAGTTATCATCAACCTTCCTTCCACTTTTTAGCTTATAAAAATATGTTAAGATGTCCTTACCCTAAATAAATGTTTCTAGTTAAATTTTGAAATCTTAGACTTTTACCTCAATTCTGCTATCTTCACACACTTACATGTTCTAATTCCTTTCTCCAACTCTTTAAAGCAATCATCTATCTTCAAAGAACTATACAGTATTTTGAAACTTAGAAAATTGTCAATATTCAAATGTTTTGATCTACGAAATGGTTCATATTGTTCACCAGCATATATTAATAGTGCTTATTTAGAGGAAAATGAAGTGATGGCACAATCTTAGGTGATTTTCACGTACTATTTTACATTATACTTTTCTACATTTTCCATCATTTTTAAATGATCAACAGTTTGCTTTCCACATCCTCAAAGCACAGCGATCCCCAGCCTCTTAGCATCTGCTCTTTTCTCCCCTCACTTCTCTCAGTAAGACCATTGAAGTTGGGCTGGGGATTTAGGTCAGTGGTTCTGCCACCTGCCTTGCAAGCGCAAGGACCCAAGTTCGATCCCCGGTACCAAAAAAAAAAACCTCAAAGTTACCCAGTGATCAAGTTCAACCAAATCCCCAGATTAACCTACTGTGACATTTGACATGATTGCATTTTTACTCTCTCCTCCATAGAGCCCTGATTTTCCTGGTTCCTCAACCTTATTCTGCGTATCTGTTTCAGTCACTGCACAAATATTTACTGAGCATTACTTTGCATCAGATGCTCCCTAAGGGATAATAAAATTACAGGGAACACAATACCATATTCTGTCTCTGCCTAGCCCTACGAGGTTGGCATTTTCAAGGGTTCCACCCACCTCTCCTCTCTTTTAGCATCTTGCCCTTAAACCATCACTTCACCTAACTGATTTCCTTCTCCTTCTTGACCTTTATGCTACTGACTAATAAATTTCTTGCTTCTCCCCACCATGCCTTTCTCAGAGAACACTCCAGATGCACTTCAAATTTCATGTGTTCAAACAAAATTCAATTGGCATCTCCTATCATTCCCCTATATGTTTTTTGCCTCTAGCATTTCCTATATAAATCCTAGTTTCCATTATTTGTCCAGCCATGCATTCTGGAGCAGTCCTTTAATCTTATGTCTTTAATAGGTTTTGCCAAAAACAGAAAATCAGACTGAAAAATGACAACAGAGAGTTTAACTGAAAGGCTCACCTAGAAAGCTAGGGGAGATCAGAGGGTGTGTGGGACGGAGTAAGAACAAAGGGAATGTGTTTGAATGAGTTCATGTTGCAGTTCCACATGGGACTTTCTGAGGAGCCATATAGAACAGATTTCCAGACTTTCCCAGCAGGCATAAAAGACTGCAAGATTTTTACCAAGTCTCATTTTCCAGTAGTTTAGGGTTACTGGAAGTGAGGCATAAGTTGGGCCTTCCTTGCACTTTCAGTTTGCATTAGAGCTGACATCACGACTGCAGCAGAAGTAAAGAAATGTCACAATGGCCTTTATATATCTGTAACCTGCTGTTAGGGATTCGGTCAAGAATGTCCCACAAGGCTTCATGATCTCCAATTCAGCTCTATTAACTTGTAAACACCCCTGGGAAGACACTCATAATTTGAACATTCTCAATTGCTCAAATAATGTGCATTCTAATTTGAGGCCTTGTAATTTGAATATAAACACATTATGTTACAATATAATATTAACTAGCAGATTAAATAAGAGTAGAAAAAGATCTTCTCTGTGCTCTAGGACTAAATCCCAAGATAGAACTAATAATGCTTCAAAATCAAGCTTTTAGAATCCAAATATTATTTTACTATTAACACGTATTAACTTAGATAAAAAATATACCACTTCCATCTATTTAGGACCAGATAATTCAGGTAATTTTACTATTGCTTTAAAAATTAGCAGATCTAAAGTCAGCAAGCTTCCTACTTAGATGCTACAAAAATTCTCTGGCTCCTACCATCTGATTTTATTGTCTTTCTATAGCTACAACAATAAATTATTACCAGGAAGGCAGAAATGTGCTCTATTTTTATATTTAGTGTATTTACATGTACTCTATTTATTATATGGACATAAGGAAAAAGGGTTAGAAGATAAGCATAAAGGAAATCTAGTCAAAGTCAAAATATGCTATTAAAATTTAATTTCGGCAGAGCTTTCCAAGGTACACAACTTTTTATGAATACGGATGGGCTGGTTTGATCTAATTTTGAATTTCCCCAGTGTCCAAGAGTCAGCTTGCTCCCTACTATCTCTCTACAGACTTATTATTAATTCCTAAGAACACTCTTAGAGATTGGTAGTTAAATTACAAAAAGAGCAACTGAATTTCTTCTGTACTGCAAAGCCAGTCTTTCAAAGGATAATAAATTTCTGATGCCTTTTGAACTCTGATACTCCCAGACAGAAGAAAGCCAAAGGGCCATCACAGAGGTGGTGGAATCTCTCCCTCCAATCAGGTCCCAGAAAGCCAATCAGCTCAGACCCCTTTTCCTGCTGAGAAAATTCAGACAGCTTATTCTGCCAGGCAAGCATGAATGCTCCACCCACTAGACCATGGTTTTGTATAACCAACATGATGTACATTTTCAAAACAGCACTAAATTTGCTAATTTGGAGAAAGCCCGTCAGATTCTATGCTTTCCTTGTTAATAGCTATTCCCAAAAAGTCAGCACATAACAATTCTGTCTGCTCAGTGACTGGAGATTTACTTGGACCAGAGAGGTAGGGCAGAAGGTGGGAAATGTAAGCTCAATTAGGTCCCCTTATCTAATTATCATGGTCATTTCATCCTTATAAATCATGTTCCTTTATTCTCATTGCCAAGACCTGCAGGTCCCTATGGAAAGAGTTCTCTCCTTTTCCTTGGTAGCACAAGTTATAAAAGTGAAACAGGAGGAGAAGCCTAGTTACGGTGATGCCCTGACTATTAAATTTTTAAAAAATAACAATGCCCAGAAACAGGATGCACCCCAACAAGTATATTTGTATCCTGAGCTATTTCTGCTTCCTCTAATCCAGGCATTCAGGAGGTTTACTCCATTTCTAAAATAATTTACACTATATACCATGTCAGAAAAACCATCCACGGAATGAAGGGACTCTCTAAGATGTCTTAAATATGAAAAACATACAATGGGAAGAAGTACCTATAGATTGCAAAAAAGCTAGAAATCTAAAAACTGATCTCAGAAACTTCAGCTGCTTGGTCTGAGCAGGCCTTTTAATAATGTAGCAAATGACTTGTCAATTAGAAATAGGCAAGGAATCAAATAAGATAAACTAGGTCTTTCAAAAATCATAGTCTCAGCCAAGAACTCTATTCTACTATTTTACATAGTTCAAATAATCAGAAGAGCCACATCATCATGAAAGCTTTGCTTTTGTTAGACTGTGAGCATTGTGGTAAGATTCCCAATACTATGTATAACTCTAATTTATATTTCATTTTATTTCTTGATCTCAAATTTTTGAAGGTTTTAGTAGGGTCACTGTACATTCATGGCAAAGTCAACCAAAAGCAAAGATTTAAGGGAATGAAATTTGAATCCCCTCTTTTCAGTCTAACATAAACTACACAGTTGACTATTTAAATCAAAGAAGGATAACCCTGGGGTATGGGGGTATTCCCAATCTCATTCTAGAAAATTGTTTCAATACCTTATCATAATTCTCCTCATACAGATCTACCAACTCATGGGAATGTGGTCATACTGGAATTTAATTTATGCAGCCATGAGCAAAGAATAAGATAGCCAAGAAGTACAACATGGCAAAAAGAACAAGAGCTGACAAAGGAAGAAATAGACCTCAAAGTAGTCAGTCACTAAACAATAATGGAAAAAGCAAAAAACAAAGATATACATTTTCTGAGTCTTCCATGAAAGTGGTTCCAAATGGGGTGCATACATCTGTAGAGTCCCTTATGTCCCCAAACTACCCACTTGGGTACAGTAATAACTTCTGATTATGTTGCTATCCCATCTCACTAACACAGCCTGAAAGCCTTCCATGACCTACCACCACAACCACATCTCCTCCTGCTTCCACTACTTCTCTAGCTTCTTTTGCTTTCTTGTCTTTGTTTTATCCTGTGCTGGCCACACATCTAATTGTTTCTCAGATACCCCAAGTGCACTGTCATGCAAACTTTGAACTTGCTGTTTCATTCACCAAAGAAGTTCTTTGCCCAGGTTTCTACACATCCTCTTCCACACCATTTTCACGTGTTTCCTGAGTTGTCACCTTCTCAACAAGACTTCCTCTAACTGCCCTATTTAAAATTGCAGCCTTTCCCTAACTGTACTCTTCCTCCAGCTTTACTTCCCTCAGTCCTTTAGCTGTGCTGTCCCCAAAGGCAATCCCCAATTAACCTGAATGCAAAGTTCCACTTCAGAAGAAGCCAACAGCAGATATTCCCATTCTCACCTCCATGCACTTCAAAAGATAGAAATGAGAAATGTCAGTTTTACTAAAGATCTCACAAAAAACTGATGAGTAAACTTATGTCACTCAAAAGGCAACATTTCACTCCAAATGGCCCCATAAAAACACCTTTTCCTATTCCCATTTTCTCTTCTTCCTTCCTTAGGCTACATACAGAATTATCATTATAAAGCACTGATTTATAGAAATAATATAGAAATATTACAGAAATAATTACTCCCACAGTGTGACATTTTTATCAGTTTAACTATAGCTTCTCCTCATTAGCATGTTAGACTTCTTTCTTCAGAGAAGACCCAGGTGAGTTTAACTTGATTTATCTGGTTTTCTTCTGCCTTGGTCTTTCAGCAGGAGATTCAAACTACTTTCCAGGGATTTCAGTCCCCCAAGACTCACTGCAGAGTTTGAAAACTGCATGAAAATCCAGTCCTTTGGCAGAAAGCCTATATCTAAAGGCCCATACCAGCCTGGTGGATTCGGAAAAGGTCATAAGAAGAGCCTTAGGCAGCAGGCAGCATCTTTTCCCTAAATCTCTCTTACCCCGCTCCAATACCAAAGTGTCTAAAATCAACAGTAAATATTCACAGGCATCTAAATAGGCCTTTGGATATGAAATATTTAAACTGCAAATGTTCCCAGATAAAATCATGCTTTCAAGAGCAATCAATTAAATTTTTAATTCACAGGAATGGGATGTAGCTCAGTGGTAGGGCAAATGCTTAGCATGTACAAGGCCCTGAGTTCCATTCCCATGATCAAAATAAATCACATAT
>NW_022900919.1:39940911-39995041 GCF_012274545.1 Fukomys damarensis
ACACACACACACACACACACACACACACTCTAAAGGATAAATGAGAGGAAATTTGGACTATGAGTCAGTTTAAAAATAAAAACCTGCACACTACAAAGGGCACTTAGGGAATTTGGGGGGCAATGTGAATATTTTATGTAAATTATAGTTGTAATTCCATTATATTTGTCAGAACTTAAAAAGGTGAATTTTACAATATTTGCATTATATATGAGCCCAATTTCTTTAAATGGGAAGAAAAGAGGCTTATAAATGTGAAAAGATACTCAGCATCATTACTCAACATGAAAACATTTTAAATGATAATGAGATACAAACCCCAGAATGGTAAGCATTAAAAGACGCAACAGCAAGTATTGGCAAAGATGCTGAGCAAATGAAACTTGCCATGTGAAATGGCATTTGCAGAGCCTGGTAAAATGAGCAGTAAAATAATTTACCAAGACAAAAATGAAGACAAAGGAAAGTTAACAGGCACACTGGACAGCAACGAGTGAGACACAAGGGAGGTCTGTGCTCTGGGAGCAGAGGCAGTACTGTTTTTAAAGGAGAATGGGAGGCATAATTCTCAACAGCTAAATCTTGGAAGCAGCCTATATGTCCATCAGTGAATGAATGAATAAGAAAAAAAATGGTATTTATACACAATGCGGTAAACTTGAGTCCTGCATAGGAAAATGGAAGCACCTTAAGACCACACTATTAAGTGAATAAAGCAGACACACAAGCTTAAATATTGCAGTTTCTCTTCTATGAAAAACCCAAAATATAAATAAAGAGCCAAATAAAAGACAGATAATATGAGGGGAGCTGCCATTGCTCCAGTGCCAGGAGGGCTGCCTGGGCAGGATCCACTGTGGGAAGGATAGCCACGCCTTCTCCCACCGGAAGCTGCCATTGCTCCAGCACCAGAAAGGTAACCGGATGGGAGCCCCTGAACCCCCAAAACTCCCCTAACTCCCCCACACACTCTCATATCTCCTGATTGAGCCAGTCTTTGGACCCACTCTGCAGAGGCAGAGGTGGTCATAAAGGGTATTTTTCTGAGTTCCCTACTCTGAACATCTTTAAAGAAAGGGTGTGAGAAACCTGCAATAGAATAGTGTGGAGTTCAACCATTCAGAAGGTTGGGGAACTCAATCTGGGCCTTGCAGTCTGAGGTCAGTCTGCATCATGGGGTTCAGCCATCAGCTAACTGAGATCAGGGGTCTTGCATCCTAGCTCTGTCTGAGCCCCCATCCTAAATGGTCAATATATGATACTGAAAAGTTTGTTCACTGCAGACATGTTTTGGACTGCTTCTTGATTTCAATTTAATTCAAATGGTTTAAGGGTGATAGACTAATGACTACCACAGGTGGTCAGTTTCCAAGTTGTGCTTCATCATATTGTGTTGCTGATTGTATCAGTTGGGATAAAGGATTCTGGATGATTTGATGAGCTGTTTTCTCTGATGTTATGAAGATGAGAATGTCTGTGAGTCATTACAGACCCAGAAGCTAGGGCGCAACTATATCAGGAAGATTTGGGTGATAACCCAGAGATTAAACCAAGGACAGCCCGACAACAAAAATAAAAATGAGAAAACACTTAAGCAAAACACAAAGACAGACTTTCAGTTCACCAATGGCAAACAGTAGGGCAAATGAGGAGGAAAAGGCCAATAGTGAATCACCAGGACACCCTGAACTCAAAGCACAGAAAGTAACAAAACAGATCAATCAGGCTCTAGAAAAATTCAAAACAGAAATAATTTCCCAGATAACCATAGAGATACTGAGCAAAATGGAAGTCGTGATTCAAGACTCTAGAACAGAAACTGACAAAATAAATAGATGAGCTCAGGACCACAATAGAAGCCATGAAGGCCCAACATAAGAAAGAAATGGAAACAATAAATGCCCAACGTAGGAAAGAAATGAAATCCATAAAACAGATTCAAACAGATATCCAGGAGATTAAACACTACATTGAAAGTATATGCAACAGAATAAAAGAATGCAAAGATAGAATATCAGATATAGAAGATAATATTGCAGTCAGTGACCATGAAAAGAGAGGTCTCTTAAAAACAGTAGGGGATCATGAGAAATTGATCCAGCAACTCCTAGATGATGTAAAGAAAAATAACATAAGACTGATAGGAATCCATGAAGTAGCAGGAGAAAATACAAATGACTTAAAAAAGCTGTTCACAAAATTAATGACAGAAAACTACCCAAACAGAGGGAAGAATTTGACATTCAGATAACTGAGGCATATAGGACCCCAACTAGCCACAATCAAATTCTACACCTAGACATATAATAATCAAGATCCCAGAAACCCAACAGAAGAACAAAATACTAAAAGCAGTAAGAGAAAAGAAACAAATCACATGCAAAGGAAAGCCCATCAGAATCACAGCAGACTTTTCAACACAAACCCTTAGGGCAAGGAGAGCCTGGAGTGAGATATTTCAAGTACTAAAAGAGATCAACCTCCAACCTAGAATGATGTATCCTGCAATACTCTCTTTCAAAATGGATGGGGAAATAAGATACTTCCAAGACAAAGAACACCTGAAAAACTACATAAATACCAAACAAGCACTACAATCAATTCTAAATAAGATCCTAGAAAAAGACAATGAAGTTAACGACACCATGAGGACCAACAAAGCAAATCAAGCAGGCAAGGCAACAAAATAAAAGGAGAGGGCAAAAACTGAATAAGAGTCAACAAAAGGACAATAACATGACAATAATAAGTCAGTACATATCAATTATAACCATCAATGTCAATGGCCTCAATTCAACAATCAAGAGAAATAGACTGGCAGAATGGATTAAGAAGCAAAATTGAACAATATGTTGTACACAAGAAACACACCTAGTGCAAAAACAAGCCCAGGGGAAGAAAGTAAAAGGATGGAAAACAATTCTCCATGTGACAGGAGCCCAGAAAAAAAGCAGGGGTAGAAATCTTATTTTCAGACAAAGTAAATTTCAAACCAAAACTGATTCTAGTATTATAGATGTAGGATGGTACCGTATCATACCCCTGTGAATGTAAAATATCTTGTACCTACTTTATGATATGTAGCAGTGACCGTGCTTTATCAAAGCTATTTTTAATGATGTTACTCTAGAATGTTCTCTCTCCAGATGATGATTAAGATAGTAATAAAAAAATGGTGCCAGGTACCACAAGAGCAACAGAGCTTTGCTGTTTTCTGGATATTATTCTTTTCTTTTTTTTTTTTTTTAATAATTTTGTTCAGATGAAAAGCTGTTGCTGCTATTGATGCATAACATACTTCTATTATTGGTCTTTTTATATAAATATATATGTATGTGTATATATATATATATATATAAAATTTGAATTTTTGGAAACTTTAACTGTGCTGTTGACTTTGGAAAAAGTTATCCCAATTTACTGTGTTGAGGTGGCATTGTACAGAAATTAACAGCCATACTGGTCTAGAAATGTTAATTTTTTTCCATTTGTACAGGGGTAATGCACTGTATTAAATATGTAAGGTCATATCTAAGTGGGTTTGATTATAGAAACTAATAAAGTATTCTCTAAATAATGAAAAAAAAGAATAATGCAAGACTACAAGAGCAAGAAGCAACTTAAATATGTTCAAGGACCATTTTCATTTTCAGAATTAAGGATTGTTTTAATTTTACATCATTGCCTTTTCTCTTTTACTTTCCTTTTTAGTTTTATTTTAGGATTCCCTATTTTTAATGTTCATACAGAGATTTCTTTAACTGAGATACCGAATAGCTTCTCTAGAGTGAGAAACTATAATAGTACACAAGATCCTAATGAGATAATTAATAATGTGAAATAGGAAGTAAAGGGCTAAAGGTGTAGGGAAAATGGGAAGGGTGAGGGAAAGGTAATAAGGGAGAGGAAAAAAATATGAGAAAATGAAAAAATGGAAATGAAGTGTTTGTAAATGGGGAGGGGAGGAGGGGGTGAAGGGAGGACAGGTACAAAGGGAAAAAATGAGAATCAAGACCTGTCATGTAAAGGTACAGGATCCCAATGATGAATGTAACTGTATTGTATACCTAGATTGTACCAATAAACTCAATAAAAAGAAAAAAAAAGATAATAGGAAATAGCAAGATAGATGTTTTGTATATGGAAGTGGAACAAAGAGATGGAAAGGAATGGGATGGAGAAGTGGGGAAGGAGATAAAAAAATTTAAAATGTATTATGTATATGTACCAGCTCTCTATGAGGAATGTGATCATTTTGTACCACAAACATGTACTAATAAAAAATCAATAAATAAAGTTTGTTTTACAAAAAATAAAGCCAGCTGGAGGGGAAAAGTGGCTTGCTGTGTGTAAGCACAGTCAATGGGCTACATCTTTCTATGTCCTGATGCTGAGATCACTAGTTGTGTGATTCTTTGGCACATATCATTTGTGCAAAATATCAGTAGGGGTGAGCCATGGTTTGTTTCAAATTAGCCAATCAGCCTAAGATGTTATACTGCATCCCATACTGGGCACTGCAAAACTTTCTTGCATTAATGGTAGAAATGTTAACTGGTTTAATCACTTTGGAAAACTGACAATATCTTATGATGATAACTTTATTCCTGACCCTTGACTCCCAAGAAAAATAAGTGCTAAAGTCTTTCAAAAAGACATGAGTAGGAATGTTCAGTGAAGCTTTATTCATAATAGCCAAAACAAAAACAAAAACAACAACCACAAAAAACCAAAGTCCACCAGAAAAAGAAAGAATTTTTTCACTGTTCAGTTCAATGTTATTGAATTAGAATATACTATACTGAACAGTGAAAAACAACAAACTACTGAAGTATGTGAAACCATAGGCAGATCTCAGAGATATGTTAAGCAAAAAAAAGAAAGAAAGAAAGAAGTCTAACAGAGAAATACACTGATTCCAAGTTCAAAACCATATAAAACCACTCTAAAGCAGGATACACACTGCACTTGGAGAGTTGGATGTTAGTGGGCATGGTGCATATTTCTTTTTCTCTATCAGCCTCATTGAGTAGATAAAAAAAATCTGGAATAAGCAATAAGATATAATCAATAAGACCAAAAATGTAGTGCAGGCAAAGATAACTCATAGGTCATGGGGATTCTCACATTCTTTTCCAGAACAACAGGCATTTGAATTAGAATGGTATATAGAGATTGTAGGGTAGGGCCACACCAAAATAAAATAAGCTTGAATTACTTGTGCTTCCTTGAGTTAGAGATATGGTCCAGATTTCTTCTCATGAGTAATCATAACCCATCAGTATATCACATACTTGACTGAGAGTATTCAGAAAAACTGCAATGCCTGCTCTTATCTTTCCAACAACACAGTGGCAATTTTTTAAAAAGTGACTTAGTTCATGGCTTTGTCAACAGTGACAACCAAAAAACTATAATGTAAATCTTTAGTTTCAGTAGGTCAGCCCAAACCTGAGCTACTGCTTTTGTTGCTTAAATCTAATGTGTGATCAAAACGCATGTGGAAAATAACCAGAGACCTGCCTCTGGATCTCTTCTCCCAGACTCAAATTAGAACCAGTGCAAGTCCACTATGACCATATGGTTCAGATATCCTCTTATATCAACCCAATTCCCCCTGCTCTAGTAATTCAACATGATTTTTAAAATATATATGAGATTATCAAGAGATGCAGATGAAAACAACACTGAGATTTCACCTCACCCCAGAAAGAATGGCTGCTATCAAGAAATTAACCAATAACAGGGCCAGGGATTTAGCTCAGCAGTTTTGCAACCTGCCTCACAAGTGAAAGGATCTGAGTTCAATCCCCAGTATAAAAAAAAATTAATCAATAACAAATGTTGGAGGGGTTCTGGGGAGAAAGGAACTCTTCTACATTGTTGGTAGGAGTGCAGACTGGTACATCCAGTAAGGAATCAATATGGAGATACCTCAAAAAAGTAGGATTAGAGGTTCCATTGGACCCAGCCATCCCTCAGTTGGGTGTCTTTCCAAAATAATTAAAAGAATCATACCACAGCAATATATACTCACCCATGTTTTTAGCAGCACAGTTTGTAATAGCTAAAACTTGGAAACAGCCCAATTGCCCATCAACTGGAGACTAGATGAGAAGATGTGTTTTTATTATAAAATGGAGTACTACTCATCCATAAATAACAAGAAACTACAGACATTTATAGCTAAATGGATGCATATTGAGGCCATATTCTTAAGTGAAATAAATAGGACATCCATGTAAATACTGAATAGTTTCTCTGGTGTGAAAAATTAAAAGTGTAAATAATGTTCAAATTGTAAAATTTGTAATGTGAAATAGGAAGAAAAGGAGTAGAAGAAGTGGGAAGGATGTGGAAAAGGAAAGAAGAGAAAAGAGAAATATGAGAAAAGGAAAAAATGGAAACAAAGTCTTTGTAAATAGGGAAGGGTGGAGTGGGTAAAGGGAGGGCAGGGGAATGGGGAAAATATAAGACCCGAGAAAAGTCATGTAAAGGTGCAAGATCCCAATGATAAATGTAATGGCATTGTATACCTAAAAATGTACCAATAAACAATTTAAATTTTAAAAAATAAAATATATACAAGAGAGATCATGGAAATGGCTTTTACAAAGTGCCAAAAGTTGCCCTCATTTCAGCCTTCAATTTATGAGCAATCAAGAAGTGAAGAGATTCATCCACTAGGCTTTTAACTGGAAGGTGACTAGACTCACCCAACTCTTCCTTCATCCCAGATGAGGTTTAAATAACATGATACATACATCCATCCATTGACACTCCTGCTTCTGCTATTCAGACTCTGTGCCGCTGAAAATCTAAAGAATAGATCTTACTATAAATGGCACTTTTACTTATCTTCTAGGACTTATCTTAGTGGACAAAGAACCTCAATCTACAAAAAGATATCACCCCAAACATTCAATCTAAAGTACTCTTCCTAAACACTGGTGTACCAGTGAGTTAGACATGCCTGGATTAGAATCAAAAGTATTTTAGACTACAGGAAGTTTTGTTGCCTATCTACAATAATTATATTACACATTTTATATATGGCCTAAGAAAATTCTTCTTCATTCACTGTGACCCAAGCAAGTCAGATGTGTCCAACCCATGGGCTGAAGGCTTAGTACCCCTAGAGTTCAAATCTTTAAGTTCAAATCCTCTTTATTCCTCCCTAACCTCTACCCCAGAGAAATGATCAACCTTTCTTACTTTAGTATGAATTAAGTATGAGGCACGCATAAAGGGGGGATAAAAGGTGAAGACACTAGGGGCCCCTGCCTAAAGTAGAATATAAATCTGGGCACACAAAGATACTATACAATCCACTTGTTTTGGTTCTATAGAAAGAAATAAAGCAGAATGATATAACTGTAAGTTTTTACCCTATTGTTTCTTGCAATTTCTAACACTTCAAAATGTCTTGTCATAACCTAAACTTAAATATAAGCTTGTACTGAGTCAAATTTCCTCTTAGAATGGAAGAATTTGGGAATCTTTTGGTATTATGCTTTTCTGGACTATGAAAGCTGGGTTAAATGTTTGTAATTTAATTCTAAACCATGGATCAAAAAATGATTTTCTCCCTAAGGATAAGAAGATTCTTTTTGGATAGCTCTTTAGAAAGAGTCAGAATTCAGATAGAGAGAGGAGGGCAAAGACGAGTCTGAAATATTACTCTCATAAGGAATTGCCTGAGTTCAAGATATAATTTCATAAATATGAATAATTGTGTTTTGTCCAAAACTATCAAGTTTCCCAACACTAAATATGCCCAGTTGATAGCTATATGGGTGTGCTTTGGACCAATGAAACAGCAGGTAATAAGAAGGGGAGAGAAAGAAAAATAACAAGGTAGGTTTTTTCCTCTTTTTGCTATCTTCTTTTGTCTCAGTGTTTTAAAGGAGAGAGGAGAGTGAAAGATGAACAGAAAAAAAATAACATAAAATAGCTTTGCAGATAGCATCTGTCTTTTCAGAAGTTTCCAGAATTAAGATGCAGCCCAGTGAGGAAATTTCATTCTATTCCTCGAAGTTGCTGAGTCTTAAGGCTAGTTTTCAGAACAGCTTAGCAGGATCTGAGAAACCTCCTCCTTGGGTAAATTTACATAAAGTGTCTCTCAGTGGAATCAGCTATTATGCCTCCTTGGTCATTCAAGTCCAAGTTCTTGAGTCCTCACATGATGGCCTCTGAGTGCTAGATTATTTTAAAACCAAACTCCTATTGATTAATTTCAACCAGAGATTCCACAGATTCCCTTGCCTATCAAACTGAAGTATGATATATCAGCCCTGTTCAATCAAAAAGCCTGAAGCACCCCAAGATAGCTAAAAAGTGTGACCTTATACAGCAGTGAGAGCTAGATAACACTCTACATGAGACTGTTCTTCCTGTGTCTGGTGTGAGATTTGAAACCAGAAGATTCACTCATCAAAAAGGAAGTGGGATCCAAAAAACTGAAGTATTGAGGAATCAATCTAATGAAAGAAGAAAAAGACCTCTACACTGAAAACGACAGCACTCTGAAAAAAGAGATCGAGGAGGATATAAGAAAATGGAAAGATGTCCCCTGCTCCTGGGTAGGAAGAATCAACATAGTGGAAAAGGCCATAGTACCGAAACTGCGATACAGATTCAATGCAATCCTGGTTGAAATTCCAACAGTATATTCACAGAACTAGGGAAAATAATCCAAAAATTAATTTGGAACCAGAAGAGACCTAGAATAGCAAAAGCCATCCTAGGCAATAGAGACATGGCAGGGGGTATAACAATTCCCAATTTGAAACTATACTACAAAGCCACTGTGATGAAAAAAACATCATGGTAGTGACAAAGAAACAGACCTGAGGATCAGTGGGACAGATTGGAAGACACAAAAACAACTCCAGATGTACCGCAGCTACCTTATCTTTGACAAAGGAGCTGACCATCCCCACTGGAGGAAGGATGGTCTCTTTAATAAATGGTGTTGGAAAAACTGAATCTCAATCTGGCAAAGATTAAAACTAGACTGTTATCTCTCACCATGAACTAAATTAAAATCCAAATGGATTAAAGATCTAAAATATTAAAACAAAAACACTAAACTTGCTGGAAGATAAGTTAGGCAGAACCCTTGAAGACATTGGTATAGGAAAAGACTTTATGAACAAATCCTCAGTAGCACAGGAACTAGCACAAAGAGTCAACAACAGGGATCTCATCTTATTAAAAAACTTCTGGGTAGCCGCATCCTCCCCTGCCTGCACCACCATCAGCTCCAGCAAGGAAGCCTGCTTGGGCCCAATGGGACTGGGTAGCCACGCCCTCCCTGCCTGCACCATCAGCTCCAGCAAGGAAGGTAACCACATGGGAACCCCTGAAACACTCCCATCCTCCCACCACTCTCAGACCTCCTGATTGTGCAAGTCCTTGGATCCACTCTGCAGAGGCATAGCTGGTCATAAAGGGTATTTTTCTGAGCTTCTTTGAACATCTTTAAAGAAAGAGCAGAAGGAACCGGTAGTAGAACTGTGGAGTTCAACCCTGCAGGTGATCAGGGAACTCAATTTGGGCCTTGCAGCCTGAAATCAGTCTGAATCTCAAGGGTCTGCCATCAGCTGGCTGAGATCAAAGGACTTAGTTCTGCACATGGCTGCACACATTGTATCTTATTGGAGAAGAGGAATGGGAAGTTACTGACTATCCATGATAAATGTTTTCATTATCTGTCACAAACTTGTAGTAATAAAAAATAATCTTATTTTAATGAAGCGCATATTCAAGAAACCCCCAATAAACATCATACTAAATGGTAAAGTTTTGAAAGCATGTTTTGTGAAACTGAGACTAAGACAAGAATATATACTCTTACTAATGACACTAAATATGCTACTTGAAACCTTTGCAAGTTGGAAACTGGATAAAGAAGATGTGGTTTTCTATAAAATGGAATACTACATACTACTCAGCCATAAAGAATGAGAAATTTGATTCATTCATAGGAAAATGGGTACATATTGAGGATATACTCCTAAGTGAAAGAAAGTCACACATGTAAATACTGACTAGTTTCTCTGGTGTGAAAAATTATAATAGTACATAAGCTCCTAATGAGATAATTGACAAAGTGAAATAGGAAGAAAAGGGCTAAAGCTGTAGAGAAAGTGGGAATAGTATGGGAAAGGTAATAAGGGAAAGAAAAAAATAGGAGAAAATGAAAAAATGGAAAGAAAATGTTTGTAAATGGGGAGGGGAGGAGGAAGTGAAGGGAGGGCAGGGACAAGGGGAAAAAATGAGAATCAAGACCTGTCATGTAAAGGTACAAGATCCCAATGATGAATGTAACTGCACTGTATCCCTAAAATGTACCAATAAACTAAAAAAAAAACAAAAACTTATTCTGCACTGCAAAAGAAACCACCATCAGAGCTAAGAGATAACCTGCAATGTGGGAAAAGAATTTTACCAGCTGCTTCTCAGACAAAGGACTATTATCTAGAATATATAAAGAACTCAAAAAACTCAGTCTCCCCCAAATATAAAGACCCAGTTCAAAACTTGGTATCTGAAATGAACAGACATTTCTGAAACAAGTAAAAGCAGCAAATAAATATATGAAAAAAATGTTCAACATCACTGGTCATTGGAGAGATGCAGATGAAAACAATACTAATATTCCACCTCATCCCATGAAGAATGGCTGCTATCAAGAAATCAATCAATAACAAATGTTGGCAGGGTTGTGGGGAGAAAAGAACCCTTCTCCATTGTTGGTAGGAGTGCACACTGGTGCAACCACTATGGAAATCAATATGGAGATACCTTAGAGAACTAGGGTTAGAGGTTCCATTTGACCTAGCTATCCCTCTGCTGGGTTCTTTTATAAAAGAATTAAAAGAATCATACCACAGTGATATGTTTATAGTGGCACAATTTGCAATAGCTAAAACTTGGAAACAGCCCATTTGCCCATCAGTTGGAGAGTGGATAAAGAAGATGTGGTTTTTCTATAAAATGGAGTATTACTCAGCCATAATGAGAAATTAGAGTCATTCATAGGAAAATGGATCCATACTGAAGATATACTCTTAAGTGAAATAAATAAGTCACACATGTGTAAATACCAAATAGTTTCTCTGGTATGAAAAACTAAAAGTGTAAATAAGATCCTAATGGTATAACTGACAATGTGAAATAGGAAGAAAAGGGCTAAAGGTGTAGGGGAAGTGGGAAGGGTAGGGAAAAGGAAATAAGAAAAAGGAAAAATATGAGAAAATGAAAAAAAGGAATAAACTGTTTGTAAATAGGGAAGGGAGGAGGGGGTGAAGGGAGGGCAGGGGTATGGGGAAAAAATTAGAACCCGGACCTGTCATGTAAAGGTACAAGATCCCAATGATGAATGTAACTGTACTGTATCCCTAAAAAGTACCAATAAACTCAATGAGAAACAAAAAGGAAGTGGGACAAAGAAAGACACTGGATCTCTAAGGATGTGTTGGAAGCCATATTTTCTCATATCTCTCAAGCCCCTGCCTTCCATGACTGAGTATTCTTCTGGAATTTTGCAGCATGAAACTAGACTCTTGCCAAGCCCCAAAGGTGGAGTAGCCACAGAGGGACCCAGCAGAGGCAGCAGAACAGGAAAAGTACGAAGGGCCATCCACAGACATTCTATGCAAGGAAAGAACATGGGTCTTCCATCTGTCTTTCACAGATGTTGTTTTGGCTTGTGGTAATACAGAAATATGTAAGGGAAGGACTTCTGGAAAATGCAGCTCGAGCCAAGGTGAGTTGACGCAATACAAACCCACCTTAACTTGGTTGGATTTCTGTCATTCACCTGTTATCATGCTGGATGCACTTGGTTGTCTTCTCTGCCACATGACAGCAAGAAAGAGAGGAAGAGGATAAATGGAGCTAGAGTAGAAAGAAGAAGGAGGAGAGTTTAGCGGGCTACAGTTATAGTTCGGGTGAAGAATGTCCCCCAAAGGCCTGACGCACTCATAGTCAGGGCCTCTGGAAGGTGACTGGATTATGGGGTTGATGCAGCTGGCCTCCTCTTAGGAAGTGGGGTCTGGTCAGAAGAGGCAAGTGACTCAGAGCGTGACCTGGCAGGGTGTATCTCCTTTCTCAGCTCCTCCCTTCTCTCTCTGCTTCCTTGCCATTGTGATGTGAGCAGCATCCCTCTAGCCAGCCCCTTCCACTATGCCCTTCCTTCCTTGGAGCTGTCTTACCATGGACTGAAACCATGAGCCAAAAGAAACCTCTCCTCCCTTCCATTGTGGGTGTCTGGTTTTGTGTCCTCGTGATGAGAAAATGAAGTAAGATAACTGCCCAAGGTGCTAGAAACAAGGAAAAAGAAGAGCCCTTTGCCTCATAACCAAGAAGAGATAGGTAATCACATATGTTGAATTGTCTTGGCTCAGCACACACTTCAGTGGGCAGAATAGCTTAATCAAAATGTTGTAATGATCTCCAGCCCCTGATCTTCAATAGCGTGCTCATTAAACTCAGCTCCAGTGGGAAGTAGAGGAGCTTTACTAAAACTGAACCTCATAGTATCACCCAAAATCACATGCCAGGTGAATATACGGCAAACTTTTCATCCCAGGCTGGAGAAGAACTTTCAAAGCCAATAAATTAAAAAAATGAAATCCTTCTCTAACATTGAATATTTGATTTTTTTTAAAGCACAGTCTCCAACTGTATCTACTCCAGCCCCTCAAGTCCACCATTACCATCATGAGTCCCACAGTTCAAAGCTTTCCTATTTCCCTAAGAAGCCAAGACAGCTCCCAGGAAGTGTAAAAGATAATGGGAGCAGAAAGCATCAGTGAGTGCATTTCAGCTGTGTACACAAACCCCTTGGTCCTCATTAGCCTGGGTCCAATTACTCTCAGGACATGGGTCAGAGATTTTTTTCATATGCCCATGACACTGTGACTCATGCTCTGTTAAACTTTTAGGAAGGAAATCTCTATCAGTGGTAAATTACAACCAAGTTTCTTTCACTGTATTACCTCACAACAAAAATAGGCAGAAGAAGAACACCATTGTTCAGAATTGCTGGGTAATGGATATAGAGAAAGAATGAAATCAAAGAAATGTGAATGAAACAAACCTGAAATCTACTCCAAATGAAATATATTTCCCAAATTAAAAATTACCAAAATCTGCATGTGGTATGAGATTTGGACCTCAAGGTGCACAGGTATATGTGGAAGGAGTAGCAGAAAAAATAATACAAGCTGTGTGTAACTAAAGAGCTTAATACCCACATTTCTAGGAAGACAGATGCCTGAAAGTGACCTTGAAAACCCCGATCTAAGGTGTGATTGTAATGTACCAAAGGGCAACCAATAAATTATGTTTATTGTCCTGTACAGACTTGGAGAAAGGTAATGGAATCACAATCTAGTGAGTCTTAAAATCACATGAAGAAATAGTCCAAAGTTCTCAGAGTCTTTCAGGAATCCCCAAAAGAAAGGGATGATGTAGCTTTGTATGCATAAGCACGACAGTTTCCTACAATGATTGATGACATGACTACATAATAATGATGCCCAATGATTGAAAGCATTGGTACTTCAAGTGTGACCCCAGACCTGCAACATCATCAAATCTGGGAACTTATTAGCAATGCTCATTCATGCCCTTTGTACACAAACACACATATATGCGCACAACTTTCTCTGGGGGTGGAACCGAACTCAGTGTGACTGATGCATACTAAAATTTTTGAGTACATATATTTATCCTGGCTCAGAATAAATAATAGTGCCATATCCAAATGACATCTGGTAACACCCAGAAGATAATTTGGTATCCACGGAACTAGCTTGCTTTCAAAGAGCGAATGTCTTAACCAAGCTGACTAAGGCATTCCAGTCCTCTTGGTGCTATGTTTCACAATATAAATTAATAAATTAGCCTTCTAATTTTTATAGCTCAGTCACTTGCAGGGTGTTTTTGGCCTGTCAACAACCCAATCTAAAACCGGATGTTCACAGGCCCCATTGACACTACCTCATGGCGTTGATGTCCTATCATCAGGGGAGCCATTTAAAGGTCTGGGTGAACAGCTAATGGGGTAGGCAGGACTCCACATTTTGTAATCCTCTGGAAGTTCTGAGGATGCTGTGATGTTGGTTAGCAAAGAGGTCTCACCAAGAGATTGCAGCAAGTGCTTCTTAAGAAATCTTGAACCCTGAAAATCCCCCTACAAATGCATTCTATCCTTACTCTCCAGTCTCCATCATGACCTCAAATTACAACATCTCATAAAAGAGAGGTGACTTTTTACTGTAAAAATGAAAGAATAGTTTGAATGAGTTATGACTAGCCTCTGGCATGTCTCATGTATAGGTCACATGCAAGAAAAAGGAAAGTGTCAAGAAGATGTGGTTTTCAGCTCCCTGTCCCCTGTAGGCTCTTTGGGGGGAAGTAAGTGCTATGGTTTGAATGTGCTTCCCAAAGTTCACGTGTTGGATGCTTACTCTTTTATGCCAAAGTGCTGGGAAGTAGGGCCCAATGAGAAGTGTTCAGTTAATGAGGGCTCTGTCCTCATACATACATTAATGCCATTTACAAAAGGGCTCAAGGCACAAGTTCAACCTCTTGTTCTCTAATGCACATGTGCTCTCTTGCTCTTCCACTTTCTGCTGTAGGGCAACACAGCAAGAAAACCCTAGCCATGTGTAGGTCCTCCACCTTGGACCTCCCACTCTACAGAAACAGAAGCAATGAACCTCTGCTCTTTATAACCCACCAAGTCCCAAGAATTCCATTATCCTTGCAACTGCACAAAATGGACTAAATCAGCAATTTAGCGAACGCTTCTTAATCTATTTCTCTATCAATTAAATGGAAACAATAACATTTTACCATAAAATTATGGTAAGTAGCAAACAAGAAAGCAAACATAAAACACATAGCAACTAGTATGGATTCCACAAATGCCATCAGAGTTGAAATGTGAATCTTCTGAAGGAAAAATTTTATGTACATCATATCTGGAATTTTCAAAATTCTGAAGAGGAAAAAGGATCATCTTCCATTTTTTAAATTCACATGACAGCATGAAAATTATGTCACACCTAACCATAAATATTGAAAAATACATAGGGATCTCAGTCATTACTCTGAAAATTATTTGGTGGGTACATTCAGCTGCCAAAATAACAATGAAATCAACAGCAGAGCAGTGGTGACTTCACCTCGCTGACCTGGTACATCCAAAATGAGCAAAGGCTGTTCAGGGCTACCTCACAGCAAAGCCTAGTCCCATAGAAAGAGGTTTGTTTGGCCTTCAGGTTCCCATGGCAATTATCTGTGATTGGTCCTCTTGCATGGCAGTCTTTGTATTGTCAAGATGAGCTCATGGAATAGACAGGTAATTTGAATGCACCCATCACCCCCAAGTAATTAAAATTTCAAAGCAGAGTGCTCCATTCCAAAGACACTAGTCAGCAAGCTGTGGCTTCCACAAGGAGTTCCTAGTTTTGTTCTGAAAACATTTTCTGAAAGGCCAACAAAACTGAGCAGCTTTCTCTGACATCCAAAGCTATATTGATTCAAGTGATGTCCAGGAAAGGTGCAAACACATGGCAAAATGGTATAGTGACACCAAAGACAACCTAGTGAGACACAAGAAAGGAAGTGGTGACCTTCCTGTGAAGAAAAGCACAAGGAGCTGCCATATCTAGGACACATTCACAAATACAACCAACCTCCACTCCTTCTGAAAGGGCTACACAGATGCTAGCAAAAACTTTACTCATCAAAGTCCATCTCTGCAATATTTTACTTTACTGACTTATTTCTTCTCTGTTTCACTTACAAAATACCAAAACCTTAAATTGTCAAGGTATCCTAAAAATTACTTTCTTAAGGTAAGATTATCCTATAGGAATTTCTAGAAATTCTTTTTATTATAACCAAATCCATGACATAAAAAATCAATTTACCTTTAACCTCCTTGTTTTAGGAAAATTAAATCTTTCACTTTTCCTCCAATAACTTTTGGTCAGTATTGTTTCCCCACCTGGATGGAATGTCTACTTTTTTCGTTGCCTCAGTATTCTGCCATTTGTCAATGCCAAATAAAGTTCCACAGACAACATGAAGCCTTTATTTCCTGCTCACCTTAGAGAGATATCATCCTTCTCTAAATGCTACTACCACATTTCCCGAAGTAATTCCACAGAACATCAATTTAATTCTCCAGTTTAATTTTTCTACTCAATTCTCTAGGAGAGCTCTGTGAACAAATTACTTTGATAAATGCTTCCTATTATCTGAACACTTTTAAAAACTTATAATTCACTGTTGCACATTAAAGGCTCTGAAAGGACCTAAATAAACCTCATCAGTAAGCCGGAATAATCTCTGACTCCTTCTTAGATCTTGCTTCAGGGACCACCAACCTAGTCATCTTCATGGAGAGGAAGTTGACTGAAACAGAGTTGCTGCACCTGCAGCTGTGTGGGGGGCTCCTATCTACCGGGTAAGATAGTGAAGATTACTAGAAAGCCACATTGTCATCACATGCAGACCTGTTCCCCAGGGCAGACTGACCAGCAGTCATGTATTTTACACTAAGCTGAATTCTTCATTTGTTTCTTATCTAGTTCATTATTTGAATGAGGAGAACATAGAGCTGGAATCTCTAAATACATAAGCCCCAACACATATGAGTGCATAGACCATTTTAAATCTGCCTCTCACAATCTATGGCCCCTTCTTCTTTAAAGTAGTGCTCAAAAAAATGTTTATTCAGCCAATGTGTAAGCAATAAGAGCTCAGGTATCTAACTAATTTGCATTCTCCACCACCTCTGCCAAATGGTATCTGCTTCTGAGTGGCCCTCAAAATGTTATGCACTGGCAAAGAATGGGACAGAGACAAATTTCAGGTATTTGGGAACAAGAAAAATCAGAGAGAGATCACAGTGAGAGCTAAGAGAATTTTCAATTTTCCATACATTTTATTTATGAGTGTCTTAATCTGACTGGATATCTAAATAGGCCAGAAATCTGCTAACAACTGACAAGTGTGTATGACAGACTAATTTGAGGACTTGTATATCTTTGCCAGTCCTAAAGTCCCACACCTTTAACTCAACACCCTGTTGGCCCAGGACAAGCTATTTGAAAACACTGGGAGAACAACTTTTCCCTAAAATATTGAATCAGATTTTTTAAATTTGCCCTGCCAGCACCACCATTGCTCCAGCATAAGGAAGGTGAGATTGGGGAAGGCCCCTCTGAGATCTACTCTGCCTCTGGCCTGCTTGGGCCCAATCCCCAGGGCTGGGTAGCAGCGCCCTCTCCTGCCTTCACGGCCATCACTCCACCCACAAGGAAGGTAGCCACGCAGGCACCCCTGCAATCGCACTCTCTGCTTTCAGACCTCCTGATTGTGCCAGTCCTTGAAACCATTCTACAGAGGCATAGGTGGTCATAAAGGGTATTTTTCGGAGCTCCCAAATTTGAACATTTTTAAAGAAAGGTCAGGGAAAACCTTTAGTAGAACTGTGTGGAGTTCAACCCTGCAGGAGGTTGGGGAACTCAATCTGGGCCTTGTGGCCCAAGGTCAGTCTGAGTCATGGGGGGCTGGCATCAGCTACCTGAGATCAGGGAACTTGGTTCTGCACATGGCTGTGCATGGTGTATATTATGACAGCAGAGATATAGACTGAAAGAGGCCCTTCAAATTCATTTTTTTTCCCTTTCCTTTCCTCATGACACTCTGAAATTCTTTCTTTTTTTTTCTCCAACTCAGTCTCTTACTCCACCATATTATCCCTCATCTCCCTTTCTGTTTCCACTCCTGCCCTAACTCAGATTTCTTCTTTTATATTTTTTCTTTTTTCTTTATGTTCTTTTCTTCTGTCATTTTACCTCACTCAAGGGTCAATAGTTTCAGGGGAAGATGAGCCCCTCTTACTGTTAAGGGGCTATATTCTTGTCCTTATTCTTGCACTCTGTCAATCCCTTTTGAATGTAACAGTTTCCCAAAGATTGTGTGGTCATTCTATGTCCTCTGGCTTCACTGAAAATCTTCTCCAATTCTTTTTCTTATCTTTTCCTCTCACCCTAACTGTGACTAAGTCCCCATCCTGAATGGTAAATATGCTATATTGAAGAGTATAATCACTGAAAACATATTTTGGGCTGCTTATTGATTTTAATTTAATTCACATGGTATAAAGGTGATACATTAATGACTACCACAAGTAGTCAATTTGCAAGCTGTGCTTGATCCTATTGTGTTGCTGATTGTATCCACTGGAATAAAAGATTGTGATTGATTTAATGAGCTGTTTTCTCTGATATTAAGAAAATGACAATGTCTATTAGTCATTAGACACTCAAAAGCTAAAGTGCAACTGTATCAGGAAGATTTAAGTAATAATACAAAAATTAAACTAAGAACATCCCAACAACAAAAATAAAAATAAGAAAACACTAAGAGAGAGACAAAGACAGTCTTCCAGTTCACCAATGGCAAACGGTAGGGCAAATGAGGACAAAAAGTCTGATAGTGAACCACTAGGACACACTGAAGTCATACTACAGGAAGTAACAAAACAGATCAATCTGGCTCTAGAAAAATTCAAAACAGAAACAATTTTCCAGATAATCATAGAGATGGTGAGCAAATTGAATGTCATGATTCCAGACTCTACAACAGACACTGACAAAAAAATAGATGAGCTGAAGACCACTACAGAAGCCATGAAGGCCCACCATAAGAAAGAAATGGACACAATGAATGCCCAACAGAGGAAATAAATGAAATCCATAAAACAGATTCAAACAAATATCCAGGAGATTAAAAACTCTATTGAAAGGGTTTGCAAAAAAATAAAAGAATGTGAAGATAGAATCTCAGATATAGAAGATAAGATTGCAGTCAGTGATGATGAAAAGAGAGGCCTCTTCAAAACAGTAAGGGATCATGAGAAATCGATCCAACAACTCCTAGATGATGCAAAGAAGAATAACATAAGCCTGATAGGAATCCATGAAGTAGCAGGAGAAAACACAAATGACTTTAAAAAGCTATTCACAGAATTAATGACAGAAAACTTCACAAACAGAGGGGAATAATTTGACATATAAGTAAGGCATACAGAATTCCAACTATTCACGATAAGAAAAATCTACACGTAGACATATAATAAATCAAGATCCCAAAAACCCAACAGAAGAACAAAATACCACAAGCAGTAAGAGAAAAGAAACAAATCATATGCAAAGGAAAGCCTATCAGAATCACAGCACTTTTCAATGCAAACCCTCAGATCAAGGAGAGCCTGGAGTGAGGTATTTAAAGTCCTAAAAGAAAAAAACCTCCAACCTAAGACTGATGTACCCTGCAAAACTCTCCTTCAAAATGGATGGGGAAATAAGATACTTCCAAGACAAAGAACACCTGAGAAACTTCATGAATACCAAACCAGCACTACAAGGAATCTTAAACAATATCCTAGAAAAAGACAATGAAGGTAACAACACCATGAGGACCAAAAGAGCAAATCAAGTAGGCAAGGCAACAAAATAAAAAGAGAGGGCAAACACTGAATAAGAGTCAACAAAAGGACAATAATATGACAATAATAAGTCAGTACATATCAATTATAACCATCAATGTCAATGGCCTCAATTCAACAATCAAGAGAAATAGACTGGCAGAATGGATTAAGAAGCAAAATCCAACAATATGTTGTACACAAGAAACACACCTAGTGCAAAAAGAATCCCACAGACTGAAAGTAAAAGGATGGAAAACAATTCTCCATGTGACAAGGGCCCAGAAAAAAGCAGGGGTAGCAATCTTTTTCACAAAGTAAATTTCAAAACTGATTAAAAGAGACAAAGGCCACTACATCCTTCTAAAGGGAACAATTCAAGATAAAGAGATGACAATCATAAACATATATGCACCAAATATTAATGCCCCCAACAATATAAAACAAATATTAAGTAACATGAAAAACCAACTAAGCATTAACACAATTGTAGTGGGGATCTAAATACCCGACTATCACAAATAGAATGATCATCTAGGCAAAAAATTAACAATGAAATACTAGAACTGAACCAAGCCTTTGAACTTGAACATGGACTTAATAGGCATCTATAGAGTATTCCACCCCACAAAGTCACAATATACATTCTTTTCAGCTGCACATGGCTCATTCTCCAAGATAGACCACATACTAGCTCACAGACCAGGTTTGAATAAATGCAAAAGAATCTAAGTTATTCCCTGTATATTATCAGATCGTAAAGCAATCAAGCTGGAGATCAATAGCATAAGAAACAATAGGAACTTCACAAACACATAGAAATTGAACAACACACTCCTGAACAATCAATGGATCACAGAGGAAATTAAAGAACAAATTAGACAGTTTTTACAAATAAATGAAAATGCCAGTACAACATACAGGAATCTGCGGTACACAATGAAAGCAGATCTACATGGAAAATTCATAGCATTGGATGCCCACACTAGGAAAACAGAGTGAACTCAAATAAAAAACCAAATGATGAACCTTAGACTCCTAGAAAAACAAGAGCAAGAAAAACACAAAGCTCAGATAAGAGAGGAAATTAAAGATTATAGCAGAAATCAATGCAATGGAAACTAAGAAAATGATACAAAAAATAAATGAATTGAAGAGTTGGTTTTTTGAAAGAATAAAATTGACAAACCCTTAGCAAACCTTATCAAGAAAAGGAAAGGCTCAGATCCATGCAATCAGGAATGGAAAAGGCAAAGTCACAAGAGATCCAGCAGAAATCCAGAGGATCATCAATACCTACGTTGAGAACCTGTACTCTAATAAAATGGAAAACACAGAAGAAATGGACAGATTTCTAGATACTTATGAATTACCAAAATTGAACAAAGAAGATAGAAACATTTTAAACACCCCAATTACAAAATCAGTACAATTGAAAATGTAATGAAAAACTTACCAACAAAGAAAAGCCCAGGTCCTGATGGATTCACTGCTGAATTTTACCAGACATTCAGAGAAGAACTAATGCCATTCCACTTCAAACTTTTCAATGAAATTGAAAGGGAAGCTATACTTCCAAATTCATTCCTGGAAGCAGGTATCACTTTGATTCCCAAACCATGGAAAGATGCAAGTAGAAAAGAGAACTTACAGGCCAATCTCCTTAATGAATATAGATGCAAAAATCTTAAAAAGGTACTAGCTAACAGAATACAGAGGACATCAAGAAGATCACACATCCTGACCAAGTCGGATTTATTCCAGGGATACAAGGATGGTTCAACATAAGTAAGTCAATAAATGTAATACACTATATTAACAGATTCAAGGACAAAAACCATATGATCCTCTCAATAGATGCAGAAAAGGCATTTCACAAAACTCAACACCCATTCATGATAAAAACCCTGCAGAAAATTGGAATAGATAGTCTATACCTCAACTTAATAAAGGCTATCTATGAAAAACCAACAACAAACATCATATTAAATGGCTAAAAACTGAAAACTTTCATGTTAAAATGAGGAACGAGACAAGGATGCCCACTATCACCACTTCTCTTTGATATAGTCCTGGAAATATTAGCCATAGCAATTACACAAGAGAAAGAAATTAAAGCAATAAAGATAGGAAAGGAAGAAGTTAAACTGTCATTATTTGCTGATTATATGATATTCTACATTGAAGACTCAAAAAACTCCAGCAAAAGACTTCTAGCCTTAATTGATACTTTTAGCAGAGCAGCTGGATACAAGGTCAACACCCAAAAATCAATAGCCTTCTTGTACACAAATAACAGACTCACTGAGAGAGAAATTAGGGAAACAATTCCTTTCATTATAGCATCCAAAAAAATGAAGTATCTAGGAATCAATCTAACAAAAGAAGCAAAAGACCTCTACATTGAAAACGACAGCACTCTGAAAAAAGAGATCAAAGAGGATATAAGAAAATAGAAAGATATCCCCTGCTCCTGGGTAGAAAGAATCAACATAGTGAAAATGGCCATACTACCAAAACGGCTATACAAATTCAGTGCAATGCCAAATGAAACTCCAACACTATATTTCACAGAACTAGAAAAAAAGAATCTGAAAATTCATTTGGAACCAGAAGAGACCTAGAATAGCAAATACCATATTGCAAGGCAATAGAGACATGGCAGAGAGTATAACAATTACCAATTTGAAACTACACTACAAAGCCAGTGTGATAAAAACAGCATGGTACTGCCAAAGAAACAGACCTGAGGATCAGTGCAACAGACTGAAAAACACAAAAACTACTCCAGATGTACTCAGCTACTTCATCTTTGACAAAGGAGCTGACCATCCCGACTGGAGGAAGGATAGCCTCTTTAATAAATGATGTTGGAAAAACTGGATCTCAACCTGCCAAAGAGCAAAACTAGACTGTTATCTCTCACCATGAACTAAATTAAAATCCAAATGGATTAAAGATCTAAATATTAAAACAAAAACACTAAACTTGCTTGAAGATAAGTTAGGCAGAACTCTTGAAGACATTGGCATAGGAAAAGATTTTATGAACAAATCCTCAGTAGCACAGGAACTAGCAGAAAGAATCAACTGGGATCTCATCTTATTGAAAAGTTTCTGCACTGCAAAAGAAACCATTAACAGAACTCAGAGACAACCTACAATGTGGGAAAAAATTTTACCAGCTGCTCCTCAGACAAAAGACTATTATCTAGAATATATAAAGAACTCAAAACAATCAGGTCCCCCAAATATAAGGAAATGATTCAAAAATGGGCATCTGAAATGAACAGACAAAGAAGTAAAAGCAGCAAGTAAATATATGAAAAAATGTTCCACATCACTGGTCATTCAAGAGATGCAGATGAAATCAACACTGAGATTCCACCTCACCCCACAAAGAATGGCTGCTATCAAGAAATCAAACAAATGTTGGCGGGGTTGTGGGGAGAAAGGAACCCTTCTCCATTGTTGGTGGGAGTGCAGACTGGTGCAACCACTACAGAAATCAATATGGAGATACCTCAAAGAGCTGGGACTAGAGGTTCCATTTGACCCAGCCATCCCTCTGCTGCATATCTTTCCAAAAGAAAAGAATTATATCACAGTGATATATGCATGCCTATATTTATAGCGGCACAGTTTGTAATAGCTAAAACTTGGAAACAGCCCATTTGCCCATCAGTTGGAAACTGGATAAAGATGTGGTTTTTCTATAAAATGGAATACTACTCAGCCATAAAGAATGAAAAATTAGATTCATTCATAGGAAAATGGATACATATTGAGGATATGCTCCTAAGTGAAATAAATAAGTCACATGTGTAAATACCAAATAGCTTCTCTGGTGTGAAAAACTATAATAGTATATAAGATCCTAATGAGATAATTGACAATGTGAAATAGGAAAAAAAAGGCTAAACTTGTAGGGAAAGTGGTAAGGGTAAGGAAAAGGTAATAAAGGAAAGGAAAAATATAGGAGAAAATGAAAAAATGGAAATAAAATGTTTGTAAATGGGAAGGGGAGGAGGGGGTGAAGGGAGGGCAGGGACAAGGGGAAAAATTGAGAACCAAGACCTGTAATGTAAAGGTACAAGATCCCAATAATGAATGTAACTGTACTGTATCCCTAAAATGTACCAATAAACTCAATGAGGAGAAAAACTATTGACTCACTATGTACCATGGTGCCTGAATTTGGCTCCATGAGAGACACTGTACTAGCTTAACACACCATCAGTACATCCATACACATTACAGATAAATCACTTAGCACTCAGGGAGGTAAACACCAAAATAAAGGGATGGGGAAAATTATAAAGACAGAGTCAGCATTAAGCCTCACATGATGGTGGAGACTGTGGGATCCAGACCCAGAGTACTTGAATTCACACTCCATCGCTCTCACCTACTAGCTTTGTGTCTCTTTACTTTCTTTATTCAACTTTAAAATGGGGGTTATGAGTAATGTATGCAATAGAGCAGAGCCAAAACAAAACAAAATACGCAAGTGCTGTTTATTATTACAAAGGAAGTAACACTGCAAATGTATTACTTCTGGGAAGAGTAAGTTGGAGTTGTACCCTAAGATACTGAAAGCTAGAAAAGAACAGAGGTGGCTCCTGTGGAATCCACCTCTGCCATCTTTGTCTCCCTCACAGTCTGCTGAAACTTTTGTGATTTGTTGGTGGACAACTGAGGACCACTGAAATGGTTCCCCAGAAGTTTATTACAGCTTAATTTTTCTAGATAAGAATCTGGATATTTCATGCCCTATTCAGAGAATTCTAGCCCACACTTAAGAGACACGTGGCATGCCTTGTATTGGTAATAAGTAGATCATGAGTGAGGTCAGAGAGAGAAAGAGAATATATTAAAAACAAAAGGAGGACCTCCAGGAAGATGGCTGAGTGGTGAGTAGCAGAGAAAGAGCTTCTCTGAGAGTTGGTGTCCTGACAACTGGAATAGAGCAATGTAAGGGGACTAAGAAGGAGGCAAGTGGGTCCCTGGGACCCAGAAAGGATCTGAAGCAAGAACTGAAGTCCACAGGGAGAGTGAAGAGACTTTAATGAAGAGGAGAGAAGTAACAAGCAGCACTTTCCCCCAGAGCTCAGAAGGGTGGATCTAAACTACAGACCCACAGTGACTACTTGTGACCCCCTAGGCCTCCACAGGGAACCACACCAGTGGAATGGAGCAGTAGACACACTGGACTGCAGTGGCTAGTGAGTTTTCTGGGTTCAGACCTCCCATAGGAAAGGGTGATGGGCTGATAGCCAGCTTGGAGTGGCCCAAGTGAGCTTGGATCTCAGAACAGCTATAGGCCAACCCCATCTAATGGCTCCCAGTGCCTTAGTGCAGGAGCTGAGCTCAAGTGAGCAGGAGGTCAGGGAGCAGAGTTCAAGCTGGCAGGAGGCACAAAGACTCTTGTAGACTCAGGGAATCTAGTTTGACCCACATAGCCAGAAACCAGCCTGGGCTAAGGAGGAACTAAGAGGTAAACTAGCTGGGATTATCCACTACCCCACAGTGAATATTCTGCTGGCTTGCTGGGATTAATCAATTTGGCTCTGGATTCTGCCTGTGTTGCCTACTGGTAGCAACAGAGACACACCTTGAATTGGACATGTTTTGTTCTTTTCTTCCTCTTTCTTTTTCCTTTTTTCTTTCTTTCTTCTTTTCCTCCTTTCTGGTTCTGTTTTCTTTCTTTTTTTAATTATTTGAACACAGTTTCTAGTTTTTTGTTGTGGTTCAGTCCTGTTCTTGTTTTCACTTTTTCCTTTTCTTTTTCACACCTGTCTTCTTTACCAGTTTCCTAAATTTTGTCCTCCAGCCCTCCTACTGATCTCTTGCTTTCCTTCTATTTCTGGGTTTTTTTCCCTAACTCCTTTTAAATCTTCTCCCCTAAAGGAAAGGAGGGAAAGGAAAAATATGAGATAAGAAATAAATGGAAAAATAGCTTTTGCAAATAGGGAGGGGTGGAGGGGTTGAATAGAGGGCAGGAAATGGGAAAAAATAAGAACCAAGATACATCATGTAAAGGTACAAATTCCCAATGATTAATGTAAATGTATTGTGTACCTAAAATGTGCCAATAAAAGAATTTAAGAGAAAAAATAATCTTCTCCACTAAAGATAAAGTCGTGCTACGTATGGCGCATGTCTGTAATCCCAGCACTCAGGAGGCTGAGGCAGAAGGGTCACCGTGAGTTCGAGACCAGCCTGGGCTACATAGTGAGTTTCAGATCAGTCTCAACTACATAGTGAGAACCTGTTTCAAAACAACAAAAACAACAAAAAAAGTTAAAGTCACCATATGAAGGGTTTATTCGTTGCATACAATCGTCAGATTCATTCTAGATTTTGTTATGTAACCACAAATCTACTTCATATGATTAAAGGTAGCATATTAATAGTAACCACAGTTTGTCATTTTTCTAGGCTTTATCAGATGCTATTGTTATTGTTAATTGCACTACTTTATCCAAGTTGACATAACTGTGCTAATCAATTGTTCCTCCTAGTGTACCAAGACTGAGATTGCCTAAGGGTCTGAAGAAAAAAGAAAAAAAAGCTATAGGCCAGTGCCAAAGAGGTGGAAGCTAGGCCCAGTAGGCAGAATCTTCTCATCCCCAATAAATTGAAGAGGTAGGATCTTGCAACAGACTTAAAACCCAAAAGCCAGCCATACCTGGAAGACACTTTTGAGAAGTAGTCATTTCCTCAGGGTTCTGAATACTAACAATAAAACTACTTGCCATAAGCAATTTACAAACATCAACTCAGGAATCAAACTTTTAAAAAAACAGAAAATGAGAAGGCACTTAAGGTGCACCAAAGGCAAACCCTGGAACAATGAGGTAGAATAATCCAAAACCCACCCACTTGGACTCTCTGAAGTGGTAACAGCAAAAACAACAGAGCAAATGAATGAGGCTCTAAGAAAAATGAAAGCATAAATAATTTCCCAAATCACTACAGATATGGTGACCAGAATGAAAGGCATGCTTAGTGACTCTGGAGTAATGTAGATATTTTTAAAAATAGAGGAGCTCAGGAACATGGTGGAAACTATGAATGCCCAGCCTAGGAAATAAATGGAATCCATAAAAGAGATTCAAGCAGATATCCAGATTAAAAACTACTGAAAATATACACAGCAGAATGAGCCAATAGGAGGACAGTATATCAGAAATAGCAAACAAGACTGTGGTTAGTGATCATGAAAAGAGATGTTTCTTTTTTTTTTTTTTTTTTTTGGTACCAGGGATCAAACTCAGGTCCTTGTGCTTGCAAGGCAGGCAGCAGAACTACTGAGCTAAATCCCTGGCCTAAAAGAGATATTTCTTCAAAATAGCAAAGGGCTATGAGAAATCAATCCAGCGGCTGCTAAATAATACAAAGAAGAAAAACATAAAATTGATCAGAGTCAGTAAAAATGTAGGAGATAACACAAACAACATTAAAAAAAAAAAGCTGTTGACAGAAGTAATGGCAGAAAACGTCCCAAATGGAAAAAAAAAATTGATATACACATAAGTGAGGCAAATAGGACTCCAATTAGTCATGGACAAAAAAAAAATCTTCCCCAAGGCATATAATAATCAAGATTCCAGAAATTTAACAAAAGGACAGAATATTAAAAGCTGCTACAGAAAAGAAACAAATAACCTATAAAGGAAAACTTACCAGGATCACTGCAGACTTCTCAACACAATCTCTCTAGTCAAGGAGAACTTGGAATAAAGTATTTCAAGCCCTAAAGTAAAACAACCTCCAACCCAAACTGAAGTACCCTGCAAAACTGTCTTTCAAAATTGATGGAGAAATAAGATATTTCCATGACAAAGAACTCCTGAAGAAATTCATGGCCACCAAATCAGCACTCCAAAGTGTTCTGAAGGATATTGTAGAAAGAGACAACAAGGATTACAACTCCATGAACCCCAAAAGAATGAATCCATGAGGCAAGAAATTAAACAGAAAAGCAAAGAAGGATTTATATCTAAATGGATGCACATTGAGGCCATACTCTTAAGTGAAATAAATAGGACAAATTCTCTGGTGTGAAAAACTAAAAGTATAAATAATATTCAAATTGTATAATTGATAATGTAAATAGGAAAAAAAGATCTAAAGGGGAAGTGGGAAGGGGAAGGGAAAGTAAATAAGGCAAAAGAAAAAATTTGAAAAAAAGAAAAAATGGAAACAAAGTCTTTGTAATTAGGGAAGAATGAAGTGGCTGAAGGGAAGGCAGGAGTACGGGGAAAGAATAAGAACCAAGACATATCATGTAGAGTTACAGATCCCAATGATGAATGTAACTGTATTGTTTACCTTGAATCTATGAATAAACAATGGAAAAAATAAAAATAAATAAATGAAAGAAGGAAGCCAACGACAGGAAAATAACATGACAGAGATGAGAAAATACATATTAGTTATAACCATCAATGTTAATGGTCTCAATTCATGAGTCAAAAGAAATAAGCTAGCAGAATGGATCTAGAAACAAGATCTGACAATATTCTGCATAAAAGAAACACATTTACTTCAAAAACAGTTTCATAGACTGAAAGTCAAGGGATGGAAAACAATATCCCATGGGACAGAACACCAGAAAAAAACAGAGGTAGCTATTCTATTAGCAAGTGAAGTAGATTTCAAGCCAAGACTGACTAAGAGAGACAAAGAAGGTCACTACATCCTTGTAAAGGGAACAATCAAAGCAGAAAAGATAACAATCATAAATATATATACACCAAATAGCAGTGCACCCAACTATATAAAACAAATATAAATGGACATGAAAAATCAAATAAGCACTAATACAATAGTATTGGGGGACCTCAATACTCACTTTCACAAATAGATCAGCCAGACAAAAATCAACAAAGAAATATTAGAACTGAACAAAACTTTGAATAAATGCACTTATATGTCTACAGAGTGTTCCACCCCACAACATCAGAATACACATTCTTTTTTTTGGGGGGGGTACAGGAGATCAAACTCAGGTCCTTGTGCTTGCAAAGCAGGTCTGGAAACAATGAGGTAAATCCCTGGCCCAAGAATACACATTCTTCTCAGCTGCACGAGGAATATTCTCCAAAGTATAACACATACTAGCAAATAAATGCAAAGGAATTGAAATAATCCCATGCATATTATCAGACCATGGTGCAATGACATTGGAAATCAATGGCAAAATAAACCACAAGAACTTCATAAACACATGGAAATTAAATAACAGCCTCCTGACTAACCAGTGGGTCACAAATGAAATTAAAGAATAAATCAGACAGTTTCTACAATTAGCTGATAATGACAATACAATGAATGGAACTTATCAGATGCAAGCAGCCCTATGAGGAAGATTTACAGTGGTGAATTCACACATCAGGAAAATAGTGGGATCAAATAAACAAGCTAATGTTGAAACTCAAGCTTGTAGAAAAAGAAGAACAAGTTAAGCCAAAAACTCACATGAGGAAGGAAATTATAAGATTTGGAGCAGAAATTAATGCAATGGACAGCTTGGGATTTAGTTCAGTGGTGCCACCACCTACCTTGCAAGTGCAAGGTCCCAAGTTCGATCCCTGGTATGAAAAGAAAAGAAAGGAAAGGAAAGGAAAGGAAAGGAAAGGAAAGGAAAGGAAAGGAAAGGAAAGGAAAGGAAAGGAAAGGAAAGGAAAGGAAAGGAAAGAAGGAAGGAAGGAAGGAAGGAAAGGAAGAGAAATTAATACAATGGAGAATAAGAAAATAACACAAAGAATCAATGAATTGAATTGGTTCTTTGAAAGATTAAATAAAATTGGCAAACCTTTAGCAACCTTACCAAAAAAAGGAGAGACTCAAATCCATGCAGTTAGGAATAAAAAGGGTAAAATCACAACAGACCCTGCAGAAATCCAGAAGATATTCAATACCTACTTCAAGAACCTGTATTCTAATAAGATGTAAAATACAGGAAAAAAATGGCAGATTCCTAGATACATATGAATTACTAAAACTGAATCAAGAAGATATAGCAATTCTAAATAAACCAATATCAGACAATGACATTGAATATGTAATTAAAAATCTACCAACAAAGAAAAGCCCTGCCCCTGATGGATTCACTGCTGGATTCTACAAGAAATTCAGAAAAGACCTAATGCTGCTACCTCAAACTCTTTAATGAAATTGAAAGGGAAGCAATACTCCCAAATTCATTCCTGGAAGCAAGCATCACGTTGCTTCCAAAACCAGGGACAGATCCAAGCAAAAAGGAGAATTACAGGCCAATCTTCCTAATGAACATAGATGCAAAAATCCTTAATAAGATACTAGCAAACAGAATTCAGCAAATAATCAAGAAGGTTATACACCATGACCAAATTGCATTCATCCCAGGGATGTAGGGATGGTTCAACATATGCAAATCAATAAATGTAATACATTATATTAACAGAGCCAAGGACAGAAACTATGTGATCTTCTCAACAGATGCAGAAAAAGTATTTGACAAGGAACAACACCCAATTGTGATAAAGAACCCTGTGGAAAATTGGTATAGATGGTCTTTATCTCAACCTGATAAAAGCCATCTAAGACAAGCCAACAGCCAACATCATATTAAATGGACAAAAACTGAAAGCTTTCACTCTAAAATCAGAAACAAGACAAAGATGTCCATGTCAACAACTCTGAGATTTCACCTAACCCCACAAAGAATGGCTGCTATCAAGAAATCACACAGCAACAAATGTTGGTGTGGTTGTGGGGAGAAAGGAACCCTTCTCCATTGTTGGTGGGATTGCAGACTGGTGCAACCACTATGGAAGTCAATATGGAGATACCTCAAAGAACTAGGATTAGAGGTTCCATTTGACCCAGCCATCCCTCTGTTGGATATCTTTCCAAAAGAATTGAAAGAATCATATCACAGTGATACATGCACACCCATGTTTGTAGTGGCACAGTTTGTAATAGCTAAAGCTTGGAAACAGCCCCATCTGCCCATCAGTTGGAAACTGGATAAAGAAGATGTGGTTTTTCTATAAAATGGAATACTACTCAGCCATAAAGAATGATAAAGTAGATTCATTCATAGGTAAATGGGTACATTTTGAGGATATACTTCTAAGTGAAATAAATAAATCACACATAGGCAAATACCAAATAGTTTCCCTGGTGTGAAAAACGAAAATAGTACTCAAGATCCTAACAGGGCAATTAGCAATGTGAAATAGGAAGAAAAGGACCAAAGGTGTAGGGACAGTGAGAAGGATAGGAAAAGGGGAATAAGGGAAAAGGAAAAAAATATGAGAAAATGTAAAAATGGAATTAAAGTGTTTGAAGGTGGTGAGGGAAGAAGGGGGTGAAGGTAGGGCAGGGACAAGGGGAAAAAATGAGAACCAAGACCTGTCATGTAAAGGTACAAGATTCCAGTAACGAATGTAACTGTATTGTCTACCTAGAATGTACCAATAAATTCAATTTTTTAAAAAAATGTCCATGTCACCACTTTTCTGCAATATAGTTCTGGAAACACTAGCCAATGAAATTAGACAAGAGAGGGAAAAAAGGAATCCAGAAAGGAAGAAGTTAAATTATCATTATTTGTAGATGAAATGACATAGAAGACCCCAAAATCTCCATCAAAAGACTTAGATTTGATAACTGAATTCAGTGGTGCAGCTGGATACAAAGTCAACACTCAAAATGAATAACCTTCCTGTACACAAATAACAGACTCATAGAGAGAGAATTTAGAAATACAATCTCTTTCACAATAGTATCCCAGGACTCAGTCTAATGAAGGAAGTAAAAGACCTCTACATTGAAAACCACAGTACTCTCAAAAAGAGATTGAAGAAAATATCAGAAAATGGAAAGATATCCCTTGTTCTTGAATAGGAAGAACCAAATATAGTGAAAATGGACATACTTCCCTGATTGTTATACAGATTCAATGCAATTCCAATCAAAATCCCAAAGATACATCTCACAGAATTAGAAAAACAAATCCTAAAATTCATTTGGAACCAGGACAGACTTAGAATAGAAAAGGCCAAGACAAGGCAGAAGGTATCAAAATCCCTGACTTTAAATTATACTACAAAGCTACTGTGATAAAAACAGCATACTGGAAAAATTACAGACCTGAGGATCAATATAACAGACTAGAGGATGCAGAAACAACTCCAGACACAATCAGCCACCTTATCTTTGACAAAGAAGCCAAATACCTTTACTGGGAGAAAGATAGCCTCTTTAATAAATGGTGCTAGAAAAACTGGCTTTCCCCATGCCAAAGACTGAAACTACACCTGTATCTTTCACCATGCACTAACCTAAATTGAAATCGATCAAAGATCTAAATATTAAAACAGAAACACTAAATCTGCTGTAAGAGAGAATAGGTAGAATGCTTGAGGACATAGGAGTAAGCAAAGACTTCATGAACAAAGTCCAGACTGAGTGGGAAATACTACAAAGAATCAACAACTGGAACCTCAGATTATTAAAAAGCTTTTGCACAGCAAAAGAAACCACCAACAGAAGTGAAGAGACAACCTACAACATGGGGAAAAAAATGTGCCAGCTATTCGTCAGACAAAGTATGATTATCTAGAATATATAAAGAATTCAAAAACATCAGAACTGGTCATTCATGAGATGCAAATTAAAACAACGCTCATATTTTTTCTTTTCCCTTATTTCCTTAAAAAATGTGAGAAAATGAAAAAATGGAAATAAGGTGTTTGTAAATAGGGAAGGGAGGAGAGGGTTAAGGGAGGGCAGGGGTAAGGGGAAAAAATGAGAACCAAGACCTGTCATGTAAAGGTACAAGATCCCAATGATGGATATAACTGTACTGTATACCTAAAATGTACCAATAAACTCAGTGAAAAAAAAAACAATTAAAAAAATAAACTGAAATGCTAAAAGAAAATAAATAAATAATAAATAAATAAAACAATGCTGAGATTCCATCTCCAGAAAGCATGGATGTTATGAAGAAATCAACCAATAACAAATGCTGGAGTGGTTGTGGGGGAAAAAAAGAACACTTTTCACTGTTGGTGGGACTGTAGACTGTGAAAATTATTGTGGAAATTTCTCAAAAAAAACAAAACTAGAGGTTTCATTTGACCCAGCTATTACCCTTCACGGTATCTTCCTAAAAGAATTAAAAGCACAGCTATATATGCACACCCATGCTTATTGTGGCATAGTTTGTAGTAGCTAAATCTTGGAAACAGGTCAAATGCTCAACAACCAACAAATGGATAAGGAAGGTGTGGTTGCTTCATACAATGGAGCACTACTCTGTCATAAAGAAAAATTAAAAGAAGGAAATAAAGTGTTTGTAGATGGGGAAGGGAGAAGGGGGTGAAGGGAGGGCAGGGACAAGGGGAAAAAAATGAGAACCAAGACCTGTCATGTAAAGGTACAAGATCCCAATAATGAATGTAACTGTACTGTATCCCTAAAATGTACCAATAAACTCAAAGCTGAAAAGAAAAAGAAAAAAGAAAAATGAGCTTCACACATTTATAGTTAAACGGATGGACCTTGAGACCATACTCTTAAGTGAAATAAATCAGATACACATGTTTAAATACTATATTGTTTCTCTGGTGTGAGAGGCCAAAAGTAGAAGTAAGGACTAAAATGTATAATAGATACTGGGAAAGGTGAAGAAAATGTTCAAATGAGATAGGGAAGAGGGAGGGGGTCAGGAAGAAAAAAAGGAAAGAACAAAAACCAAAATGAAAATAGAAGGAAAAAGAGAAACAAAGTTTTGTACATAAGGAGGGGAGGAGGCTCGCAATGAGGGGGTAATGGGAAAAAGCATGAGAAATGTACCATGTACAGGTGCAAATTCCCTATGAGATTTTCATCATTATGTACCCCTACACTGCACCAATAAATATTTTGCTATATTTTTAAATGGTAAACTTTATGCCATGTATATTTTGCTGCAGTAAAAAATATGCATAAAAATGACAAAATTGATAATAGTACAAAGTAAACTAAACATCTAAGTGAGTAAATAAATTGGCAAGGATCGACAAGTCAAAAAAGAAGAGAAAGTATATTTTAATAATATGATATATTTTCCTGCAAAGAACCCACCCTGCTCTTAAGCAGCACAATAATAGAATATTACCATAATGCTGAACAAACCAACAGCAAATCACAGAGCTAGGCACAGTGCCTGGTATCCAGAAAGTGTTAGATAAATCTTTGCTCAAAATTGCCATAAACAATATATGTGTGAGTGTGCACCGTGTTAACTATTAAATGATATTTAGTTAACAATGAATAAACATAGGTCTTCTGATCTTAGATTCTCAAGGGAAACAGTGTCAAGACAAAACTTGACAATCAATGTATAGTTTGGCTTCTAAAAGGCAGACTTGAGCCATGGACTTGGGTTCCAGTATTTTATTTGGGACCTGATCCCCAGCAGGGGAAGGGCAGGGTAGGCAAAATGAAAAAGGCAGGAAGGAGGAAACACAGATAAAGGAGGCATTGCCAAAAGCACTGTTATATGTGCATGGAGGATGTCCCACCAGGACCTCCTGAGTACCATTCCAAATGCTTCCTGAGACTATTCACCTACAAACAGGAAACAGATATTAATTATCTGGCTATCCTCCCCACTGGCATAAGGTTTAGCTCCAGGGGCACTAATCGCACATGCTGGGTCTTCACGAGGAGCTTCCAGGTGGGGAGAAAGTTCAGGATTAGAAATCAGTAACAAATCTTGACAGGGTCACTGAGGCTGGAGGAAGTGCCCACCATAGCTACAGCTAAAATGTGTAACAGAGTAAAAGTTTCTGGTACAAGAACCAGGGGTGCGCTCCTACAGTACCCTCTTCTAAAACTTCATCAATAATACAGGTTATTCCATAGTCAAAGATCACTGGTCACTAGATTGGTTATGTTTTGTGTCAAAAATAACAAAACTATTTCTCCCTATTCCAATGCCCATTATTTGACCTTACTGCAACCGCCCTCTCCCTCCTTCAATGTGTTGATTCATGACTCATTTTTCCTCAGGACCTTCTAAACCAAGTTTATCTCTGAAAACTCTCTACTCTTAGATCATCTCTGCATCTACTGTTTAGATATAGTAGTTTATGTAAGTGACATAGATTATTGTTACCCATTTTGGATTTAGGATGTCCTCTAAAACAATTACCTATAATAAATGCTTGTTCCAACAACACCAGTATGTGTGGCAGATTTCAATACAATTTCTTTATGGTGGTATTTTAAGGTTGTTACAACAACAAAATATGCATGATGGCTCAAACATGATGTGTTTATTTCTTGACACAGTATGATTTCAAGACATTCTGGGTTCTGGCCAATAAGTAACCCAGGCTCTTTCTATAGTTTTGTTCTACTGTCTTCAACATATGGCTTCCAAGGTCACTGAAATCCTCCACATCAAACCAGTGGATGACAAAAAGAATGCAAAAGAACTCCACTGAAAGCTTCTTCAGTGGACTTGGCTCATCCCATTGGCTAAAACTCAGTCATATGGTCACACCAGACTGCCCAGGAGGCTGAGCAATGTAGAGGAAATGGGTTTGGTCAACAATGGGTTCTGATCACTCCTGGCCACAACCAGTATCATAAATCAGTTTTCTTATTGTTGTTGTTGTTGTTTTGGTACCAGGGATTGAACTCGGGACCTTGTGCCTGCAAGGCAGGTGGCAGAACCACCCACTGAGCTAAATCCCCAGCCCCAGTCTTCTTATTTTTGGCAAACTCAATATATACCTTCTGTATGTATGTGGTGTGACTTGATTCGAACACAATTCTCTGAGCCTAGAATCCTGGAATTCCAACTCTCTGGTCACATTCAGAGTGAAAGATCACAAGGACTACGTTAAACCCCTATGAATAGCTTGTGGTGTCTATGTGCGTGGTTGCCCCGTGCACTATGAGGTCTTTAGTAATTTGCTATTATTTTTATTTTTTGAAAATATGACCCTTCCATATGACAAATCCAGAAACTTGAGATAGAGGATCCGATGTTATCATCTTCTATAGCCCGAAAGAGTGGGGTGGGAGGGCCTGTGTATGCGTGAGGCTGTCTGCTCGGGTACTCTCTTGCTCTCCAGAGAGCTGCACTGAAGTCCATGCCTTGCCTACTATGAGGGAAATAGTGGGACTCTCTTGGGTTCTATGCATTTGTCATTGCTAGTGGAGCAGAACTCTAAGACAGACAAGGGCAGGGAGATGTGCAGGGAAGCGGGAGGCTTGGCAGATTTTCTCTGTCCTTGCATCAGGGGTCTGACAGCCAATTGAATGAATATCTTAAGAACTTTCAAATGAAAATGTGTGGTGGAGGAGAGAAGCACGGACAGAAACACTAAGAAGGTGGTGGGAGTCACCACAAAACACCTCCCTTTAGATTCTAATGCTTGTTACTTGTCACCAATATGGCTCCTATTTCTGAGATTTCTGCTGAATCCCAGCATCTCCATTTCATTTCATCCCCGTCAGATTGTCCTGTTGTCTTGGCTGCTCTTCCTCAGCAGCAGTTAACAAAACTGAGCAGTGGTCTTCAGTCTGGTGCTCTGTGAAGGTTTCTGTGGCCTGTTCCTCTGAGTTGTGTAGTTCCAGCATCTACTACCTTGGCCAGCTTTCTGGCAGCACCCTGCCTGTCTCCACAGGGACTCACCATGGTCCAAGACACACCAGGTCCTTTTTTCTCTTATCAGTCTTAAGTCTGGACCTTTACTCCTCACTGAAGATGCAGAATTCCCTGGCCAAGCCACACCTCTTCCTACATGTGAGGCCCACTGACCACTGCAGGATTTAAAATCTCTGTTACATGCAAACCCTGGGCTTATTTGAACCCTTTCTGTGTCTCACTTTCCTCTTGTGTTAGATTGGTGGGAAGAAGGCATTTAGCTTCTTAGGTTGATTTCTTTAATCCTGTCCAAAAAAGCTGTTTTTAAAGAATCAGCTTTACAAAAATATCTTTGGACTCCACTTCTGACAACTTCCAGAAAAAAGCCCCTTGCTCAGGTACACCAAAGAGGAGAAAGTACTGCTTGGGCCACCTTTAGAAAGCTTTGCAGAACCATAATCCATGTTGTAAATCAGACTCCAGCGATTTCTGTTGTGTGATTTTTTTCAGTAAAGTGTACTTGTTCTTGTACAAAATGCTCATATTTAATTATGAACTGCTTTACAGTCAGTATCAAAGAGACAAAAAATGTTTGGCTTGTTGTGTAATGCAACAGATAGTCCTTTCAGGTCATGTTGTGCTTGGACTTGGGGTTGGGACAGGGAGAGCGGCAGCCATGTCAGCGAGATGCTCAAACATGCACATTATGATGGAGAATAATTTCAAAACCTTACAAAGCTGAACATTCAAGGAGTCATGGAAAACTGCCTTCATGTTCTTGGCAGAGGATCAGCGTGGTTGGTAAAGCCACTCACTTCACCTCACTTCACTGTTTCCAGGATGTTCTCTCCATGTTGCCACAAGCATTGCAGGTCATACAGTATATGCATATGAAGAGCAATCTTGGGGCTAACATGCCTGGGTTCTTTGCACCTCTTTTACAAGTCCTTATGTTTAATTACCAAATGATAAGCAGAGCAGCTTCCTATGTGAAGTAGGAGACTTCCACATTTTTGCTATCATGGTTGGTTGGCTCTGCTGCTGTTCCTAGTAAGATATTCTGAATTCCATTTTATCAATAAAGCTTGATTTGACCAAAAAAATTTAAATAATCAACACTGGCTGTGTTCCACCAAAATTTTATTTATAAAATAGGCAGAGATAGTTGTCCATCCCTGGTATAAATAAAGACATTCACCCATGGTGCAAGTGAGACTAAAGTTGCTCCACTTTTATGGGAGGCAGCCTGGCAAGACATGTCAAAGTTAAAATGAATATATATTTAACCCAGAACTCCTCGGCCTATAACTCACAGATGTACTCATACATGTGGGAAAAAGACAAGACTATTCACTGCAGCCAAAAACTTGGAGGCAACCAAGAAGCCAGAAAGGAGTCTGCCAAACTGTGTGTAATACATCTATATTGTGGGATAAGACTCAACTGTGAAAAACAGCAGAGGCCTCCCTCCCTGACATGAAATGAACTCTGAGGTATAATGGCAAATACGAAAGCAGGACACAGGAGAGGAACCTGTATGATTCCGTCATTCATATGCTAATACGCACACAGGTATGCATACGCACAGGTTTAGAAATGTGTGAAGCATCTGATCACTAGAAACAGCAAAGGCTGCCCTCTCAGAAGAAATGCATGATCAGGAACAAGGTAATTGTTAGACCAGCTTTTCACAGTGTGACTAATCTTGAACCAGAATTTGGCACTGGGTTTTCATACTACCTTTTTGTTTTCTTTTTCTTTTTATCAGTATATTCATGATACATAATAATTTCATTTGTCTTTGAGGCTTGGTACATATACATACATCATACCCTGATCATCTTTCCCAGCCTTTCCTCCTCCCCTCCTCAACCCTCTCCTCCCTTGCTCAGATTCCCTTTTCTTCTGCAAATGTCTGCCTCCCTATTCTCTTACCATGTCTCCTTTAGTTTGCTCTTTAAATTATATTTTGGGTTTTTCATACAAAGGAAACCATTCATTCAATAGTTAGCTTTCTATGTCTCATTTATCATTATTGTCTCAAGATCCATCCATTTTCCTACAAATTATTCTTCTTTATATAAAATTTAAATATAAATAAGCTTTTATTAATCAGAAATAGTAGTTAGGCAAGTCATGTGGCAAAAGGTATCACTGACAAGAAAACTCATCTTCCTCCCACAAAAAAGGCACATTTCAGAATGTTCTTAACCAGACTTTTTTCTTGAGTATTGTTCTTTAGGCACTCCTGCTGCCTTTGTTAAACTCCCAATGTCTTATTTCTATTTTAACCTATGTACCCAGTGTGGCTGAGTCACCTAGCCTCGCCTCCTCTGCTCTTTCTTGCTGAGGTTCACCTGAGGTAAGGTGGTCACCCAGGGCTCCTTTGTGGGTGGAGTGGGTCTTCCTGGTGTGTGCCAATGCCAAGAACACAGGGCAGATGAGGCCATTTCTGGAGGAGCAAACCTTGGCCAGTCAAGCTCCCATCATTCACTTGATTGGGAAAGGACATCTTTCGCAAGTCTTCTCACCCACCTGGCCCTTGGAAAGTTCAGGATGGAATCAATGAGAAGATGGCTATGGGAACAAGGTCAATACACCCATAATGTCCACAAAGACAGGCATTATTGTTGACTGATGATACTATAGGGACAGCACGTAAAAGAGAGGTATTACCCAGGTGAACTCTACCACCTCACACATTCAGGTTTCTGCACCTGAGCACCTGTCCTCTCTCACCCATGGCCCTATCCTCAGCCACTACTCCCTTCTCCCTGTCTCCTTGTCTAGTCAATGAGTTGGTCATTCTTCAAGCTATTGAAGAAAGAGGATCAACAGGTCTAAGGTTTAAAGTGAAGTACACCAGTAACACAACCTGAGACAGGGATTTATGGAGGGTCAGCTCTTGAAGGACCAAGAGGGAAGTAGGGGAGGTCAGGGAGAGGAACTGAGCAGAGATCTGGTCTCTGCTGGAGTTTTGCCACAGCCTGAGCTCATGGGTAGCTCTACAGCCCAAATGATGTCTCAGAATTAGATCCCTTTAATGTTTCAGAGTAAAAGAGAAGAAAGATGGTTAGTTTCCCTGCTAAAGTGGTTCTTATTTGGATGAGAACAATCCTCCCCCAAGTCAGGCAACATGTACAGTAGCAGGGGAATAGCTTTCTCAGTCTGGCAAGAAAGACTGGGATAAGGCATAAACGGCACCCACAAACACCATATACCCTTCCAGGACTGAGGAACAGAGGACGGGGCTCTGATAGAAATTAGTTTCCAAGGAGCAAATTCATAGATCCACCATTCACAGTTCACCCCTCAAGTGGCAAGCCTCCCTCTGGTGAACGCTATGGCAAGCATCAGCCAAATATCCACAGCTTGGGGTTAATGAAGTCATTTGCTAGCGCTCCTATAACAAGATACTACACACTAAGTGGCTTAAACAACAGAAATACATTGTCTCTCCGCTCTGGAGATAAGAAGTGCCAGGTCAGGGGTCAGCAAGGCCATGAACCTGAAGGGGAAGGATCCTTTCTTGCACTTTCCAGCTTTTGGTAGCTCACATTTTTCTTATCTTATGGCAGCCCAACTCTAACTTTCACATAGTATTTTCCCTATGTGTCCGCCTCCAATTTTCTACTTTTTATAAAACCCCAGCCATATTGCATGAGCAGCCTAACCTACCCCACAGGATCTTGTCTTAATTAATTATACCTGTGACAACTCTATTTCCAAATAAGGATACACTCTGAGGTACTGAGGGCTAATACTTCAACATACAAATTGGAGTAGAGAAGAGATGCTCAACATTTTTTACCTAAGAATTTTGCCTTCTAGTCTGGGCTATCCCTACTATACTTCTACTCTGGTACTATAATCTGCCTCATAAGACCTGTCACTTGATTATAGCCCAGTTTAACCTTAATTATAATTAGCTCAGCTATGTAAGTTACAAGTGAAGACCAATCATTCCCTCTTTTGTGTGACAACAGGCCTACCCCTGCAAGGACACAGTGTGGTGCTCCTCTCATGTGTACCTTCCATCTTGGTTTGGCTCTTGGTCTGTTCAAGCATTGAACCAAGAAACTATCCCCATGAAGATGATGAACAGTTCATTACTGGCGCTGGAGAACAAAGAAAAAATATATGTATAGCATTTTATGCAGGCAAATGGTGGTTTCAAGGTGACTAAATTGTTGTTAAGAAAACTTCTGAATTTTCAGAGAAAACATGGGAGAGTAGGTTCTTATTCCAATATGCTGGCTATTGAGAGAAAGGGAGTCGAGACATGAATCATAATTGCTCCTAGTTACTCATCAAAGATCAAATGAAGTCAGTGGAAGCACACCTGTGCAGAGGTGAACCATTAAAACTTCCATTCTGGAAAGCAATGGTAGGGAGGTGCAGCAACCCAGGTCCCAGGAGAGTGGATAAACTAGGTGGAGAACTAAGGAGGCATGTGTGCCACGAAGTCATTATAGGACAAGAGTAACCTGTGTAAGTAAACAGACAAAGCGACCCCTCTACAAGGCATCTGTGACTGTTCTCTTCTACCTCCACCGGGTCTGTCTCTCTGGCCAATTGTTTTTCTGACCCCACATTTAGGTTCTAAACATACCACACTGTCATCTGGGCCAAAGGGTTGCTTGAGTGTCAAGGTGACATCACGGGATCCTGGAATTCAGGCTACCTATTAACTTCTCCTGGGGTATTGAACTTCCTGACCCATCATTTGGCCCTGACCTCTGGAAACAGCACACACCTCACTCCCACTGCCAATGCAGCCTACAGCTGGCTGAACAAACCTGGGACTTTGATATTCAATACTGCATTCTTGCAGTCTCACAGGATAGGGGTCAAATGTCTGTGTGGCCCACAAACTCTGTTGTCAAGCCATCCAGCCCTTTGGAATCAAGCAGTTTTCTTTAAACCAATAGTTTTTAGACCTCTGTCATGCTGCAGAATTGACTAATATTGGGCCAGCATGGGTCTTGTAAAGCCATGCATATAGAAATAAATGTCAGTCCTACTTCATTTTTATTTTACAGAATAGTCTTGAAAACTAACCTCTTATATATGCATGCACACCTGCAAGTAGTCAGTACACTGAGTTGCATCACTGGGGTCAGTTGGTTGCTAGATGGTTCTGATTCTTTACCTTCCCATAGCCATGCCCTTTATAACCTGGCTATGCCCTATCATTCCCATTCCAGGTTGGCCAAGCATCTTGATTTGGCAAAGGGAATGTTGGCAAACATGCTCCAAAGGCTGGACAAAGCACCTGCATGTTTCCACTCTTGGTCTCATCCCTCTGCTGTGGTCATGAGAACATTCCTGGGCTAAACCACTAGGGGCTGAGAACGTAGAGAAGGTCAGAGTTGTCCTGTGTTAGCCACCCCTGCTATGACCAACCCAGAGCACACAACCCCCCAGGTGTGGGCAAGTCCAGCCAAGACCTGAAGAACCACCCGGCCGATCTGAAGATGGAGTATATCCCACCTGGCACACACATTTGAGACAGCTTCCTGTGGCTACTATAGCTTACAAAGCACATGATCATATATAATCTCCACCCATGGTAATAAATCCACTAGGACACATATCCCATCAGAGCACATCATTTTCTGCTTTGGTCACTGATGCTTCTTAAGTATCTAAGACAGCGCCTGATACACAGTAGGCTTGTAATGATCACTAGTGAATTAAGAAATAAAATAGTGGGCCGGGGATTTAGCTCAGTGGTTCAGTGGCCTGCCTTGCAAGCTCAAGGACCCAAGTTCAATCCCCAGTACCAAAAAAAAAAACAAAAAAAGAAAGAAAGAAAAAGAAAAAAGAAACAAAATAGTAATGGTAATAGCAATGGCAACAATATATAAGTTTATATCAGCTCACTTTTCGCTGTGCTTAATAACCTGCTTCATTTGGTTCTTCTGTCAACTTTGTGAAATGGTTATTATTTATCCCACTTTAAAGATAAGAAAACTGAGGTTCAAAATGATTGAGCAATGTAAAAGTGCCACCCACAGCACTCAAATACAGGATTACTTCTATTGATAATCCATATTACTCAGAAATATATAGTTTTAAAATACTAAGGCTATTGAATAAACAGAGCCTAGAGAATTTGAGTGACTTGACCAAGTTTTAAAAGTAATACATTACAAAATTGACCCTGGAATGTTCTTTGGTGCCCCATTGCTTTCCAATAATCCTAACATTTGGAACCAGGATAGCACAATTCTGAAAGCCCCTCCTGCAAGAACATTTAGGTATAGCTGGAGAAGCTGATATAAAATCAGAAACAAAATTGAGTGAGAAACATTCATAGTGGTATTAACAAAATTAATACAAACATGAATATAAAAAGCAAAGACATGAACATAAAACCTAATTGATATTGTTCATAAACATAACAAAAAGCTATAAGAGACTAAAGCCATAGGAACATAAGAATGAATACTCACCAGTATTCCATCTTACAGTGACCAGAGGAGATTTTAAGAAATATAAGTCAGTAGCAGAAGAAAAAACCAAAAGTAAGGAATAAGAGTGCATTGGGCAGGATTCTCCACAAAACAGTACTAGTTATTATCTAGCTCTACACAGTATTAGTATTGACCTTCACAAAGACAACTGAAGAATCTCAACACAGGTGCCTTCTCCTAGTATGAGGCCATGAATACAGTCAGCCTCATATCTATTCATTTCACATCCACACATTCAACTAATCGCTGTTCAAAGATTTTGAAACAAAACAAAACTGTGTCTGTATCGAATATATCCAGGCTTTTTCTTGTCATTTTTTCCTAAACTATATAACAACTATTTATAAAGTTTGTATACTGTATTAGGTATTGTAAATAACTCCAGCAATAATTTAAAGTATACAGGACAATGTTCATAGATTCTATGAAAGTACAGTACTATACCACTTTCTATAAGGCTCTTGAGCACATGCAGATCTTGGTATCCATGATGGGGATCTGGAACCAGACCCCCATTCATCCAGAGGGACAAGGGATGACTTGTAACTCTCTGGGGCTCTTGAGGCTTCAGTGTGGATGCCTGGGTACCTAGAAGCCTTCACGGGGCAAGATCCCCTTGCCAAAAACAAAAGGCACACTTAAAAAATAAGAATAAGACTGAGAGTTAAATGATGGAAAAATATTTAGCAAGAAAATATTAATCAAATCTATATAGCTATTTGTTACTATAAACTGGTTTATAAGAAAAAGTGTCACTAGCTAAAAATTAAAAGAGAGATAATCCTTTTAAATACAAGTTAATCTCAACATATACAAAACCAAAAACTAGCCTAAGTTCACAGGGAATCTACTGGGGTTCTTGGGGCAAATTTTTATTTTATTTTATTTTGTTTTTGGAGAATCTATCATGAATTTCTCATTTTGTTTTGTCTGATTTTGTTTCTTTTTTTCTTTTCCTGGTGCAAGGGTTTGAAACCAGGGCATTGTCTGTGCTAGCAAAGGGCTAAGCACTGAATGTATATACCCAAACCTCATGGCGAAATATTTTACTAGACATCCTTCACTTAAAAATATTCACATGAGGCCGCCATCGCTACAGTGCCAGGAAAGCCTGCTTGGGCCCAATCCATGGGAAAAGGTAGCTATGCCCTCCCCTGCCTGAGCTGCCACCATTGCTCCATCACAATGAAGGTAGCCGCGGGAGTGCCCCTGAAAGCCCCAAACACCCACAACCCAACACCTCCCGCTCTCAGACCTCCTGATTGTGCCAGTCTTTGTACCCACTCTGCAGAGGCATAGGTGGTCATAAAGGGTATTTTTCTGAGGTCCCAACTTTGAATATATTTAAAGAAAGGCAGGGGGGACCTGTAGTAGAACTGTGTGGAATTCAACCCTACAGGAAGTCAGGCAACTCAATCTGGGCCTTTCAGCCTGAGGTCAGTCTGCGTCGTGGGAGTCTGGCATTGGCTAGCTGAGATCAGGGCACTTGGTTCTGCACATGGCAGTGCATGGTGTATATTATGACAGCAGAGATATAGGCTGAAAGAAGAGGCCGTTCAAATTCATTTTTTTCTATCTTTTCCTCTTTCCACTCTGCAATTTTTTTTTCTGTCCTTTTTCTCCAACACAGTCTCTTGCTTCATGATATTATCCCTAATCTCTCTTTCTGTTTCTGCTCCTGCCCTAACTCAGATTTCTTCTTTTATCATTTTTTTTCTTTTTTCTTTGTGTTCTTTTCTTCTGTCAGGGTCAATAGTTTCAAGGGAAAGTGAGCACCTATTACTGTTAAGTGGTTAAATATTTGTCCTTATTCTTGCACTCTGTCTTTCCCTTTCCAATTTAACAGTTTCCTAAAGATTGTAAGGTTATTCTATGTCCTCTGGCTTTACCTGAACCCTTCTCCAATACTTTTACTTATCTACTCCTATCATTCTAACTCTGTCTAAGCCCCCATCCTAAATGGAAAATATGCTACATTGAAAAGTGTATTCACTGCAAATATATTTTGGGCTGCTTCTTGATTTTAATTTAATTCACATGGTTTAGAGGGTGATAGATTAATGACTACCATGAATGGTCAATTTGCAAACTGTGCTTGATCCTATTGTGTTGCTGATTGTATCAATTGTGATAAAGGATTGTGGTTTCTTTAATGACTTGAATTCTCTGATATTATGAAAATCAGAATGTCTATGAGTCATTAAACACCCAAAAGCTAAAGTGCAACTATATCAGGAAGATTTAAGTAATAACCCAGAAATTAAATGAAGAACAACCCAAAAACAAAAATAAAAATGAGAAAACACTTAAGATACAAAAAAAGACTACCAGTTCACTAATAGCAAACGCTAGGGGAAATTAGAATGAAAAGTCTGATAGTGAACCACCAGGACACCCTGAACACATGCCACAGGAAGTAACAAAACAGATCAACCAAGCCTTTGAAAAATTCAAAACAGAAACAATTTCCCAGATAGCCATAGAGATGGTGAGCAAAATGAAAGTCATGATTCGAGACTCTACAACAGACACTGACAAAAAAAAAAAAAACAGATGAGCTCAGGACCACGATAGAAGCCATGAAGGCCCAGCATAAAAAATAAATGGAAATAATGAATGCCCAACAGAAAAAATAAATGAAATCCATAAAACAGATTCAAACAGATATCCAGGAGATTAAAAACTCTATTGAAAGTGTTCACAGCAGAAAAAAAGAATGCGAAGATAGAATCCCAGATATAGAAGATAAGATTGCAGTCAGTGACCATGAAAAGAGAGGACTCTTAAAAACAGTAGGGGTTCATGAGAAACCCATCCAACAACTCCTAGAGGATGCAAAAAACGTAAGACTGATAGGAATCCATGAAGTAGCAAGAGAAAATACAAATTACTTAAAAAGCTGTTCACAGAACTAATGACAGAAAACTTCACAGAGGGGAATATCTGACATACAGATAAGTGAGGCATATAGAACTCCAACTAGCCATGAACAACAAAAAAAAAATCTACAGGTACACATAATAATCAAGATCCCAGAAACCCAACAGAAGAACAAAATACTAAAAGCAGTAAGAGAAAAGAAACAAATCACATGCAAAGGAAAGCCCATCAAAATCAGAAGATTTTTCAGCACAAACCCTCAGGTCAAGGAGAGCCTGGAGTGAGGTATTTACAGTCCTAAAAGAAAAAAACCTCCAACCTAGACTGATGTACCCTGCAAAACTCTCCTTCAAAATGGATGGGGAAATAAGATACTTCCATGACAAAGAACACCTGAAAAACTTCATGAATACCAAACCAGCACTACAAGGAATCCTAAACAATATCCTAGAAAAAGACAATGAAGGCAACAACACCATGAGGACCAACAGAGCAAATCAAGTAGGCAAGGCAACAAAATAAAAGGAGAGGGTAAAAACTGAATAAGAGTCAACAAAAGGACAATAACATGACAATAATAAGTCAGTACATATCAGTTATAACCATCAATGTCAATGGGCTCAATCCAACAATCAAAAGAAATAGACTGGCAGAATGGATTAAGAAGCAAAATCCAACAATATGTTGTACACAAGAAACACACCTAGTGCAAAAAGAAGCCCACAGACTGAAAGTAAAAGGATGGAAAATAATTCTCCATGTGACAAGAGCCCAGAAAAAAGCAGGAGTAGCAATCTTTTTCAAAGACAAAGTAAATTTCAAAACAAAACTGATTAAGAGAGACAAAGAAGGCCACCACATCCTTGTAAAGCGGACAATTCAAGACAAAGAGATGACAATCATATACATATATTCACCAAATATTAATGCCCACAACTATATAAAATAAATATTAAGTAACATGAAAAACCAAATAAGCATTAATACAATTGTAGTGGGGGATCTAAATACCCGACTATCACAAATAGAATGATCATCTAGGCAAAAAATCAACAATTAGAACTGAACCAAGCCTTTGAACTTGAATATGGACTAAATAGGCGTCTATAGACTGTTCCACCCCACAAAATCACAATATACTTTCTTTTCAGCTGCACATGGCTAATTATCCAAGATAGAACACATACTGGCTCACAGAACAGGTTTGAATAAATGCAAAAGAATCTAAGTTATTCCCTGTATACTATCAGATCGTAAAGCAATCAAGCTGGAGATCAATAGCATAAGAAACAATAAGAACTTCACAAACACATGGAAATTGAACAACACTCTCCTGAAAAAAATCTATGGATAACAGGAAATTAAAGAAGAAATTAGACAATTTTTGCAAATAAATGAAAATGCCAATACAACATACAGGAATCTCTGGGACACAATGAAAGCAGTTCTACATGGAAAATTCATAGCACTGAATGCCCACAGTAGGAAAACAGAGTGAGCTCAAATAAAAAAACAAATGATGAACCTTAGACTCCTAGAAAAACAAGGGCAAGAAAAACACAAAGCACAAACAAGAGAGGAAATTAAAGATTATAGCAGAAATCAATGCAATGGAAACTAAGAAAATGATATAAAAAATAAATAAATTGAAGAGTTGGTTTTTTGAAAGCATAAAATCGACAAACCCTTAGCAAACCTTATCAAGAAAAGGAAAGAAAAGGCTCAGATCCATGCAATCAGGAATGGAAAAGGCAAAGTCACAAGAGATCCAGCAGAAATCCAGAGGATCATCAATACCTACGTTGAGAACCTGTACTCTAATAAAATGGAAAACACAGAAGAAATGGACAGATTTCTAGATACTTATGAATTACCAAAGTTGAACAAAGATAGAAACATTTTAAACACCCCAATTACAATCAGTACAATTGAAAATGTAATGAAAAACTTACCAATAAAGAAAAGCCCATGTCCTGATGGATTCACTGCTGAATTTTACAAGACATTCAGAGAAGAACTAATGCCATTCCACTTCAAACTTTTCAATGAAATTGAAAGGGAAGCTACACTTCCAAAGTCATTCCTGGAAGCAGGTATCACTTTGATTCCCAAACCATGGAAAGACACAAGTAGAAAAGAGAACTTACAGGCCAATCTCCTTAATGAATATAGATGCAAAAATCTTAAAAAGGTACTAGCTAACAGAATACAGAGGACATCAAGAAGATCACACATCCTGACCAAGTCGGATTTATTCCAGGGATACAAGGATGGTTCAACATGCATAAGTCAATAAATGTAAAACATTATATTAACAGAGTCAAGGACAAAATCCATATGATCCTCTCAATAGATGCAGAAAAAGCATTTGACAAAATTCAACACTCATTCATGATAAAAATTCTTCAAAAAATTGGAACAGATGGTCTATATCTCAACTTAATAAAGGCTATCTATAAAAAACCAACAGCAACATCATATTAAATGGCCAAAAACTGAAAACTTTCAAGTTAAAATCAGGAGCAAGACAAGGATGCCCACTATCACCACTCCTCTTTGATATAGTTCTGGAAACATTAGCCATAGCAATTAGACAAGAGAAAGAATTAAAGCAATAAAGCTAGGAAAGGAAGAAGTTAAACTGTCATTTGGTGATGATATTTTACTCTATATTGAAGACACAAATAACTCCACCAAAAGACTTCTAGACTTAATTGACACTTTTAGCAGAGCAGCTGGATATAAGGTCCACACCCAAAAATCAATAGCCTTCTTATACACAAATGACAGACTCGCTGAGAGAGAAATTAGGGAAACAATTCCCTTCATGATAGCATCCAAAAAAATGAAGTATCTAGGAATCAATCTAACAAAAGAAGCAAAAGACCTCTACGTTGAAAATGAAAAAAGGGATTGAAGAGGATATAAGAAAATGGAAAGATATCCCCTGCTCCTGGGTAGAAAGAATCAACATAGTGAAAATGGCCATACTATCAAAACTGCTACACAGATTCAATGCAATGCCAAATGAAACTCCAACACTATATTGCACAGAACTAGAAAAAAGAGTCGAAAAATTCATTTGGAGCCAGAAGAGACCTAGAACAGCAAGAGCCATCCTAGGCAATAGAGACATGGCAGGGGGTATAACAATTCCCAATTTGAAACTATACTCCAAAGCCACTGTGATAAAAACAACATGGTACTGTCAAAGAAATAGACCAGAGGATCAGTGGAACAGAATGGAAGACACAAAAACAACTCCAGATGTACTCAGCTACCTCATCTTTCACAAAGGAGCCAATCATCCTCACTAGAGGAAAGATCGCCTCTTTAATAAATGGTGTTGGAAAAACTGGATTTCAACCTGCCAAAGATTAAAACTAGACCCTTATCTTTCACTATAGACTGAACTAAAATCCAAGTAGATTAAAGATCTAAATATTTTAAAAGAGACACTAAATTTGCTGGAAGATAAGTTAGGCAGAACTCTTGAAGACATTGGAATAGGAAAAATAGATAGCCCAGTACAGTAGCACTCACCTGCTATAATCCCAGTACTCTACGAAACTGAGGCAGGAAGATGGCAAGTTCAAGCACAATCTGGGCAATTCAGCATCTTAATGAGACTGTCTCAAAACAAAATAAAAAGGTCTGGGAATATGGCTCAGTCCAAAGGCCCTGGGTTCAATCCCCAATCAAAAGTGAAGAAAAAAATGTCTAATGAGTTGCTGTTCTAAAGAACAGAAAAAGAGGAGACATGTAGTAATTAGTTTTATGTGACTAACTCAACCTAAACACCAAGAGAAAAACTAGACAAGAACAGTACAAAAAAATAAGCTGATTTCACCAAAGATCCTAGATATTAGAAAAATGGACTATCCAGGAGAAAAAGTATAAAATTGTGTCACAACCTCCAATGTACACAAAAAAGAGAGATAGATTATAAATTTAAGTGTAAAAGGCAAAATGGAAACATTCAGAAAAAGGAAGAGACCATCTTCATGACTTCATGAAGGCACATTATCTTTTTCTGTTTTTGTTTTTTTTTGTTTTATTTTTTTGAGACAGGGTCTCAGTATGTAGTTGAGACTGACAGGGAACTCACTATGTAGCCCAGGCTGGTGTGGAACTCACAGCGGTCCTCCTGCCTCAGCTTCCAGAGTGCTGGGATTGCAGACATGCACCACCATACCCAGCTGATGTATGTTTGTTTTTGTGTTGTTTTTTTTTTTTATGAAGGCACATTATTGAATAAGACACAAAAACACATAATCTACAAAAGAAAATATTGATAAATTCAATAACACCTGAATCAAAGGTTTCCATCCATAAAGAGAGTAAAAAGATAAGCTACATTCTGGGAAAAGACATCTACAGGATAGATGATTGACAAAGGATCATTCTTTTCATGATATGTAAAGAATTTATACAAATGCATACAAAGAAGAGTTAAACTACTCTATGGGAAAATAACTCAAGCATTACATAGAAAAGGAAATTAAAATCCCCCATAAGTTGATCAATCTTATTAGTAATTAGAGAAATAAAAATGAAACACAAAGAGACACTATCCAATACCCATAAGAGACTTTCTTTTATGTGTGTGTGTGCGTGTGTATGTGTGGTACTTGAAATTAAACTCTGGGCCTTCACACAGAGCTACATCCCCAGCCCTGTTTTATTTTTTATTTTGAGGCAGGGTTTTACTAAGTGGCAAAGTTGCCCAGACTGCACTTGAACTTGAAATTCTCCTGCCTCAGCCTCCCAAAGTGCTGGGATTACAGGTGTGTACCACCACACCCAGAAAAAATTTTAAACTTGGAAAATGGCAAGTATTGATTAGGATATGCAGCAAAAGAAAATCTCATACTCTGTTAGGAAAAGTGTAAACTAATAGACTCTCTTTGAAAAAGTTTGCCATTACCTTGTATGATTGAACATTTTATTCTCCAAGACACAGTACTATATAGTGCCAAAGTGTATTAAGTTTGTGTTATACCGCCCCACACTTCAGAAATTTTAAATAATAAAAATTAATTTCCTGCTTACAACACAATGGTATGAACAGTATGAGAATGAAGGGTGGGAACAATATACTAGTCTCTGTCTCATCAATATCCAACAATGGCCTTATCTAACTGTCCAAAGTCATCTGGAATAATAGTCTGTATGCACTCAAGAATCAAAGATCATGGATAGAGGAGAGCAAATTCTGCTACCCATGCAGTTCCACTCCTATATTTTTTACTCTGAAAATCTTTTGTATAAATGTACTACTATATAGTGATCATATAGAACAGAAGATCATAGTATCGTTGCTGTTAATGACAGAAGGAAACCTGGAAACAATTCAAATAACTATCAATAATGGAAAAGGAGAAGCTCATCATGGAGAGAGGAGGACTAATTTTAGGAACAAGCTGCTTGAGAAGAGGAGAGAATGGAACTGAAGACTGGTCCAAAGGAGGAGCAGGAATGCCTTTCATATGAAAAGTGAATAGACAAAAATAGATAGATAACCCTCATATTTAGAGGGTGTCATTCTCATCTTACATATACATAAATTCTCTTAAACTGTGAGACAAATGTTCAAGCTGAAATGTAATGAGGAAAGGATGTTGAAAAGAACACATAAAATGGTCAACACTAAGAATTGCTAACACATTTCCTAGTAGAACTGCCTGGAAGAAATGATTGCACATTTGAGATTTGTGTTCATAAATTGAAGTGCACCAGATGACGACGGCAGGAATGGGAAACTAGGCTTAACGAGGGTGGGGTTTTACCTAGGAGTATGGCAGAGGAGAGCAAAAGCATCAAGGATGTGCTTGTGGGAATCTTATAATTCTATAACAGGAGATCTCAGTTAGACAGAGAGAGAAGAACAAACCCAAGGGATGTAACAGCTGATGAAAACTGACACATGAATGGAGGCCTAAAACTAAGATGAGGTGGACGGGAAAGGCCGATTCCCAGAGTACGGAAGATGTACAACTGAGATTTCAGGACTATGAGAAGATGTAGGTAATGACCGTCATGGAGGGCTGAGCTTGGATGAAGGAAGAAAACATTGCATAAGGGAAGTCAAGGAATTGAGGGGGCAGAGGGCTGAAGGGATAGCCTTTGTCAACATTGGTACTGCCAAGGTACATAACAATGGTAATCGTGGAGAGGGAGATTTTTATTGTAGGAGAAGGCACCCAGGTCTGGGTAATTAGGACTGCACATAGGGCAGAGGTGGTGTGAAATGGGGCAAAGAAAGGATGAGAGACTTGAGAGGTGACTGGTAGCATTTTAGATGAATAGGAAAAAGAAAAGGTTGAGGATGATGGGAGGGAGGGTGCCCTCTGTATGAATAGATGACAAAGAACAGGAATCTTAGAAGCATCACAAGGCAGGAATCCTCTAGTTGAGAAAGACAAGTGAAGAGTTCTCATGCGATACCTGAGTTGTTTCAAGACACAAATACAAAACAATTTCCACAGCCTATCACCACAGCTACCTACTACCAGCTTTACAACCACCTCTCCTACACATTACTGTTATCCAAGCTCCTATCTGAATTGAAACTTCACTTCAAACCAAAACCTTATTCCATGGCTCTAAAGTTTCTCATCTCTTTCCTGAATCCTGAGTTTACTGAATCAAACATATATATTATATATTATATATACATATATTGTGTATAGCAATAAAAATATATATTCACATAATTATGTTGTTGTTTTTTCATCCTAACAAAAAAACCTCCTCTTGTCCACCACGTACTTTATTTGTTTCTCTTTGCAAAAGAAATTATTTTAAAGAGCTGTCTGCATTTGGAGTCACTAGTTTCTCTCCTTCTGTTCTTTTTTGAACATACTGCAATCAGGTTTCCCCCTCACTCCACAAAAGCTTCTCTTGCCAAGGTCAGTGCTGACAAGCAAAGTCAACAATGGCAGCAACTACTGATAGTCAGTGGTCTAATTTCTGCATTCATCTTCTTAGACCTTTCAGTATCATTTGATACCATTTTCACTTGTTTGTCAGAAGACTATACTCCAATGCTTTATCTCTTACTGTGTAATTCTTCCTTCTCAATCTCCTTTGCTGGTTCTTCCTGGTTTCTCTTACCTCTTAGGGTTGCAATACTCCTAGGTGCAGTCTTTGTCTTTTCTCTTTGCAGTCACTCTCCTGTGGATCACAGAGTCGCTTGGCTGTACATACAACCACATGCTATAGACTTTCACATGCCTCTTTCAATGATGACTGTGACATTTCTCCCCTCAAAATAACCTCATATTGATTCCACTGTCTACTTTAGAATTTCTGAAAACACTGGTATCTTCTACAATAAAAATATGTACTACTCTCATCTTTCCTAATAAGAACTCCAACTAAAATAGTTTTTTCATGGTTTTATCAGCATATCCTGCTTAGTTCTTTAACCAGGGCAAACTTCCCACCCAGTCAGAATAACTGAGAAAGTCACTGAACTTTAAGAGGTTATAATATCCATTTCCCTGCCGCAGATAGGATGATACCGAAGCCATACGAAAAAGAAACTGATTTGAATTAAGAAGTACAGCAGACAAACCTTTAGCATAATTATCTGCATGCTGCATTTCAGCTAAGATAACTTGGGAATTGTCTGCTACTTAAGGGAATTGTACCATAATAACAAAAGATATGGTAAAACTATGATATCTGCAGAAGTTGTAAAATACAGAAAATGTACACCTCCACTGTCCATGACACTAATCCAGGAAGTAAAAAGGACAATCCATTAACCTAACTACACAAAAGCTGCTAGTTGTTGTGACTTGGTGACTCAAGATTTACCTTTGACTGGACTTTCTTCTTGCCCCATCTCCCATCTCTACCCATGGACATTAAGAACTAGTACAGCAAATAACATGTCTGCTCTCTCATTTTTATTGTGCCTTTATCACCTGGCATTTGCCTGGCACACAGTTGACATGTAATTAATATTTGTTAGATGAGTAAGTGTTGTTGGTGTCACAGTCCTTTAATTAATGGTGCCCAAAATAATGTATCCATTCATTCTACCAATTGTTATTACACTGTGCTAGGCACAGCAGTAGCTAATGGGAACACCGTGATCATTGAGACATAATTCTGTCCTCAAGGAGTTTTCAGTCCAGAGTTAATGAAAAGCAGTGATAGTGCATGACGATTGATGAGCCTGAGTGAAGAGCTCAATGTCATAAAATATCTGAGAGGAGCATCTGTCCCAGTGGGACCTTAGAATGAAGGAATGTCAACAGAGACACAAAGCACAAATAAGAACTAACCAGAGAAAAAGAAGAGGGTGGAGCAGAGGAAACAGCAACCTACAAAGGCCAGGGGCAGATGTATTCTCATCCACTCTGCAGCAAGAATTTATTGAAATGCTTTGAGTCATGCCATGGTGAATACAATAGCAAATAAGTTAAACTAATCTTTGCTTTCATGAAAGTTATCTCACAGCAAGGCAAGGTGGCAAGCAAAAGCTAAAGTGGGCTGCGGATTTAGCTCAGTGGTTCCAGCACCTGCTTTGCAGGCGCTTTGCAGTTTGATCCCTGGTACAAAAAAAAAAAAAAAAAAAAAAAAAAAAAAAAAA
>NW_022900919.1:39995401-40046049 GCF_012274545.1 Fukomys damarensis
TTTTACTTTAAAGTGTGTTAAAAGTTAGCCTGTAGGCCAGGGATTTAGCTCAGTGGTTCCGCTGCCTGCCTCACAATCTCAAGGTCTGAGTTCAGTCCCCGGTAGCAAAAAAAAAAGCCCTTGACTAAATAGATCAGTAGAACAAAATATAAAATCCCCATCTAGACCCAAAAAAAAAAAAAAAAAAAAAAAAAAAAAAAAGCTAAAGTGCATGCTCACCTAGGGGACACGCAGATGGAACAAGATGTTCAGAGCTCCTAGTCTAGCACTGGGAGGTCATGCCAGGCTTCCAAAGGGGAAGGGAGAAGCTTATCCAAGAGAGTGGGGTCCAGAAAATTTATCCCAAAAACTGGGCTCAGAACAGAGACCAAAGAAGATTCTGTAACTATGCAGCACTCTCTATGGCTGAAGAAAAGTCTTGAATGAACTGGTAAACATGAAACAACCAGACACATCTGAGATGAGACCCTTGTAAAAAGCCCCAGAAATCCTGCTAAAGATGTCTGTTGTATTTCTGCGTAGTATTATGCAGATCTGGATGCTAATCCGAGGGAGAAAGAAGAAGAGAGTTACCATGAAAAGAATAGATCAAATCTTTTTACTTCATCACTGCATACTTACGATACATAGATGTAGGCAAGTTTATTAATATTTCCATTTTCAGCTTTCTCACTTGTAAACTGAGATGATGTTAGCCCTCGCAAAATAGTTCCGAGGGTTGAGTAAGGCATTTAGCATAGGATAGTTAGTGCTCAAAAAAGTGCTAAGAACACTTCCTCCTATTTGTCATTTTCCTCATGACCTCCTGGTTCTCAGATTTTTTTTCTCAATGGGTAATTTACTAGTTCAACTTTCTTTTTCCCGATACTCTAGAGAAGCTAGTCCCTTCCGAGTCCTCAGGACTGCACAATAGCCCCAAGGACATACGCCGGGAATATTGCTAAAAGCAAGATGAGCTCTTGCCTATAAAACTATTTGAGAAGACTGGAGCAAAAATAACAGGCATGAAGTTGTTAGATTGAATGTATGAAGCTACTTTCACAGGTGCATGTTTTTTGCCTGCTGTAGTTAAGAAAGACAGATAGAGACGGTATGGCTTCTTGGATACAGGTGTTTTTCCTCCTCCTAGCATGCAGCACGTCTTTACTGGGCACAAGAAACCCAAGTCGTCACTAGAAAAATGGAGGCAGAAAACAGGAACAGATCGATTCACAAGAACAAATCTAATCACACTGATGAGGTGGTTGAGGACAGTGAATGCCTTCTTGTGGAGCGGGATACATATGAGGGAATGTGTGAGCTATGGGAGCGCACAGCGATTTAAACCTTGGCAAGTTGCTGACTCTCTAGCACGGTCCCTTATTATAAAATATGATGACTAACAGTGTAACTTTGCTGGGTTATGGAGAGAAGCAACGGAAAATATAAAGCTTTACAAACTGCCAAACTCCGCACAAAAGACGGTAGCTGCTGCTATTTATACTAAGATGCTGAATTGGAAACAGGAAAAAATGTGACGGAAAACCTGCATATTATATATGTGTACCAGATATTATCAAATGTACCTAATTAAAAAAAGATGCATCAGAAAAACCAAATGACAGTCAATTTGATATCATGCCATCTTCCCTGATCTAGGTGAGAGGATTTCGATGTGCAAAAGTGCTCTGTTATGAATTCTTTCATAAATGGAATCTTATTTTGAAGTGATTCAAAGAGTATACCTTTTTGAAACTGTAGGCATTGAGGAATAAAAGAATATTCAGTTTTGGTTCAGAGGGAATCATAGAAAGAATATTTCTGTTTTTACACAATAAGTTTTGGGTTTTGTTTGGTACCAGGGCCTGCACTGAGCTATACCCCCAGCCCATTTTTATGTTTTATTTTGAGACAGGGACTCACTAAATTGCTAAGTTGCCCAAGCATGGAGTTGAACTCTTAATCCTCCTGTCTCAGCCTCCCATAGTGCTGAAATTACAGGTGTTCAGCACCTGCTCACCTATATAACAGTTATGAATGTGACCCTAACACCTTCATCAGTAAGGTGCAATGGCCTAGGAATTAATGAAATGCTTCCAACTAGGTACTAAAAATGAGCTGCCCACTGATCCATTTGGCCTATTTTGTTGTAAGCATGACTGGGCAAGAACTGATGTCCACCCACTTATAAGTTCTAAAACAATGTCTTCGCTGAAAAGGTAGGGGAAAGCACATTTCCTTCTCAACTATGTAGTGTATAGTTCATGAACTGAAAAATATCCATAGAATTTTTTCAGCATGTGAACAATGTTGAAGTTGTCTTTTTATTGGCACAGCTGATGTCAAACTTGGAACATGCAGCCTCAAGAGGCACTTCATAATTATCTAGACAATTAGTGATGCTCTATTAATACAACTCCTGATTTCCAACACACAGCCATGATCAGAGTGTGTCAAAAATGTGATCCTGACCCTCCCAGAAAGCGTGGGCAGGGGGCTTTCAAAATCAGTTATCTCCCACTTCTGTGTTTTTTGGTGTTGCCCTATTGGAAAGAGATTTGCCAAACACTCTTTCCATATTTTCTTTTTTTTTTTTTCATTAAGTTCATTGGTACATTTAAAGCAAACAATACAGTTACATTTATCATCAGGATCTTGTACCTTTACATGATATACCTTAGTTCTCTTTTCTTCCCCATACCTCTGCCCTCCCTTCTCCTCCTTCACCTTTCCCTTTTTACAAAGACTTTGTCTCCATTTGTATTTTCAGTATAAGTAGAAATAAAAATTTAGAAGAGAACATGCTTTAAAAGCAAGAGAAAAACTGTAATTGAAATCTTGCTTCTTTCTATTCAACGTCTTCTCAGTTCAGCTCAATGTCTTTCAATCTTTCTGTCCTTTTCTTGTCAACCCAGTGACCCCCTTCTCTCCAGCGACACACACACACACCTCTGAAAAAAGAATTCGCACAGGAGCCCCTGACTTCATACTCCCAGAAAATGAGCAGAGCTCATTTAAAATATTAAATCCTTTCTTGAGAGTCTATAACCAGATTTCTTTTCCTTTCTGAAATTTTACCTAAATAACCAAAAGCCAGGAAGGGGTGGAGCTATCAAAGAAGGGAGAAGGTGTGTGACATTTATAGTCACTTCTGTTTGGGATGCTGAGCCACTGGAAGTGGCCACACCTTGACCCACACACATGTGCTGGTTTTTCTGCTTCAGACACCACCCACCCTTTCCCTTACTCATACTTAGCCCCACCCTGCCTGCTACCACTCAGTTCTCAGACTCGCCAATAACTTGCCTGGATAGCTGTCTTTTACCTGAATCAGGCAGGGTCTCAGCATACAGCAAAATTACACTCAGATGTTTCAACTCATTAGTACACTCGGGCCCGCTCACAGAAAGAGCCCATTGTTAATCTTCAGGAGTTTTACAAACTGGTTGCCAAGCACAGTCACAAAAAATTAAAGTAATCCATAGTGACAAATTATATTAAAAACAAAGACAACAAATATTCAAAACCAATCCCTTTTTCATTATTTTAGTATGTTGTATTATTTGGTACAATCTAGACTGTTTGTATTTGTTTTACTTATAGAATAGAAGTACTGTGCATCTTTTTCCAAGTCTTTCCAGGGCTTCATGCTGGGCCATAGTGAGAATATTTACTCCACAGAAACTGGCAAATGTTATAAGTCAGGGATTTGGGGGCTTTTTCTAGGATCTAACTGTTAAACGTTTGCCAGCATGCCACTGCTTCTACTGAAAGCTGAACCAAAGAATATATTTGAGTTGAAGTAGTAGGATAAGGAAACCAAGTAGACATGTTGAGCCCCAGAGACTAGCAACAGAGAGAAGGAGAGAAGTATCGCCCACTCTTGGACCTGAAGAATCAAAATCTGGCATCAAAAAGGATGGTCTGCTTCGACAGAGCCCCACGGGTACCAGCTTCTGCCAGAAAACAGCACAGAAACAGGGAGTCACAAGGCAGACCTTCTCTTTTCTCCCCACCTCTATTCACTGGCCATTGGCTGAACTCATCCAGGTCCCAGCCAGCCAGGAAGCCTGGGCCCTGCAGCCCACAGGAGTCTCGAGTTGGGCACAATGGAGATGAATTTTCATGCGCATGACTTTTATCAGGGAGTACTCTTGGCATGGCCCACTGTGGAAGGGAAGGAAAACACACAGAACTGGGCAGACAAGGGAAGCTGAGGTGTACCCCCAACACAGGCCTCAGAACGGAGTCTGTGGGACCCACGGACCTGGGACTACCTTTCCCATTTCTCTCAAGCTGGAGAAAAGCCTTTACAGCCCCACCATGGGCAGTTAGTGGACATGGGCTCCCTTCAAAGGAGGCACGGCTTTAGAGGAGGCAGTGTTCTTAGGAGAAACGCCTTAAAGAGGATGGACACCTGAGATTTTCCTCCAGCAGTTGGGGAACGGAGCCCTTCATTCCTAAGTGGGCACCCAGGTGGCACATCACAGACCCCTTCTGGCATGGTCAGCTTGCCTGGACCCGGTGCTGGACATAAAAGGAAAAAGAAGGGATCTCACAGTGGTAGAGAGAGGAATGGGAATTAATCACATGTCATTGTTCAAAGCTCAGCTTCAAATCAGCCTGTTGCAAAAGCAGCATCTGACTCTTCTGCTCCCTGTCCCCTCACAATCCCTACGGAAAGCTCCACCGTGGTTCTCAATGGCATTACTGGAATCTGTTTGCAAGCCTGTCTCCATGTGAGCTCTATGACCACAAGGATTGGGCTTTCTCTGTCCTTATCCCCATTCTGTCCCCATCATTAATAAAGATGACTATCCTTAATTGTGGAAATAATCTAAGAGAGAGAAAGAGAAAGGCGGGGGAGAAGGGAAGGAGAGGGTTCAGAAGGAGGGAGGAGACAAGAGGAAAAAAGAATAAAGAAAGCTACCCAAGGGAAGAAAATTAAACTGCTACAAGAAAGAATAAACATTATCCTCATGACAACATCCCATGCGTATTGCTTTCTAAATCATCCTAGGGGATATGTCTCTGGAAGGTGTCCAGTAAGTCAGTAAGCCTGATTTGTATCTACAACTATCATTTAACTCATCAAATTCAGAACTATGACAGATTCACAGTTCATCCAATTACATGAAAAAAACTGATCCTATGATTTCGACCATACTCAGTGGTAATTCCAAAATACCATCAATATCCTATCGCCAAACACCACCAGGAACCACACCACACCCAACCACAGCACATCCCAGGCAGAGGGTGCTCAAAAGGGTGCATGCAAGGCCTGGGCTTCTGAAAGGTTATTTTGGAGAGAGTTCAAGGAAGTGGCTGTATCTGTGATTGGCAAAGGAACAGCCATCCCTCACGTTGGCCAGAATAGGGGCTATTTAGTTGTCAGAACAATGTTATTTTTTCCTGTGCTCCTGCATGATAATGGAACACTCTTCTTCCATCTCCTCTATCAGGGACACAGAACAGCCTTGCCTGTTATTTTGTTCTGATAAAGGATCTGCATTCAACAGGGGAACACCAAAGATGAGGTGTAAATGCCAGGCCAACTCCTGGCTATCAGCCACTAGTTTTCTGTTACTCGCAATACATGAAGAGGACCCAGGATTTAGCTCCATGGTACCATGCCTGCCTCATAAGCGCAAGGTCCTGAGTTCGATCCCTGATACCAAAAATAATTAAACAAATAAACAAAACAAAACTGGAAGAAAAGAAACAAAAGAAGGAAGGAAGGGAAGGAAGGAGAAAAGATGGAAAACTAATTTAATCCTACTATGCGCTTTTACTTTTTCTTATTTCATTTTCAATCTGTAATTGAGAAAATGGAGGTTACAAGAGGCTAACATTTTCTGACAGTCATGCAGAAGTCAGTAATGAAGTTAGTGTTTTTTAAATTTCTCTACATACCAGAAAAATTAGTTTGTCAGTCAGGTCATGTAAGATTCTGAATTGAGATTCTTTCCTTTAAAATCACATACAAACGAACACTATTTTGGCTTTCCCGTCTCCCTGCTGATATTTCTCAATATTTTCAGTATTCTCAACTCCTGCAATATGTTGGTCCGAAGCTCACATAACACTTCACAGCATCATATTTTGAAAGATTTTCAGCCGGGCATGGTGGTGCACGCCTGTAATCCCAGCACTCGGGAGGCTCAGGCAGGAGGATCACTGTGAGTTTGAGACCAGCCTGGGCTACATAGTGAGTTCCAGGTCAGTCTCAACTACATAGTGAGACCCTGTCTCAAAAAAAGATTGAAAGGTTTTCTCTTAAAGTAGTTGATCCTCAGTAGTAAAAGGAACAATTATATAAATTAAACATCACAGAATCTTTAAAACAAAAAACCATTCTAACTTGGGCACACAGGTTTACCACAGAGTGGAAACTCCAAATGATATTGGTCTTCAGTGAATTCCAAGGAAAGTTTAAACTCACAGGAAATCTCCAACACCTAGCAAAGGAAAGACCTGGAGATATTCCAACATGAAGTCAGGTAAGATTAAAATTTTGCCAGAGATAATCTACAAAGTAAATGCAGTTGAAAGCAAAGCTAAAAATAGAAAATCTCATACACTTGGGTCTTCAAAGCAGCGTATAGTGAGTCAATATTTTGACAGGAGGTCTACGTTCAAAACAATAGAAACCATCTCTATTTACAATGTGAAGGTGAAAATAATATATCTGTTTGTATTGCAGGCACTATTTCAAGTTTTCATTGCTCAGTAGTAAATGATGAAAATAATATACCATTGTTAATATTCTGAGACTGATTAATAAATTAGTAAGTCTATAGCCTATGATAGTAGATCACTGGAAATATGTCTGTCCCACAGCAAACTGATGGCAGGTTATAAATCCCAAACATAATTTACTGTGAAACAATTCATTATTGTGGAAGAAAAATGCACTTTTCAACTGTGTTCTTAGTCAAGAAAAAAATAAACTCTACTCTGAAACAAAGTAATAAAATACTACTATTTATGTCTTTAATTCAGAAGCTAATTTTAGCACGTTTTATTTTTCTCCTTTTTTAGTATTTCTTATTGGTATACTTTAGATATACAATACATTCATCATTGGGATCTTGTACCTTTACATGATATGTCATGGTTCTTATTTTTCCCCATTGCCCAACCCTCCTTTCCCCCACTTCACCCTTCCATATTTACAAAGAGTTTATTTCCATTTTTTTCCTTTTCTCTTATCTTTTTCTCTTCCCTTTTTTTTGCTAGATTTTGCTTCTTAATCCATTCTGCCGTCAATTTATTTTTATTGGTGAGTTGAGGCAATTAATATTAATGGTATAACTGATATGTATTGACTTATCCATCATCATGTTATTATCCTGTTGTTTGCTCTTTTTAATTTTTCCCCCCTCTCCCTTTAATTTCTTGCCTTTCCTGCTGGATTTAGCCATTAGGTCCTCATGGAGTTGTGACTTATTATTTTTTTCTAGGATATTATTTAGAATTTTTTGGGGTGCTAGTTTGGTATTCATGAAGTTTCTCAGGTGTTCTTTGTCATGGAAGCATCTTATTTCCCCATCAATTTTGAAAGATAGTTTTCCAGGATACGTCTGTCTAAGTTGAAGGTTGTTTTCTTTTAAGGCTTGAAATACCTCACTCCAGGCTCTCCTTGACTTGAGGGTTTGTGTTGAAAAGTCTGCTGTGATTCTGAATGGCTTTCCTTTGCATGTGATTTGTTTCTGTTCTCTAACTACTTTCCGTATTTTGTTCTTCTGTTGGGTTTCTGGAATCTTGATTATTATTTGCCTATGTGTAGTTTTTGTTTTGTTTTTTTAAATCGTAGCTAGTTGGAGTCCCATATGCCTCACTTATCTGTATGCTAAATTCTTCCCTTCTGTTTGGGAAGTTTTTTGTCAATAACTCTGTGAACAGATTTTTAATGTCATTTATACTTTCTCCTGCTACTTCATAGACTCCTATGAGTCTTATATTATTCTTCTTTGGGTCTTCTAGAAGATGTTGGATTGATTTTTCACATTCCCTTACTATTTTTAAGAGATCCTTCTTTTCATGGTCACTGATCTCCATACTGTCTTCTATACCTTATATCCTGTCTTCAGTCTGTTATGTAAACTTTCAATAGAGTTTTTAATTTCCTGGATATCTGTTTGAAACTGTTTCATGTACTCCATTTCTTTCCTATGCTGGGCATTCATGGCTTCTATCATGGTCCTAAGCTCATGTACTTTTTTTTTTAATGTTTCTGTTCTAGAGTCTCTAATCATGTCATTCATTCTGCTCACCATCTCTGTTAGTTATTTGTGAAACTATTTCTGTCTTGGATTTTTCTAGAGCCTCATTCATCTATTTTGTTACTTCCTGTGCTATCAGTTCAGGGTGTCCAGGTGGTTGATTATGAGACTTTTCCACCTCATTTCCCCCAGAATTTGCCTTTGGTAAGCTGGAAGTCTGTGTTTGTGCTCGAGCCTTATTTGAATGTCTTCCCATTTCTATTTTTGTTATTGATACTGTCCTTCATTTGATACCTGAGTTAATACTTCAATCTTACTGTTATAGCTTGTCTTTAGGTTATGAGTCTCTAATGACTCTGAAGCAATCTCTTTTTCATTACACCAGGAAGAACAACTGATTAGATCAATCAAAACATCTTAGCCCAAGTGATACAATCAGAAATACAAAGGCATAAAGCACAGTTTATAAAATGATAGTTTGTGGTAGTTATTAATCTATCACCTTTAACTGTGTGAATTAAATCAAAATCAAGGCTAGAACTCAGGATAATGGCCTTTATGACCCCCACCCTGTGCTTCTGTGCCAGCACAGCCAGGAGGCCAGAGCTGCACAAGACAGGGGGCAAGGGGTGTACAGATGCCCACTCAGCTCTGCCTCTTATTGGTCTGCTGCAGAGTCAGGCAGCTGGGGCAAGCTACAGGCCAGCTTCAGGCAGTTCTTCCCAGCACTTTTTATTTTTAAAAATTGAACAACTATTTTTAATTCAACAAGCCTTCAGATTCCTCTTGTAAAATCAATTTACCTATAAACTAAATGGAACACTTTATTTAAAAGCATATGATAAATTGACCAAGACTTCATCTTTAAACCAACTCTAGCACACCCTCTAAGTTCTACTATGAATCTTACAGCCTGTAAGCTATCAAATGGAATCCCTCCCAAAGTTGCTTCCTTGCAGCATCTCACCATACACAATTTCAAAGGCAGGAAGAAAAAGAGAATACCTGAAAGGCTAATTACAGAGCTGGAGAGATACATGATAAAGCATTAAAATAAACGAGATAGATGAATTATCAGAGGGCAGAGCTGGAGACTGATGAACCATATTTAGTACACTAATCCCAAGTGTTTATTTTGCATTCTTCTGTCCTTTAAAGATGACAGGTTGTGATCAATTGCTTCCCTTGGAGGCTGGCTGCTTTCCTGCCCTAGCATTTAATTTCTGTTTGATGTTCTTCACTTTATGTCACTGTATGAACTATTGTTAAGATATGTAACAGCAATTAAAATAATTCATCCATCTGCTTATAATTAAAGAACAAGTTAAATGTAATGACAACTTTATCCAGCAGCTCACAATCATCTAAAAAAGGAAGTTTTCCTGAAATAATTTCTCCAGCAGATGAATTATTTTGGTTAGTAGGAATTCTAAAGATTTCCTTCAAGGAGTGAGGATTTTAATAAATGATGCTGTGGATAAGCAAAGTGGGAGAAATTATTAAAATATATTTCATTTCTCTACTAACAACAAAAAAATATTGGTGACTAACTTGAAGATGGGGTAAAAAATTGTCTTTAACTCTGGCTTTAGACTAATCATTTATAAAGAGAAGAAGTGACTGAAAAAGTCTAGTGCCTTAAACAACTAAATAAAAAATAATCAAAAGGAAAAAATGCGCTGAGCTTTATGGTGAAGTAATTGCTAGATATGTTGTTATTTTAGAATAAAGAACAAATCTCTCACAGTGTTTTTTTAACTTGGTGGCATCCAGAGTAAACAGGACACATTAGTTATATTTTTTAATAAATTTTATATATAAAAATCAGGGAGAGAAGGGTGAAGGAGGTGAAGGGAGGGCAGGGTTATGGGGAAAAAACAAGAACCAAGACATATTATGGAAAGGTACAAGATCCCAATGATAAATGTAACTGTATTGCTTGCTTTAAATATGCCAATAAACTTAATGGGGGGGAATAAGGGAGAAAATATTAAAATATTCACCCATATTTTACATCACCATGAAATAAAATTATTGATTCATATTTTGTTCATTCCCCTTCTGCCTATTCTCAATGAGATATGAACACACACACACACACATACACACAACCACTACAAAATCATAGTTATATTACACACAGTTTCAAAAGCTTTTTTCATTATGAATATTTATTTACATTATAAGTATTGTCAGTACAGTATATTTAAAGGATTCTAAAAACCCAGGCCAGCAATTTTATGTGTAATAGATATGGAAACCAAAATCTGGCCTCAGATATTTTTTGATCATCCTCTATTATAAGCACAGTTTTACTAGCTATCAAAAAAAAAAAACTAAACCAAAATGAAAATGCTCAAAAATATACCTGAAGAATATTTCACATTTTTGCATAATCATAAGTGACCATAATAAATTTAACAAAATTACACACCAGTAATTAGCTCATAAATAACTTCATTCAAAATCCTTTGCCAAATCATATGAGTAAGGAGTATGACTTTTCTGTTTAAAGTGATGTTCTAAAAACACATCAGCTGGTGTCCAAGAAGTCAAAACTTGGAAAATCCCCTTGGAAACATTTAATTTAATTTATCAAAGGAATTAATATAAGGAACCAGAGTTAAAAGTACTCAGCATAAGATAATTAGAATAAAAATCATGCCTAGTGATTATTATCACACAGGATAAGGTAATTAAAAAATATTTATTGGTGATTGAAAATCAACCTTGTTTTTGCAATGAAATGTTTTCTGTTCATTCTTGAGGGCTACATAATGTGTTCCCAAGAACACAGAAACAATAGGTCTTCTTAAGAGATAAACATAAAAATAGATTCTGTGAGTGCATGGATAGATCAACTTGTCTGGTTGGTGCTCAGACCAAAAGGCTTGCTATGCCAGATGGATTGTATCAACACATTCAAAGAGTTAATCTAGGGGGAAACAAGCTGATGACAGATCTCCTCATCCTGCTCCATGTGACAGCTCTATTTCTCATTGTAGCTATAAGAATTGTCATTGTTAGCTTTGCAAATTTCCAGTAATGATAGTCAACAGCTTGAGGCCAGTGATCTCTGCACAGATAGTATATTGGGTCATTTCAAGGCCTGGGCATCCTCCCCAGAGAGGGTGGCTGACCTCACTTCAATTTTGCTCATCTAAGAAATAAGTGAATGGATAAAGTGACCATCTGTTTGGCAGTGCAGAGATGAGCTTCTATTGAGACAACACAAACAAGACCTGAATTAGTGCACCTTAAGAGCCTCCAACACTACAAACATAGAATTTCAAGTATTTTTGCACCCAGTAACATGGTGGAGGAATGAAAGTGAGTTTGTGGATGAATTTTATTTTTCTAACTATTAATACATAGTGACATTGAGAGTACCAGCAAGTTTTTCCACATTCTGAAATGTGTTTCTCACTAATGCAAGGAAATGGATCTCAACTGGATCCAAGAACCATTCAAGGAATTTCCCCCCAAGAAGCTGGATGTGTGTTAGCTTCAGGGACCCTAAGGGAGAGCTGCCATAGTGATAAGGGGAAAATAGAGTGCACAACTAGACCACCCTATGTGCTGAAGCAATGCTAAGCCCTTCCTCCTCAAGGGTAAGATGAGGACATCCCAAGAGTGTACAGAGACTTGAGCATAAGACAAAGACAGCAATTACTCTGCAAATTACTACAGCAAAGAAGTAATAGTTTCCTCAGACCACCCAAGATGCTGCATGTCCTTTAAGGAAAAACAGTAAAAAGAGTTGAGCTGGTGAAAATGATAGTTGTCCCCACTACTCTCTTAGTCCATATCCCAAAATACCAAGTTCCAATGTAAATTCAGCAGGATTCAAAGGCTGTCCTGAGGATGGTGGAAGTACTCTCATGCTTCTTTCTTCAGCGTACATCTATGAAATCTATTAAAATATAAATGTGTGAAAGCCAGACTCAGACTCAAATTGGCATCATCAGTGTGTCACTCAGGAGACAGGACAATAACCTACTAGAATGGGGTTGATCCACAACAAAGAAAAGCCTTCCTGTGGGTTGAGGCCCAGAGGAGTAGAAGCTTTTACCCAAGGAGTTCAAGTGGTCACTGAGGTCACCAAATAGACTCTGTCATATGCATGAAAAGTGACACACTTCACATTCTGATTTTATTTCCCAAGCTTCATAACAGAAATGATAGCTATAATTATTTTTCTTCTGATTAAGGCTACAATGTATGATTTCCAGTAAAAAAAAAAAAAAGCCTTCTTGTTTACATAAGAAGTATTTAGTTTCTGTTCTTCATGTAGTAGACTATAAGGCTAAAATATTTTGGAGTGATTTGAGTTCTTTGTAATTATTGCTCACCCTAAAAACTTGGAGAAGTACAAGTAACAAGATCAAACTTGTGACAGCTTAAACTGAGCCAGGTTTAATCCAAAGTCCCCAAAGATGAAAGGCTGATGCCTCAATTTCTTCAGTTTCAAAGATCAATAGATGTTTAATAATTTTTAATGTAAAAGCAATGTTTAAAGGAAAGTAATTTTAAATTGTTAGCAACATAAGTAAATATACATAAAAAGAAGACTTTTCACCCAAAACAATCATTTCAACCAGTACAAAAAATATGAAACCAACAGAAAAATATATCTTCCCCATCAGAGTTTTCAACATGATAGCTTTTGCATCTTCACTTCATACCAAATTAAATTCAATACATTTTCTCACGTAGTCACCAAGCATAGCAACTAAATTGGAAAATTTTTATAAAGATCATAAATCTTAACCCCATCTCTCAGCCCTGTTTGGAGTGGGTTTTTTTTTAATAACAGTGTGCTCTGTGTTTTTGATGATGTTAAATTGAAGTTTAGCAAATGCCCAGAGCAGAAGAACAGCAGGCACTTGCATGCATTCTGTTTCTGTTTATATCCCCTTCCTCGAGCTATGTGATTTAAACAGGGGTTCTGCCTTAGTCACAGACACTTAGTAAATTAAAGTTGCTTATATTTCTCAAGTAAGTTTGAATCCCTTGGGGCTAGCAGAAAGTCAAGCTTATGAAATATTTTCATACAGCACCATCTCCAATCAAACAAAAGGCATAATTAGACAATCAAATAAAGATCTATGAGAAAGTATAAAGAACATCTGGGTAATTTGTTAACTATCTGATGCTTGGTCCTCTGGTTACAACATGGGTTTTATGTAGTACACATTGTAGAAGGAGTACATGTAATTCTATACTACACCATGTCATATTAGGAGCTTTAAAGATAAGTAAAAAGGATTACATATTCTTATATTCTTTTATCACTATAAAAAAGTGTAAATGTTAGTAAAATACTTCCACAAGGTATCCTCATTTTCCCTATTTGTGAAAATTTTGTTTTAAAGATTTTTTTTCATAATTAGGTCAAACAGTCCTAATATAAGTTTAGATAAACTTTAGTTTAGACAAGTTTTCAGATAAACATCTACATCTGAATTGCAAGCCTTTATATAACATCAACCATTTTAAGAGCCTGTTGACACATTCAGATGCTCGAGTAAGATGTGGTCTCCTGATACCTCAGCACAAGATACACAGATGCAGAAAAATGAGAAAAAAGGAAGTCATCACAGAGTGGCACAGATCACAGCGGAAACTGCCCTTGGGGCATAATTGGAAAGTTGAAGAGGGCTCATATTTTGGACTAAATGATTAGATACAAAGGTTGGCCTTTGTTTAGGCACATTTTAAAACATTTCCTGAATAATATAAATATTATATTCCTCATTACAAAGACAACTTTAGGATTTCAAGAAGAGATTTAAAAATCTTTCTGGGGCCCTCACCATAGGATCAAGGTAACACTGTACTAAAATCATTCCCCTCTCTAAAACCATTGAACCTGGCCTCTGTCCAGATGGAAAATGTACACTAGGATCAGCCAATTCAGATGCCAATGAACCACATGCCACATAAAGGCTGCTTAATAAAGCAATGTTGGCTTTCTTCAAAAGATCTGATCAAGATAGTAAATGGAAGGAATATCACTGCAGCCTCCCGGCTGGAGCTCTCTGAACATGAGACATGGGCAGGCCCCAGGCCCCACACTGAGAAAGGGCTCACACTGCCTTGGTGATCATCATTGTGTTATTCACTATGATTTTCTCTTTGAACCTGCGTTTTGTGAGTGAAGATGGCTGCTCAGTGGATCAGGTTTGCAAGAAGAGGAGGAGCCACAGCTACAGTGCACCTGAATACTACTGTATTCTCAAGCTCAGGGATAAGGCAGTTGCAGCCCCTGGAGCAACTGGCCTGGCCTCAGGGTGCTCATTTGCATTCCTGGGACAGTCTGGGGCCAGGCAGAGCTTTGGGGGCAGCCAGGCAGGGAACTGAGCCCAGATGTGTAGTGCAATCATGGTGGCGGAAATAGCAGAAGTGGTAGAAGTAGCTGTGATCACAAGATAGAGGGGGGATCTGCATGGAGCAGCACTGGTACCCTGAGTGGGAAGCCAGCTTGTCAGGGACCAAACTTATGTGTCAGTACAAATACATAGTCATCCCTTATCTACAAGGGACATACTCGAAACTGCAAATAGTATCTAATCCTACATATGCTGTTTGATAAAGTTTACACAAATTAGGCATGTGTTATGGTTTAAATCCAGAATATCCCCCCAACGTCTCGTGTTCAGAAGTGGGCCCTTTAGGAGATGACTGGATCATGGTTTCACCCATTGTCGCGGTCACAGTTAAATGTACAGTTAGGAAGTGGTAACTAGTTGGAGGGGGACCACTGGCAGCACAGTCTGCAAGGTACACCATCATACCTTGGTCCTCATGGTTAACTGGATGATGTGAAAACTGTCTTGGCAGGAGCAGGTGGCAACTCATGAAGCAATTGATATCAAGTTCTAGGTTACACAGCAAGTACCAAACTCATGACAAGGACCAGGACAAAATGTGTTGAGTACCAAATGTGAAGACTTTTGAAGTAATGAAGTATCAAAGTATAACTGATTCTTGTCCCAGCTTTTCTCTCCTCTGCTTCCTGGCCATGACACCCTTCCATGGTGCCACATCCACCTTGCAGTTGGCAGATCATGAATGGACTGAACCATCTGAAAGCGTGAGCCAAGAAAAAACCTCTCCTGCTTTAAATTGTAGATGTTGGGTGTTTTGTGCCAGCAACAGGAAGTTGGCTGATACAACACAATAATAGATTAATAACACTAATAATAAAATAGAACAACTATAACAATACCCTATAATAAAAGTTATGTAACTGGGGTTGTCTCTCAATTGCTACAGATCACCTAGAATATACAGCACAGACCCACTAAAAAAAAGGATTATTCATTGATGAAGGTAACTGTATTGTATCCCTAAAATGTACCCATAAAGAAAACATTTTTTTTATTTTTTTAAAAAGGATTATTTATATCCCAGGTGGGATTGGGATGATTCCCAATGCCATCTTGCTACTCAGAACAGCAATTTAAAACATCCTTTATGCAGTGCTGGGGATTTAACACATGCTAGGCAAGCACTCTGCCATTCAGCTACATGCCTAGGCCATGAATGAATTATAATATTTTCAGTCTATGGCTGATCTTGATTAAGTATGGATAAAGGGAGTCTGCTGTTAGCCTGAGAGTCAAGTCAGGAACATTCCTCTATTAGGCAATGAACTTTGTCAGCAAAAAGTACAAATGGATCCTATATCACAAAGTAATATCAGGATGTTATTATATCTTCAAAAAGATACCACTATGATAGAAAAGTGCCTCAGCACTACAAAAAAAAATCTACAGGCTGCAAAATAGTAGTTAAATGTCAATATTCTGATGGAAAAGAATGCTATTTTGTAAAATTATATGAAGGTTCATATAAACAATTTTTCCTTGAAATTGAAGATAGAATGTATAAAAAGAGCATTGTGAATTTCATATAAGTTATTAAGCAGCCTTCAGTTTCTTGTACAGACCTCCACAAGTTCAGGAACTGGAAAAAGCATTAAAATGCTATTATATACATTGACATTTAAAGTTAAATTCAGAGTTACACAAAACTGATTTGTGTGGAGTTAAATTTAGAAAAAGTATTCCTTAATTGTCATCAGCTATATGATACAAGGTCAACACCCAAAAATCAATAGCCTTCTTGTACACCAATAACAGACTCACTGAGAGAGATATTAGGGAAACAATTCCTTTCACAATAGCATCCCAAAAAAATGAAGTATCTAGGAATCAATCTAACAAAAGAAGCAAAAGACCTCTACACTGAAAACAACAGCACTCTGAAAAAAGAGATCAAAGAGGATATAAGAAAATGGAAAGATATCCCCTGCTCCTGGGTAGAAAGAATCAACATAGTGAAAATGGCCATACTACCAAAACTGCTATACAGATTCATTGCAATGCCAATTGAAATTCCAACACTATATTTCACAGAACTCGAAAAACTAATCCAAAAAATCATTTGGAACCAGAAGAGACCTAGAATAGCAAGAGCCATCCTAGGCAATAGACACATGGCAGCGGCTATAACAATTCTCAAATTGAAGCTACACTACAAAGCCACTGTGATAAAAACAGCATGGTACTGGCAAAGGAACAGACCTGAGGATCAGTGGAACAGACTGGAAGACACAAAAACAACTCCAGATGTACTCAGCTACCTGATCTTTGACAAAGGAGCTGACCATCCCCACTGGAGGAAGGATGGCCTCCTTTAATAAATGGTGTTGGAAAAACTGGATTTCACTCTGCCAAAGAATAAAACTAGATTCTTATCTTTCACCATGCACTAAATTAAAATCCAAGTGGATTAAAGACCTAAATATTAAAACAAAAGCACTAAACTTGCTCGAAGATAAGTTAGGCAGAACTCTTGAAGACATTGGCATAGGAAAAGACTATGAACAAATCCTCAGTAGCACGGGAACTAGCAGAAAGAATCAACAACTGGGATCTCATCTTATTAAAAAGTTTCTGCACTGCAAAAGAAACCATCAACAGAACTCAGAGACAACCTACAATGTGGGAAAAAATTTTACCAGCTGCTCCTCAGACAAAGGACTATTATCTGGAATATATAAAGAACTCAAAACATCAGACCCCCAAATATAAAGACCCGATTCAAAAATGGGCATCTGAAATGAACAGATATTTCTCAGACAAAGAGATAAAAGCAGTAAGTAAATATATGAAAAAATGCTCCACATCACTGGTCATTCGAGAGATGCAGATGAAAACACTAATATTCCACCTCATCCCATGAAGAATGGCTGCTATCAAGAAATCACACAATAACAAATGTTGGCAGGGTTGTGGGGAGAAAGGAACCCTTCTCCATTGTTGGTGGGAGTGCAGACTGGTGCAACCACTATGGAAATCAATATGGAGCTAACTCAAAGAGCTGGGATTAGAGGTTCCATTTGATCCAGCCATCCCTATGCTGGGTATCTTTCCAAAAGAATTAAAAGAATCATACCACAGTCCTATATGCACACCCATGTTTATAGCAGCACAGTTTGTAATAGCTAAAACTTGGAAACAGCCCATTTGCCCATCAGTTGGAACCTGGATAAAGATGATGTGGTTTTTCTATAAAATGGAATATTACTCAGCCATAAAGAATGAGAAATTAGACTCATTCATAGGAAAATGGATACATATTGAGGATATACTCCTAAGTGAAATATATAAGTCACGCATGTGTAAATACTGAATAGTTTTTCTGGTGTGAATAAACTGTAATAGTACATAAGATCCTAATGAGATAACTGACATTGTGAAATGGGAAGAAAAGGGCTAGGGAAAGTGGGAAGGGTGGGAGAAAGGTAATAAGGGAAAAAATACAACAAAATGAAAAAAGGGAAAAAATATTTGTAAATGGGGAGAGGAGGAGGGGGTGAAGGGAGGGCAGCGAAAAGGGGAAAAAATGAGAACCAAGACCACCTGCCATGTTAAGGTACAAGATCCCAAGAATGAATGTAACTGTGCTGTATACCTAAAATGTACCAATAAACTCAACAAAAGAAAAAAAAAGTAACTTGAAAAGAGTTATCAGCTATAGATATAACAAAGTTTGTATTTCAAAGTACCTCATCAGAAATCAACCCAGTATTTTCACAGCATTCATATACTTCTAACAGGTTCTGCAACAGTTGAACCACAAAATGTCCTATTCCAAATGAAAAATGATTGGAACTTAATTGTGATCTTGCATTTGCCAAAAGTAAATAACGTTGCTTTAAATTACACAAATTTCTATGGTGAATGTGATCATTATGAATATCTATAAAGTGTACCACTAAATGTTCTGCTTCAAAAAGACAAAAAAATAGATAAATTATACAATTGAAAATGAAATTCCTAAAAGTGTGAGTTTGGTTGATGATAAATGAAGCAGGAGAGTTAAAAAATTTTTATCTTCAGTGAAGATGCTCCCTTAATAAAATACTATCATTTGCTGTGTTGCACAAAGACATGATGTTTGTATCAGTTTTGTAAACTGGGTGAATTAAATAGTACTAAAAATAATACTAAAAAAGGCAAGAAGTCCAAAATCAAGGAGTCAGCAGGGCCGTTTTTTCTCTTCAGGGTCTCTCAGCTTTTGGCGGTAACAGGCATTCCGCAGCATGCAATGGCCTAGCACGAATCTCTACCTCTGTCTTCACACGGCCTCTCTCCCATGCATCCTTGTGTCCCTTGTACGGACTTGTTATTGGATTCAGGGTCTGCCCTACTCCAGGACGGTCCCATTTTACATTGGCCAAGACCTTGCATTGAAATAAAGTCAACTTCTAAAGTCTCTGGAGGGGGTGAAGGGAGGGCGGAGGTATGGGGGGGGTGAGAACCAAGACCTGTCACTTGCAGGTACAAGATCCCAATGATGAACGTAACTGTACTGTATACCTGAAAAGTACCAATAAACTCAATGAGAAAAGTAAATAAAGGCTCAGTTGGACATGAATTTAGAGGAGGGAGGACACTATTCATCTCACTGTGACACGAAAAGTATAATTACTTGGCAATGTTTAAGTTTATGCTGTTCTTCATGTGTCACTGTCACCTTTATTATGTTTTATAAGCCATAAAATTGTTTAAAAGAAAGAAAGCAGGCCAGGGATTTAGCTCAGAGGTTCGGTGGCCTGACTTGCAAGCGCAAGGACCCAAGTTCAATTCCCGGTACCCCCCCACAAAAAAAGCTTTTTTTTCTAAGCTGGATAAAAGGATAAAAAGAGTTCTAGAGATAGATGGTAGTGATGGTTGCACAACAATATGAATGTAATTAATGCCACTGGGCCAAATACTTAAAAATAATTAAAATGGTAAATTTTATATTATGTGTATTTCGCTTGCCCTAACTTAATAGATATTTTTAATTCAGAATTTTAAAATGAGGGGATATAATAATATTTTATTAGATTAGGAAGTGTTAGTAAACATCTTAAATTGGGGTCTTTTTGCAGGAAGGGAAGAGTGACATTATAAAACAAATTTAATGACTTACACACATGTTATTAACATTTTAAGCTAGGAACAGGCTATGAAGGGAAAACCCTTTCTATTTTCATACCTTCACACCTTTTTTTCTTGCTTTTTGGACAAGAAACCATCTCTCTCACTTTGCATTTGGCCCAATAAATTATGCAGCTGGCCCCATTTCCTTTTTTATTCAAAATTCCTAGATGCCCAAAAACATATAAGAAAAATTAATTCTTAACCGTTTTAAGAGAAACGAAGAGTTACACACATCTATATAGAATGATGAAGAGATGGAAGGAGATGCTACTACATTTTAATGCTCAAAAATGTGTGCCCAGGAGATCTGGTACCAAGGACAGGAGAGGCTTCAAATTTCTCCTAGCAAAAACTGCAGACAGAAGATTGGGAACTAGCAAAGCAGTCGGACAGGTGATCACACAGTCTCCCTTCTCCATCCTCCCTGAACCAATCAGAGAGCAGAAGAAACATCAGTACTGAAGATTGGAGTCAGGGAAGGGGTGAAAGGAGGATCCCAGGAGGCTGATGCCATTTTGGAGGGACAAAGGTTCTTCTAGCAAAATATCCTACAGTTTCTCTCATCTAAAATGCTTAGGGCCAGAAGTATCCCAGATTTCATACTTTTTGAGAGATCTGGTGGGATATATGGAATATTTGCATACACATAATAAGTGAGATATCTTGGGGACAAGGCCCAAGCCTAAACATGAAATTCACACATATATAGCCTGAAGGTAGTTTTATACAATATTTGAAAAATTCTGTGCATGAAACCAAGTTTCGTGGTGTGGAGCTTTCTACTTGTGATCATGTCTCTGCTCAAAAATAAAAAAAAGTTTCAGATTTTAGAACATTTTGGAATTTGGATTTTGGCTTTAGGGATACTCAACCTGTACCTAGCAGAATACCCTCCTCCAGAATTTCTAAAATTAGATTGAAGTAAACTTATTAAGTTTGCATCAACTGGCCTCTCCGGTAAACATAGAAAAAAACTAAAAATTTAATCCTAGAGTTTAAAAAAATAATCCACAGTTGGAGATATTTGCTAAATGAATACAGTAAACAATGTAGCTTTAAAAATACAAAAAGGTAAGTATAAAATTAGAGTACATAAAAAGAAAATGAGATCAAACAGATGAAGGAAATGTTAAAGAGACACAAAGACATCTGTTAAAATACCAGTGAATGTGTAAGTTCCAGAAATAAAGGAAAAAGGATAAAAAAGTCATTGCGTTCTGGGCAGGATAAATAAAACAGACCTAGAAATAAAAATTTTTTAAAACGTGGAAATTTTTCAGAAAGCCAGGAATAAAAAGAAGTCTCGCCAGAGGGTAGAAGTTGAAATGGATAATCTACTGAAATGACAGAATGAGATTAACGTTGGGATTCTTGTCAGCGACACCAGATAGAAGGAAGCAACTGAACAAGGTTGTTCTGCCTTCTGTTAGGAATATCAAAAGACTAAGATTTTGCCTAGATAAATCATAATAAACTCAAGTAGTATAATACTGCTCAATACTCTGTTCACTTTACTATTGCAGGAGAACATTTAATAACATGAGAAAAACTATAATATTAATGAAAAAAGCTAAAACTCAGCAGACCCCCCCAAAAAACTTCTGCTTTTGAGTATAAGATCTACACACAGGTATATGCAACATAACAATGCATTGTATACTATTTCTAGAAAAATAACACAGATGATATAAAATAAATGGTAATGCTAGCTACCTCTAAGTGAAGATTGTGGGTGCCTTTATGGTCTCTTTTTAGTCTTTTTTGCACTATCTTAAAAAATCTCTTCAAGAAGTCTATGTTACTTTTGAAATTTTAAAAGTATACTTAAGGTGTAGAAAAATCAAGTATTAGATGAAGGTGCTTAGTCTTTGAAATAAAAAATACTGAAGAAAATAAAGATAGCCTTTATATTTTAGATGACACAATTCAAGTGAATTGGTGTTATCTGCATTTTACTAATTGTCATTATCTGTAAATCTGACCTGAAAAAGTTTAGAAGTGCTGAACTCATCAGGATTTTTTTTTAATTTCTTACGTTGGTGTTATCTATATGTAACCATATGATTCATCACCTTCCAGTGAAAGAAGATGGTGCCCTTGAATATACTGGGGCATCAAGCATGAGCCAGAAGCAGACCAGGCAAACCAAAATATATGGTCACCCCATCATTAACAATAGCCACTGGGACACAGAACTGTACCTTTATCAATAGTGTTTACTATTTCCTTTCACACAAATCAAGAATCTTTTTTTTTTTTTTTTTTTTGGTACCAGGGATCGAACTCTGGTCCTTGTACTTGAGAGGCAGGCGGCGGAACCACTGAGCTAAATCCCCAGGCCAAGAAGCATTCTTTTTAATGTATGCTGCATGTATATTTCCTGAACCTCAGTAAAAGACAGGCTTTGAGAAAACTAAGAAAAATAACAGCATTCTCATTATACAATTTGCTTTCATAAAATAAGTGTGGGTTTTTTTCCCCAAAAAAACAAGAGAGAAAATCCAAGTAGTGAGGTTACCAGGAGCCAAACAAGATGAAACAAGGTACAGATGCCAAACAGAGAAGCCCATAGCCAAGGGCAAAGGAGAGGACAAGAATCAAACAAATATTGTGCAAGCAATTGCTGCCAACTTGGAAAGGAAATCCTGAGGGGGTTATGCAGAAAGATGTTAAGCTACAAGACAAAGTTTCTTGGCTTTGATAAGACAACAGTTGCTCCAGTGGTTCCACATTTGTTTCAGTCAGTTTACAGGCAGGGAGGCCTCCTGGCTATGCAGAAGCCCCCTAGGTAGGGAGCAAGTTTCTCTGCAAGCTGACTCCTCTCCTCCCACCCCACCTGTCTTACTGAGGCAGCTCCCTGGCCTCTACTGGGTACCCAATGGCCCACTTATATGAGTCATTATTCATACATAATATTCATACATTTAATTGACAGCCAGCTTTACTTTCTGCCACACTTCTTGCATTTTAGTGGGACCAATTTATATTTTAATTAAAAGGGATTGGTGAACTGAAATCAGAAAGTGAATGGGAAGTTTCTGGGTATTTCCCAAATTACTGGTTTTCTCTTCCCCAACCAACACACCCAGGCTGAGAAAATCAGAATCAGTCCAAGCCATTAATGAAGAACAAAGAAAATTCTCAAAGGTTCCAAAGCCTTTGAAGTCATCGACCTGCTATAAAAAAACACTGGATCACACACCTGGGAGTCTGGGTTCTAGTTGGGCTTTGAGGTGGACTAGCTGTGCAACCTACTCTCTATTTACTGATGTCCCAGTGGCCACATTTGCTTCAGAAAGACATGTGAGTGAGACCAGAGGCCTGTCATGATAATGATATAAAAGCAAAAATATACTGTCACTGGTTTATAGCAAAAATATTGACATATTTGCAATAATTTACCAATGATAACAATCCTCGCTATTCACAGGTGCCGTATTTGCAAATTTACCCGCTCACTGAAATTTATTTGTAATCCCAGAATCAATACAGCTTTTCATGACCATTTGTGGACATTCACAGAGCAGCAAAATATGTGTGTCAAATGAACTGCACGTTCCCACCTGAGGTCAAGAGGACACTCCACCTTCTCATTTCAGCTTTTCTACTGTAGACAAGATATCCTTTTTGCAGTCTATTTAGCGCCACATTTCTTCACTTTTTTGTGTGCTTTGTCTTGGTAATTCTCTTGTTTAAAAGGGGTCCCCAAGCATCATGACAAAATATGGTTAGTGTTCCCAGTTGCCGTAATGACTACAATCGGCCTTACGGGGGGAGATAGGCTTCATTGTGGCATAAGTTATACTGTTGTCGGCCATGCGTTCAATGTTAATAGCTCAACAATATATATTAAATAAGTGTATTTAAATGGAACACACACATTAACTAATTTTATATATTAATTGATTGATAAAAATATTGTAACCACAGGCTCAATACTGTGACCCTGTATTTCTCCCGGGACTGATGGTTTGGCACGTAATTTGCTAATTTCAGTAATCAGGTAGACTTATTAGGGGAAAAGGAATCACAGTGACCGAAAAATAATAGCAGGAAAGACCTGCCTTTAAATAAGAGGGCTAGACCCAAGTCAGGTGGAAGCCATGGCAGGCGTTTGGCAATGTTGTGGTGTGAGACGCAAGTGGTCTCAATGTCACTTTTAGCCAGCTTCCCTGGGAGACTGACCAGCTCCCTCCCTGTGGATTTGACCTGGTGGTAACTGGTTCCTCCACAAAGCTCACCTTTCAAAACTTCAAATACACACAGTCTCTATTAATACCAAACTGCATTACCCTCAGCCTCAACTAAATCTCAGTTCTCTTAGACTTTCGCTGCATTAATCAGGTAATCCTTGAAATAACACAAAACTAAACACGAAAACTATACCAGATCCATACGCCATAAGCCTGACTTCCAGACATGAACAATTTACATAAAAAATGAAAAAAAACCAATAATTTGGTCCATAACAGTATTTCATTTCAGTCACTCACTACCATCTTCCCTCTTCACTGCCTACAACGTTCATGATTATTGATGGTTCTGGCAGGGGGTGTCTAAATCTTAACATTTGACAAAGAATTTTCTAAGTAATCTTAAAGAAGGAACCTCAAAGAATAAGTTATTTACAAGTTTAATTCGGTTGCTACCTTTAGGATGGTTGATAAATAAATGTCCAGAAAAGCGTTACTTTAAAAAATATATATATATATATGTTTTCTTAAAGCTATTGCATTATCTTTGTTTACTAAGCAGGAAATCTCAATCTGAATTTCTAAAATCTATGGCTCCATCTACTGGCAACCTCCAGTACTGCTTTTATTACGTCACAGGAATTTTGCTGGCTATCTGTAAACCCACACATAAAAGTGTGATAAGTATCAATATTAAAGTGCACTTGACGTGATAGATACAAAATACTTTTGTATTATAAAATCACTCCTAGGGTTAAAAACAAAAATCTTGCCTGATGGCTTCCCCAGCTGCCATGGCTCCTTATTCAGCTGTTTCTTCCTCGGATCCTCATCAACCATGCTACCTATTGAGTAATCCAGGCATTCTTACGGTTATCTCATCCACACTTCTTGCTAATTGCCTACATGGTCTAGGTTCTCAGGGATTAAGTTCATATAATGCACCTTAGGGAAAAAATGCTTTCCGTTGGGAACATAGGGCGTTTCGATAAATGTCCTCTGCTGATTCCAATCGTATAACACAACTGGTCCTCCCGAGGGCAGTAAGTGCTTTTACATCTTTTACTGGGTGCTAAAGAAGATAACCAGAGTTCTCACCTCAATGGAAATTACGATGTAAGTAAATACAAAAGCCCTACCAATTATCTGTCATTGTTTTAGTTGTTGTAAACGTCTCGAGAGTTTATAATGAGAAGAGTACACATGCCTGTATCGTTTGACGTGTATCCCCTAACCCTCGAGCAGCACAGCTCGCAATGGACAGGTGGTGAGCACAAGTGAGCAGCAGGGACCAAGGGGAAGCAGGGGAAGCAGAAAGCAGGAAGGTGGTTGGAAGCTCCAGGTCTCCCACAGCATCCCTCTCTGCCCCTGGCGTCTGGGGCAGGTCCGGGCTTGAGAAGCGGGGAGGCACGAACTTGAAGTACACTTTAGAATTTTTGTTATTACACAAGTCTGGAAAAGTTAATTATAGAAATTAGACTATCCTTGAGAATCATAAGTGACACAAGGAGTTCTTATTATGTAAAAATGGCTATTAAATCAGAGGGCTTCCTGCGTATTATTCAAAGGGCAGGAGAAATCCTAGCAGAAAGAATAAGTTGCTTATCGAAGGCTTCTCACTAGTCTTGCTCATTTAAAATAACATTCCCACTAATATTTTATTCTGATTTTTTTCATGTTTACTCATAGGTATAATTTTCCTTTCGGTTTTTTTGGTTTGGCTTGGTTTTGGTTTTTTGTGTTTTGTTTTGTTTTGGTATGGGGGATGGATCTCGGGCCCTCGTGCGAGGCAGGCAGAGGAACCACTGAGCCAAATCCCCCGCATCCTTTCACTTTCCTTTCTGTGACTGCATCAAGTTTTAGTATTAAGGTGGTGATGTCCTCATAAAATGAGTCTGTGAATTTCCTCCTCTTGTGCTGTAGTTGGAACAATTAAAGCAATTTAGAAATTGACTCTTGTTTAAGGCTATTTTTTGAAACATGCTATTAGGGCCTGGGATTTAGCTCAGTGGCACCACACCTGCCTTTGCAAGTGCAAGATCCTGAGTTTGATCCCCAGTACCAAAAAAAAGAAAAAGAAAAAGAAAACGTGCTGCAAAATCGCTTGGGGTGGTGCCTTTTCAATGGTGTATCTTTATACACATTTGCATAATGATTGATGTATTTGGCTTTCTACTTCCGTTGAATATTTTTGTTGTCTATTTCTCATTGTATGTTTGCCTTTTACACTATTTTTGTATTAAATCTATTGAATATCAGATTTATCTTTGTATTTCTTCCTGTATATAGCTTATGGTTACACTTTTTAGTTTTTAGGTTACTGCTTCCAGATAATTTCTCCCCATTCCCTCACAGCATTCGGCGAACTTGCCAGCAGAATTTTCCACCAACAGCTCTTCCTCCTGTCACTGATCCCAGTATTCCAGCTCTCTTTGCAGATTTCAGGTGCTTTCTCTCTCCTACTACCTAGGCTTCCACTATCCTCAGTGGTTTCACGATCCATGCAGAAGGTCCACTCACTCTCCTGCACCTCTGTGCCATGGTTTCCTCTCTTCTAGCAAAAGTTTTCTCTACCTCAGTCTCCATACTTTTATCACAACATAGGAGTTGCCATCGCCAACATTGGCAGGGCCTACACACCTCCAGATCTACAGATGGTGCTCTCTGATGTCTACTTCTTATTTTCCCATCTTCTTATATATAATACTTCCATTCCACTAATATTTCACCATTTGTCCGCAGTCCATTATTCTCTTCATGGCCTCAATTCCCTCAAACTCCAAGTTAGAGTCCACAACATCATTTTAATTACTTCCTTCATACACCCCCTTTCAGTTTCTTAATCTCTTCATCTCTCAGTATTCAAAACTTCAAATTCCAAACTTATCTCTGCCTATGCCATAACTGCCACAGGAGAAAACCTCACAACTAGGCACACTTATTATCCTGGAAATTTATATCAAGAGATCTCCAGCAAACCTTTGCCATCACTTAGAGTATTAAAATTAGACCTCCTCTCTTAAATCCGTCCATACACCTCACTCTGAGCTGGTGAGCTCCACGCTATTTCATTTAAAAGAGACACATGCAAACCGAAGTCATAACACTGAATGGTTTTCTGCTATGCATGAACTATTCTTGCTCCAATCTAAAACCCAGCCCTCCAGGGGCTACCACACCAACTCTTTTTCAATAATCTAGTCTATCTTCAGTGTCATCAATTTTTTAGATCATCACCATCAGTACAATATAAATCTTTATATAAAAGGAAAGAAAACCTTCTCTTGATGCCATGTCACCTTCCAACCCCTCTAAATTTCTCTGCTCTTCTTTATAGCAAAAGTTCTTCAAAAATAAATCTTGACTTGATTCCTTCATTCCTCATTTCCCATTCTCTTCTTTACTTAAATCAAGCCTTTGTCTTCAAAAGAATCTAGTGTGTATCAGTTGGGGTTCACTAGAGGCACAAATTTAATATAAAAATATTTATGATAGATAACAAATTTACAAGGAAGGCTTACAATGGCCACCTGCAGAGTCAGGTGTGGAAGAGTGCAAAAGAGCCACCCATGAGCGAGCTAGAAAACCTGAGGATCCAGTCAAAAGTCAGAGGCCTACAGTTCACTGCAGAGTCCCATACAAGTCTTTATCAGAAACCCAGAGGATCTGCACTGAAAGGCTGAAGAGACTGCATTGAAAACCTGGAGATGGACGTCCAAAGGCAACAGTGAAGGGTGGGGCTCCTCTGAAAAAGCAGAAGTGAAATTTTTTCTTTCTCTCTTTATTCCACCAAGGCTACAAGCCTATTGGTTGGTGCCACCCACCCGCAGGGAGGGTCTTCCCTCTTTGTTAAGTCCATCATACCTATACTCCCAGAACTGTGCCAGGTGTTTCTTATTCAAGTGGACACCACAATTAATTATCACATACTTGCTCTTACTCAATTTAAAGGAATTTTATCCCCCTTTAGCAAAATTCAAGGGTCCATTTTCAACATGGTTAATCTCTCCTTTCTTGAAGTATTTCTTCTTTTGGCTTCCAAGATTCCTAGTATATTTGTTCTAATATTTCATAGGTGGCAGGCTCTGATATACAAACAAGTAAATTTAAAATTTTATTTCTACAACTAAAATTAGACTCCAGTTAGGTATTGTACTATCTGGTGACCGGAAATATAATTGGTTGTCTTTCTAGTTCTTTCTCCACTGCATAACCACTGAATGTAGATGGGCTCTGGGACTGAGGCCCCCTCGTCTTCCTCCTCTGTCTGTACCAAATATTCACAAGTCTTTTTATGCTATGGAAACTTTTACACCCTGAGAAGCTTCTGAACCCTTTCTAAGAATGATTTCTAAAAGCATATAGTAAATAAAATATACTGAACTATAAAGAAAACAAATTATATTGACATACAGTTGTCAAAATACTTCTAAAACTACCTACGATGCAATTTTTCAATGCATCTAATTTTAAGATCAAGAGACAGGTTCAATACCCATTGTGACTTCCCAAGCAGTAGTGATAGATTTCCAGTATCTACAACAAGTGTAGTGTGACACAAAAAGCCTCTCACTTCTATGGAGGACAAAGTCACACGTATTGCAAATAATGCTATGGTTTCTAGCCCTTCTTCATAAAGTAAGTAAATGCTAATTCTCGATTAGAGGCTAATGAAATTAAAGATGTAATTTTTTTAATTCATTAAGTTTCTTGGTACATTTTAGGTACACAATATGATGACAAACATCTTTGGGATATGGGACCTGTACATGATACATGTTAATTCTTATTTTTGCGCCATTCCTCCGCCCTCCCTTTAACCTCTCTGGCCCTCCCCATTTACAAAGGCTTTGTTTTTGTTTTTTCTTTTCTCATATTTTTTTTGTTTCCCTTCCTTCCTTTCACTTATTCCCCCACTCCCTCTTGCCCTTCCCCTTTGGAACTTTTCTTCCTAGTTCAGATTATCTATTATACATTTTGATTCTCATTTATATTTTCACTTTCTCACACCAGAGAAACTATTCAGTATTTACACATATGTTTACTATCTATTTCACTTAAGAAATGTGAATGTCTCTAGTTTGAAAATTCTTTATGGCTGCATAGTACTCCATTTTTTAAAAATCATATCTTCTTTAACGGGTCATCAGTTGATGGATATTTGGGCTGTTTCCAAGATTCAGCTAAAATAAACTGTGTCTCTATTAACATTGGTGTGCATATGTCACTGTGCTATGAAACTTTTCATTCTTTCAGGAAGATACCCAGCAGGGGAATAACTGAGTCAAGTGGAACTTCCAATCCTAGTTTTTGAGGTATCTTCATACTGATTGAAGATGTAATTTTTAACCTAAGTTCACAGATCTCTTGTGGATCTATGGGCCCATATTATGAACACTTTATATTCAACATTTACTCCCTAAAGGATTTTATGCAGTCCGTGGACTACAAAGCTATAGGCTGATGGCTTCTAAACATAGCTCCCCACTCCCAGCCTCTCTGCTGAGTCTATTGAACTGCCTATTGGATGTCTCTACTTGAATGTCTGACATCCTCCTCCACTCTATCATGGCACGTACTGAACGCTACATTATTCACCCTCCCAAGTTCAACAAATGGCATCACCAATCACTTAGCTGTTTATAAAAAAAATCAAAGAGTTACCCTTGATCGTACCCCTTTCCTTCGCTCCTCGTCCTGTCACTGTCTCTTCGGAACACAGCCTGAGTCTGGCCACTTCTCACCATCTCCACTGCACTGCCCTCTCCCTGACCACCATCACCGTTTTCCCAGAGGATGCAGAAAATTCCCCAGTGAATCTCTGTACATTCCATTCAGCTCCCTATAGTCTCTCACCAAACAGCAATACGAATACCCTTCATACGCATGAATAGAACCAAATGACCCCTCTCCTACAAGCCTTTCAAATGGCTTTCCCTCACACAAGAAGAAAATCCAAATTCCCAACTCATCACGGCTTAGAATGGTTCTGCACCATCTCTCGTTTCTACATCCTCTCCTCCTACCACTCTACCTTGCTCATGTTGCTCTGGTGACACTGGATATCTTGCTGCTCGCCAAGCATATCTAGCTCAACTCAACCTCAGTATCTCTGCAGGTACTATCTTTCAATTTGACATCTTTAGATGGCTCACTGCTTTACCTCGTTCAGGCATCTGCTCAAACATTACCTTCTCAAAGAGTTTTCTCATGACCTCCCTCTAAAATAAGCCTGTATTAGCTTTCCCATTGCTGGACAAAATAATCAACACCGCAACTTAAAGAAGAGGCTTATTTTGGCTCACAGCTTCAAACGGTGCAATCCACAGGCATCTGACTCCAAAGCCAAAATGACATGGGGAAGGGCATGGTGGAGAAAAGCTGTTCACTTCATAGCAGCCAGGAAGCAGAGAGAGAAGGGAGGAGCCAGGCCCCACCTCTGAACACAAGATTTGTTTGTTTTTGGTTTTTTTGTACCAGGGATTGAACTCAGAACCTTGTACTTACAAGGCAGGCTCAGCACTGCTGAGCTAAATCCCCGGCTCCGAACATAGGATTTTTGCAAGACATTTGTGATCTAAGCCAAAACAAAACCCTCCATTTCCCAGACCTTTTGACTTGATATACCTGAAATAATGTCACTTATAAATTGTATTTGTGTCGGGGTTTCCTATGGAGCAGAGCAGCTCCCTCACTGCAGTCTACAAAGTCAGCCCTTGACATAAGGGTTTGTAAAAAGAAAGTTTGAAAAAATGACAAAAGAAGAAAAAAAAGAAAAATAAAAACATAGATTGTATTTGTGGCTATGAACAATCATTATAAATATTTCATCAACAGATTGTCTGCCTAATTAGCATGAAAATTTTATTCTGGAAGCTCCATCTTGCTCCAAACACATAAAATATGTTTTAAAAACTAAAAATATACAGCTGAACCTGAAAGTAAGAGAGCAAAAAATTCAAGTGTCACAAGGAGGAAACTCAGGTCCAAAGTCACAGAGTTGAGGGTACTCAAGCTGAAAAGATGCTTTAGGCTTTTGACCAAAAAAGTCAACAGTCAGGAAATGCACTCCATCCCTGAATAGAATCTTTAAACACTACCAGTGGCTAAAGTTGTGATACACAAGTAAGATACATACCACAGGCTCTGGTGGGGGAAAAGTCACCAGAGAGAGTTTCAAACCCCTTAGCCATACTATACATATATGAAAACCTGCATGGTACATGAAATCCAAGTGAAAATGCTTGTGTAAAAAGTCATTGGGAGCCAGTAAACCCAACAGAGGCCCAGAAGAAACTGTAATGCGAACACCTCGGGATGACTTCTCAGAGGCATGTGGGGTACTTTTGGGGAAAATATTGTCTACCCAAAATGAGCTCACTCAGAAATAACAAGGCCCACAAAGTAAACTCTCCAACATGCACCCAGGAAAACTTCTACCACGAGAAATAATCAGAAGACAGAAAAAATATGAATTCACCCAAAAAGCGCAAGAATAAGACAGTGCAACTAAATCTGAAAGGGGCTTTAAAATAAGTATGTTTTTAAAATATTTAAAGGTATTTAGGAAATAATAAAATTCATAAAGAAGTATTTTTGGTCCATTCTAAGATAGGCATCGTAGTTGCCATAACTTTCGTCTTTCATTTGTCCTCCTCTTGTATCTTGCAGCCCCCTAATAGCTGTCATGAAAGTAACTATTCATTGTACCACTCTCGTATGGGGCAGGGTTACAGACAAAGGCATGGAGGAATTCTACACAATGAATATTTATAATAGCTGCAAGATTGATATCATAAGATTTTAAATTTTATGGGCCTAGGCAGTGCAAACTACTATATAATAACAGTGTTGGAGTCACAAAGTATTCTTACTTTTTAAAAATAAAATGTAGAATAAAATTCTAAAAGTTAATAGTAACTCTCAAGAGTCCCCACTAAGTTGTAAGCCAATTTCAGAGCTACGCACAATGAGAACAGCCAGCAGTGCAGATAAAATATCAAAAGAAAATACAGCCTGTAAATTCAAAGTCACAGTCTCACAGCCTTCTGACTTGGGCTAACTCCGGTCCTAGACTAGATCATTTACCTTAGCAGAAAGCAAATAAGGCCAACCCAGGAACATGTTTCCCAAACACAGTTCAAAACAAATACATGTACTAGTTGAGACTATTCACTAGATAGATTAAAAAGATCAAATAGAAATTTTAGAATTGAAAAATAAAGTATTAAAAAATGAAACACTATGTAATAGGCTAGATAAAGCTGAAGATAGACTTGGTGAATCAGAAAACAGATCTGAGGAAATCATCCTTAACATAGTAAAAAGAGGTAGAAAAAATAAAAAAGAAGAATATGGATATATCCTTACAGGTATATTTTTAGATAACAACTAATATTGCAAGTTAATGGGTTAAAAATGTCCATTTAGGAAGGTAATAAAGAAAACCCAGAGTGAATGTAAAATATAAATACAGGGAAATAATAAAAATGAAAAGCAGAAAATGCTGAATCAAAATACAAAGAAATCTTTGAGATAGCTGAATTTTACCTAAATATTACTTTTTATAAATCTAACTGCTCATTCATGGACGGGGGGGACAATGAAATATCTGTTGAGCTATGGATATATGGGCATCTAGGATACAGAGCTTTCTACATATCTTTTAAGCTTGTTGACTATAGTGTCAAATATCTCCACATCCTTGCTCAGTATTAGCTCAAGTATCTTAAGTATCTCACCGAAATAATGTTACAAATCACTTTTTTTCATGTATTTCTAGGAGATTTTATTTTACACATTTGTATTTTTAAAAAATAAAGTCATGGGTATGGTCACATATCTTTAGGTTCTAGTGTCTTCATTGATAAAATTCCAATTTTCAATCTCAACTATGTTCTTCAATTCTTTAATTCTAAGCATTTCTCTTAATTTTACTCAAAATCAGATATAGAAAAACCTAAAACCATTTAACTTCAATTACTACTACATTTATAACCAACGCACAAAGTTCTTATAAGAAAATTAAGGCATTGGGTTCTTTTACCTCTTCCCTTTTGTAAAAACTACAAATAGACATTATGAACACAATTTTCATGTAGGCTTCATCTTTGTGAAACATCAACGGAAAGAAAATCTTATATCAAAATGGTCAATCTATTAATGAAAAAGAGTCAATATTCATCAGTGTCATCAGTAGAGAGCAACTTTTACTGTTCAAAATGTAAATTTTGTGTGCATACTGACTAAAAACACTTACATCAATTCTCTAACCCTCCTAGATTCCTGCTTTTTGCAATTTGTCTTTGTTCCAATTCCTATCAAGAGGCAGAGTCTATTTTCCCACTTTTTGAAACTGAAGTTGCTCTGTGATTTGTTTTAGCCAATACAATATGCTGCAAATAACACTGTGTCTGCTCCAAGGCTAGACCTCAAGAGGCCTTGAAAACTCCCACTGTGTCTTGGACCTCTGTTTCCACTATGCAAATGAGGCCTGATTAACCTGCTGGAGAATGAGACCACGTGAAGCAGAGCAAGCTTCCAATTGACAAACCCAGGCAAAGTCACCAAGACAGGCACCAAACTACTTACTGTTGAATGGCATTGAAGTTTTATGATTGTTTTGTAGCATTATAATGGCAGTAAGTAACTGGAAATGTACCCAAAATATTTACTGCATGGGGTGGGTGTAAGTTCATGTTTCACAAAAATCATTCATACATTTGTTTTGTTTTGCTTTTTTCATTGAGTTTATTGGTACATTTTAGGTACACAGTACAGTTCCATTCATCATTGGGCTCTTGTACCTTTACATGACAGGTCTTGGTGCTCATTCTTTCCCCATACCCCTGCCCTCCCTTCACCCCCTCCACCCTCCACTATTTGCAAAGACTTTATTTCCATTTTCTCCTTTTCTCATATTTCTTTCTTTTCCCTTCTTTCCTTTCTCTACCTTTCCCACTTCCCCTACACCTTTAGCCCTTTTCTTCCTATTTTACATTATCAGTTATACAATTTGGATCTTATTTACACTTTTAGTTTTTCACACCAGAGACACTATTCAGTATTTACAAATGTGTGACTTATTTATTTCACTTGAGAATAATGCCTCAATGCATACATTTGTTTTTGACATGTTTTTGTTTCTATTTTGTTGAATAAGATCTTTGATTTATTGGAAGTTATGTAAGTTTGCATTCATTTTGTCCATTTGGGAGGGGGAATAATTATTTCTTCCAGCTTCCTTAACAGGCAACATTTGAGGACTTAAACAGAAGGACTGTGGTCCCAGGACAGTCACCTCTATCATCCAAGTTTTCTGACATCTCACGTCCACAAAGGCAAACATAGCTACCTCCTTGCTAAGTGGATCAGCAGAGTCAAACATAAACTTAGCGACTGCCAACACCCACCATGAATACTCGGATGTAGAAGTGTTATTTTATTGCCTTGGGGTAGGAAAAGCCTGTGTCTTTTAAAAACGCCCACATCTTTAAAAAGAAAGAAAACATATTATATCACCACCTGAGTTCTGATCAAAAAGCTCAGTCTCAAACAAGAAAGGTGGGAATAGAGGTAACTGGCTGATCACATTCCAGATTTCCAAAATCAGTGAACATCATGTGATTTTTCTCTTTCATTTCTGATACTGTGCACAATATTAAGAAAAACAGCTGGGAAAGGAAAAAAATGCTACTAAACAGAATTCACAAGAATGAAGTTCAAGAAAGAAGTTACAGTGTTGTTCCCTTCAGACCTACAATGCGTATTGTTTTCACACCATGCATATTTACATTAACCTTCCATGAACAAATTTAAGCAGCACATAGGGTAAAAAGAAGTATATGCTCAGCCACCTTATCTTTGACAAAGAAGCCAAACAACTACACTGGAAGAAAGATAGCCTTTTTAATAAATGGTGCTGGACAAACTGGCTTTCCACACGCTGAAGATTAAAACTAGACCCATATCATTCACCATACACTAAACTAAAATTGAAATGGATCAAAGATCTAAATATTAAAGAAGAAATACTAAATCTTCTGGAAGATAGAATAGGTAGAACTCTGGAAGACATGGGTGTAAATCAAAGATTTTATGAACAAAACTCCAATCTCACATGAAATATTACAGAGAATCAACAGTTGGGATCTCATCTTATTAAAAAGCTTTTACACCAAGAGAAACCACCAACAAAGTGATGAGACAACCCACAATGTGGTAAAAAAATTTTGCTAGTTGTTTGTCAACAAAAGACTAATATCTAGAATATATAAAGAACTCAAAAATATCAGCCTCCCCAAATTTAAAGACCCAGTCTAAAAATGAGCATTTGAAATGAATAGACACTTCTCAGATGAAGAAGTAGAAGTGGCAAATAAATATATGAAAAATGTTCAACAACACTGGTCATTCAAGAGATGCAAATTAAAACAACACTGAGATTCCACCTCACTCCAAAAAGAATGGCATTACCAAAAGTCAACCAATAACAAATGTTGGCAGGGCTGTGGGGAAAAAGAAACCCTTTTCCATTGTTGGTGAGAGTGTAGACGGGTGCAACCACTGTGGAAAGCAGTGTGGAGATTCCTCAAAAAACTGAAACTAGAGGTTCCATTTGGTCCTATCTTCCCAAAAGAATTAAAAGCATCACACCATAACAATATATGCATGCCCATGTGTATAGCAGCACAGATCGTAATAACTAAATCTTGGAAACGACCCAAATGCCCATAAAATGATGAATGGTTAAAGAAGATGTGGGATTGTTATACAATGTAGCACTACTCTGCCATAAAGAAGGATTATCTTGAGATATTTCTAGCTAAATGAATAGACCTTGAGGCCACAATCGTAAGTGAAATAAATAGGACACACGTGTAAATACCTAATAGTTTCTTTAGTGTGAGAAACCAAAAGTGTAAAGAAGGACCACAACGTATAATAGATATTCAGAAAAGGGAAGAAAATGTTCAATGAGAAGTGGAATGAGGGAGGGGGCAGGGGGAAAGGGACAAGAGAAAAAGAGAATAGAAGAGAAAACATGGAAACAAAGCTTTTGTAAATAAGGAAGGGAAGAGAGGGAAATGGGGAAAAAAGAAGAAACAAGATATATCATGTACAAGTACAAATTCCCAATGATAAAAGTTATCATCATGTATATTTAAAAATGTACCAAAAACCATGTGGGAAGGGTAGGGGAAAGGTAATAAGGGAAAAGAAAAAAAAATGAGAAAATGAAAAAATGGAAATAAAGTGTTTGGAAATGGGGAGGAGAAGAGGGGGCGAAGGGAGGGCAGGGACAAGGGGAAAAAATGAGAACCAAGACCTGTCAAGTAAAGGTACAAGATCCCAGTAATGAATGTAACTGTACCATGTACCTAAAATGTACCAATAAACTCAATGAGAAAAATAAAATAAAATGTACCAAAAAACAAAAACAGAAGTAGAAGTGGACCTAAAACTGACAATATAAACTGCTTCACACAGATCTCGGCTAATTGGTCTTATTTTTTCCAAAATTATTTTTGAAAAATGAACACATGTTTGCCATAGAAAACTTAGAAAATAGAGACAAGAAAGGGGGAAATTAAAAATCATCTTTAACTCTAATACCCAGATTTCTTTTGTATATAGTATTTTTCTAAATATACTTATGAGTATACGGGTAGTGAGTATATTTTACCCAAATTGGACAATATTCTATATGCTCATTTTTCCACTTAGCATTATATTGCAGGACTGGGGATTTAGCTCATTGGCTCTGTCACCTGCCTTGCAAGTGCAAGGTCCCAAGTTCAATCCCTGGTACAAAAAAAATTGTATTGCAGAACCTTTCTTCATCATTAAAAATTGTCTCACAGGACTGTTCATTGTATGGCCATACCATCATTTGAACAACCATTTTCTCAATATTGCCATTTAAATTTTTTCATTATCCTTCTAATTAAATTGTTGCACATATCCAGATCCCTCAAATCAATTCTTTGAAATCTACCCTAGTAATATATTTTTCCAGCTAGCCATAACAAGATTTAGAAAACAGACCTTATTTCCGAGGGTTAGAATATGCTTGTGTTTGAAGATCACGTTGTGTGCTGCAATACAAATGCATTGTTCTCCTTGGCCCTCTGCCTCTCCGGACCTCACTGTATGAACTGTTTACATTTTGGAAGAGTATTCTGCAAACTGGAGTAGGAAAGTTTCCTCTCAGCTCCTGTCTTCCTACTCTTAGCAGTTTTTCTCTCCCAAGTTAAAGGCTTCTGTGTTTTCATCCACTCTTCCTCCATTAGCAGATTAAAAAGTTAAATTATTAACCAATTCTCACCAAATATTAAAGCATTTAGGAAGGTTAATTTGTTGTCATTTCAATATTACAGATTTCATCCATGAAAAAAAAGATCTGTCACAAAAATGTAACCTCTAAGCCCCAGAAATCAGCCTATTTAGGAAATTTAGTGTGAACGAAGAGTAGCCTGGTGTGCTTGGCTTTATGGATTGTGTAGTACCAGGTTTTAAAAATGTATGTAGCAAGTGGGAAATATGATGTACAATATGCTCCACTTGTAGTAGGTGTTTGTGTGGGGCGAGCAGTATCCTTTGATTTTATAATTATGGAATAATTCTACAAAGACACATAAGAAGTGAGTAATAGTGGTTGACTCTGAAGAAGAAAACCAGGTGGTTGGAAGACCAGAATGAGTAAAAGATGTACTTGAAATCTGACATGTAATTATGTTTCTTTAGTTATATATTTCATTATATATTCTGAAACAAAACAGAGAGCCTTCTTGCCTTAAAATTTTTATACCTGAGTATGTGCTATATATTCCAAAATGTTACAATCAAATTAAAAACAAAGTTCATATGGCCAGGGGTTTAGCTCAGTGGCACCACATTTGACTTGCAAGTGCAAGGTCCTAAGTTCAAAGCCCAGTGCTGCGATAAATAAATAAATTAATTCATTAATTAAAACACAAAGTTTGTGACATATACCACTACTTGATTCATGAATAGACATATTCTCCAAAGGTTGGAAGGAAATGTTTACAAAAAATTATATCAACCCCATTCTCTATGCACTCAAGAGAAAGGCAGCGGCAAAGGTACTTTGGCCAGAAAGTGTGTCATCTAGCTTGGGAAAAAGTCATCAGCTCAAATGAGAAGCAATTGTTGGGAATAAAAGGACAAAAGGGATAAGTTCATTCTTTTCAAACATGAACAGTATGCACTCTCCTCATCCAATGATTAAATTAAAACTATTTTCTTGTTTCCTGTCTGTAGTATTAATACTCAGTTTAGAATGGAATGAAGAAAGAAAAGACCCAAAGACAAATCGACATATTATTCTGGCAGATAACCATCAGTGTAAGAGAAAGGAGCATTCAGAAGATCAATTTTCAGCCCCAAGACCATTTACTTCACACTTCTGTCATCTCTGGTTGCCTTTCCAGCAATCTGTCAACACTTTCTATCTGCCAAAGACACACATTTAGTGTCCACAAGCAATGATAAAAGACATCCAGCTCCCCACCTATGCAGTTTATGTCGAGCTCTAAAAATAAAACTGTATATTCTCAAAGAAATACAAAAGCTATTCTCGCCTTTTTGAATGTGCAATCTTTGTATTTTACGAAGCAAGTGATTAACACGTGAAATTAGCTGTTGATGTCTTACACATCTTCTGAGTTAACAATAGTCAGGCATTTCTTCATGTACTGTGCTAGAGGACTGTGGGAAATGGAATATAAGAATGGAAAGAAATGACCTCAAGAAGATTTTTGGCTGATGGAGATGAACATAGCAGTGCACTGTCATTTAAAACTGAATATAATCCGTGTCCTAACCAAAGTGTTCCCGGGATAGCATAGAAGCCCTAAAGAGAGGCAGAACTCAGACTAGCAAGGGTGAAAAAGGGGAAAGATGAAAACTCAGAGAAAAAAAATTCCCCCAACAATTCCATTGCGGACACTGGTAACCTGCTAAAATGGCCCTGATGCTCTTTACCCGCTGATTAAGTCCCGGGTCTCTGCTTCACTGTTCTGACCCTTGCAGGCTACAATTCCGAGGCTCTATCCACCTCAGAAAATCAGAACAGAGAAGAGGGGCCAAGAACTGGATCTGTAGAATGTGATTTATTCTACAATTTGGGAAAATATGGCCACATTTGCATTTGTGTGGGAAAGATGGCCACAGTCATGTTTGTCACCCAATGCAGAGTTTGAAAACAAAAACAAAATTTTGTCAAATGCTTCTGCTTGTGAAGCAAACTGTTTGCAACAGAAGCATTTGTGAAAGCCGGGGGTTTGGCTCAGTGGTTCCATCGCCTGCCTCACAAGCACAAGGGCCTAGCTTCAATCCCTGGTACCAAAATAAATAAATAAATAACTGGACTGCAAAAGCATTTGTGAACCAAAGTACCACTGTAGAACCAAAGCCATCCCAGCAGGTAAACACTATCCACAGTAGAGTTCTTACTTGATTTGTCCAAGGTAGGTATCAGCCAGAGATGGGAAGACAAGAAAGATGGAGAGGCCAGGTTCTTTCTTCTCTACATTGGACAGTATCTCCAACGCAGCCATCTCATTGTGACACCTGCTTCCATTGCTGTGAAAAGATTTCAGAGTGGATGAGTTGGTCCCTCAAAGCTGATCCCCTCATTCCTTCTCCCCTGACAGGGAATAGTAAAGGTTGCCTGCTGTTGTTAATCTCTGGTGGCTTCATTGGTCCCAGTTTGGCTTCTCAACTCATTCATCACCTGCATCTAAAATTCCTTGCTGGGACAGGGATTTAGCTCAGTGTTGCCACCACCTGCCTTGTAAGCACAAGGTCCCATGTTCGATCCCTGGTACCAAAAATAAATAAATAAAATGTCTTGCTATGCATTACTAAGATCCTTCTGTTTTAAATATTCAAGATGTTCCCTAGTAAGACCCTAAGGAATGAAGAGTCCAGCAGAATCTGAGTGTCTCAAGATCAAGAATGCCTTAGAATGGCTTTGTCAACTGAACCTAAAGAACAGATACCCAAGAGAAGAAGAAAGAGAAGGGAGGCAGGATGGTGTACTGTGAGGAAAGAGTGAACCATCAAGTTTAATGAAGTTACCTTCATCTTCAGACCAAAAGATCTACATTACAGCCTTTTACTGTCTGGCTCATTCATGTAACACCCTGACCCATCACGAGCATCAATTTCTTGCATGACTGAGGAATGATTAAGTTATCCAACAGGATGTGTAATGCCTAGTCAGTGGGGAGAGGAAGATGTGACCTTAACAGACTGTATGTGTGATGCGGATGGACTATTTAGAAATGGAGGAAAGTCCCAGCTACTTTGAGTTGACCAGAATTCAAAGAAGAATTAAGCAGCTGCTGAAATCTGGTCTTGGTCTCATGTTGCACATACTTCCCCAATATGAAGATAAGCTCATCTGTATCACCCATGCTCTTAATGGCAAAAGTGTATACTGTTTATCAAGGCAGGCCAGCTGGTCACAGATCACAATCAAAGGTCTAGTTATTAATACCCATGTTCTATTCATCCTATTTCCCTTCTTCCTCAAATATCATAACATCACTTTGTACCCCACAAATATATATCACTATAATTTGTCAGTTTAGAAGAAAGCAGCATGGGAAAGAATAGCCAAACTAAACTACTGACCATGTGCAGCATGAAGTCACAGTAAGACCTTGACCCTTCTGAAATGTGGGAGTAAAACATAAGGATCGTGTTTATCCCACATCAGCTTCCTGTCTCTATTGTTTATTTTTAAAGCAGTAAACATACTTGGAGGGTAGTGATGTAACCTGTAGAAGAATTCTTAAGAAATAGGACAAAATTTCTGTAAATCTTCACGGGATATGATGTGAAATTCTAAGCACGATATGGGCATGCTTTTTCCCTTGGATCATAGTTTTATAGGTTTGTGAAATGGATGAGAGTGTCTTTTTTTTTTTTTTTTGGTTGCAAATTTGTGATCCTTGCCCTATATTAACAGAACTGAAAACATAAAGATTATACTGTTAATTGCACATCTCCAGTTACTGGACTAGCAGGTTTTTTAGGTCATCTCGTCTTAACTATCCCACCGTGTTTTCAGAATCCTATGACTCTCTTGCACAATCTCCATTTTGCATTGCATGATGTGCCAATGTGCAATGGCCTCATGTGGAGCTTTCCCAGAAACCACAATCAGAACAAGAGTCTGGTAGCCCACAGTCATTTCTGGAGCAATGAGTATCCTCATCGCATCTCAAGTTCATTCAGCTGCCACTGGATTCATGCCCATCCTTCAGAGTCAACATGGTTATTGGAAAGGCCACCAGGTTTGAGGAGGACCAGAAGTCTGAACCCTACAGCTCCCTCAGCCACCCTTCTGTGACCTTCACTAAACTTTATATGACTTTACAAAGATTTAAGTAGTACAAACCTCATTTCTTCACCTGGAAAATGGCTCAACCATACAAGCATAAGAAAAAGAAATTATCATCCTTGATCACATCTTTGTACTTCCCCAAGCCTTGTTTTTCTTACCTTTGAAATCATTATAATACCACTTTTATCCCACATCCATGCCCTATGGATACGCTTTGATTGACTGGCAGGTGGTGCAGAGATCTTTGCTCCACTCTTGGCAGATGGTAAGCTTCAAAAAAATGTTAGCAATCATCATTAGTAGTAATACAAAAACAGTTTACCTACATTTATTGAGTACCTGTTCTGTGCAAACCACTTAAGAATATGTAAGTGAATACTGGACAAAGCTTCTAGCCTTAAGAAACATACAAAAACTTGAAAATAATGCTATGTATACATAAAATGATTTTCAGAATGAAAGCATGAAGAATTTCAGACCAACCAGGATGGTCCCAAGGGACTTCAGCGAACCAGTGATAATATTAGGAATTGTCAAGGTTGGGCAAAGGGACAGACTTTGGATACAGGTCACCCAGGATGGGAGTACGGGCCTGGACCAGGCCATTGTCTCTAAGCAAGGCAATTCCCAAAGATTCCTGGCCACTGACAGATGTCTTGAGCTGCAGTTCCAGTTTCTGTAGGAGTAAGTACTCCATTCAGGGAGAGGGACTGGAGAAGCTCAGCACGGCCTCCACATATGATGAGTCCCAGAAATGATCCAAACCAACCCTGATTCAGGGGTCCCCCTGAATGGAAAACAAGGGGCTTCCAAAACTTCTTCCAAAACGAATCCAAATCAAATCAGGAATGAGAGACACCTCAAAGCCATCCAGACAGGTACTCCAACACCTGCTGTTCCAGATAAGCTCCCCACCTACTCCAGCAGTAAGATACTTAAAGATGACTCTAAAGGGTGATAGGTCCTCCAGCAAGTCAGTATGGATCAGCTCCCTTCACTGAAGTTCAGTTCATCACAAGCAAATTCCTTGGATATCAAGAGGCCAAGGGAGACATTCTCTGAGTTTACCTGTTTTTCATATCTGGTTATATTTGACAACTTTTCATTTTATCTCTGTATTATTATGTTAAAGGATGTCTAGTTTGTCTCTGCTGTGTCTCTTCACTGTTATAGCTAGGGGCTAAGAGACAAAGATAAGAAAAAAACTGGAGATCAGAAAGGAGAGAAAGACAAGAGCCTGAGAGATGACTTTTTAATAAAATCATGGCTATGTTTTTTAATTTATGTAGAACTACTATATGTATATCTTCTTTATACCAATTTATACTCTTCCCAATTATCTAGAAATTGTGCAGTTTAATTGATTTTCCACAAATTAGACTGCCTGCTTCCCCTACAAATACATGCATTGTTGCTGCTGAGTTGTGGAATCCTAAGAGTTATGATTGCAAGAGATGTCAGAATCCTCTCTCCCAACTGCAGCATGAATAATGGGGCTTTTCCATGGGCAACCTCAGCAAGGTCACATATGAGCTCCTCAGCCTGCTTCTTCTATCTCTGGGCAGCAACCACCTTCTGAAGCATTCCTTTCCCTTCATTTCCTGCAGGACGCTTCCCACTGTGTCCTGATGCTATTCCCTCAAGTGGTGGAAGGAGTTCTCAAATGCACCAGACCATCCTCATTCCCCTGTTAAACCCCATGCTCTGCCCAAGAAGCACGCTTTTCTCTTGCTCTTCCTTCCCAAACATTTACCTCTGAAGCCCTTCTAACACACCAGCTTCCTCTTACAGGATCATTATTCTGCTGTATCTTTCTGTACTATTAAAATAAATTTTAGAAGATTTGTTAGAATAATATGTATAAAAATATGTCATATGTAAGCAACGTGTTAAAACATTTCAGATGTTTGTTGCAAACAAATGAAAAACCACTGATCAAAAGAAAGGTGTTCAGGATGTAGCATTCATCTGCTGCTTCTGCCTTCCTTTCTTTGGTAATAGGGTCGTAAAAGTGTCCTGTCTTCATGGAACCCGGGATGGCCGTGCGATTCAAGCAAGGGCAACGCAGTTCTCCTACCCTGGGATTCTGATGCACGTAAGGGTGAGTGACCGCTTGGAGCTGATGAACTCCAGCACCAACAGCTCTCCTTTATTTCTGATTATTCACATCTGGGAGGTGCCTTTGACAGTGACCTTCCAGACACCAGGTGTTCAAGTTTTCCTTACATCTATGTCTTGTCCTATACGCTCTAAGCCATTCTACATTTATTTAAATTGCTTGGCGTAGTGGCTATGCCATAACCCCAACACCCACAAACAAATAACTAATATATTGTGGATAACATCCTGGGCTTTTTCTTTGTGTGGGTTAAAAAACAACGATAATCCAGATTAAAAAGAAAACAGGAAGGAAGTTTTTATGGAGACAAATTTTATATCGAAAATGGATGAAACAGTATAAACTAGTTGATAAGTCTTTTTATTGAACAAAAATGGGATAAACATCTTGCAATGGTCTCCTTCCAACATCTGGATTTTTAAGAGCCATAGAGTAAAGCTACAACCCAGCACTTCATAAATACAAAGTCCAAAACACACTTCCTACTCTCCAGGAGCTCACAATTTAGTTAAGAGTTACTTGGGAACACAAACAATAGTAGAAAAAAGATCTACAGAGTTTTCCCTACACGACTAAGGTTTTAAATGCTCCAAGCAAGGACCTCTGCAGCCCACTGCAGGCTCCCTTGTTTGAGAAGGCAAGAGTGGGTGCTTTTTCCCTCCGCACGCAGGCTTTGCTTTAATCATTTGCCCCTCAGCCCCTCTAGCAGCAGCTCTGTTGTCAAGTCTAGCCCTCCTCTGATCTGTCACCACCAGGAAATGTGGATCTTGCACCTCCTGAGATTCCCAATGGGACGGGGAGTGATGGGAACTGAACTTTGGTCCGTAAGAGTTCCCTGGTCCAGGAGGCTATCTCTAGTACAAGGGAGATTTCTGGCAGAATCAAGTCACACCTTGTCCTGCCACTTCACTCACAAAGTGCTGGGGTGCTGGCTCACATCAAGGCTGAAGAGAAAACTTCAGTGCCCACAAATGTCCAAAAGGGAAGAAACAGGAGGCCAGACAGCAAGGGCAGTAACTGGAGCTGTGTGCAGGAGAGCTAGTGGTCACCTGCACTCAGTCAGTGGGAAAGTAAATTGCAGAAAGCAGTGTGAAAGTCCTCCTACAAATTAAAAATAGAATTATCATATGATCCAGCAATCCCACTTCTGAGCACTACTGATCCAAAGGCAATGAGATCAGTATGTCAGAGAGATACCTAAATTCCCATGATTGTTGCAGCTCTACACACAATAGCCAAAATGCAGACTCAAGCTGAACGTCCATCACTGGGTGAATGAATAAAGACAATGCGGTGCAAATGTACAGTGGAATACCATTCAGCCCTATGGAAAGACAAATACCACAAGATCTCACTGACATTTGGAATCTAAAAATATTGAACTCATAAAGGCAGAGAGTAAACTGATGATTGCCAAGGGATTGTACTAAGGGGCTGGGGACGAGGGAGGAGAGGATTGAAAGATGTTATTTGGGGGGTACAAAATTCAGGTAGATAGGATGTAATTTCTGGACATATTGTACAGCCTGGTGACTACAGTTAATAGTACTGTATTGCATGCTTGAAATTGCTAAGAAAGCAAGTGATCTTAAATGTCCTCACTACAAGTACTGATAAGCTTTGAGATGATGGGAGTGTTAGTCTGATTTAATCATTTCACAGTGCACACATAGACCAAAACATCACATGGCACACCATGAAAGTATCTGATTTTATTTGTTGTTTGCACCTGAGTAAAGCTGAGAAAGAAAACAAGAGAGAGCAACTGACTGTAGAAAGAGTTCCTTGAGAAATAATACAGACACCTCTTAGAATCACCCTGAGGCTTCTTTGTTCCTCTTCGCCTTTCACAGCACCTGTTCCTCCATGTGACCACCACACAAGATCTGTCTCAGACACAAAGGGTAAATTCAGGGTGTCGGGAATCATGTCTTCTGCGGATATTTGATCTCCATGACAGTTTTATCTTAAGCTGGAAAAACTTGGGAACCATCTGTAGCTCCCCTTCCAGATAATTCTTGGTGAGCTCCCACCTTTTGCCCCCTCAAATGTCCAGAAAATTCAAATTCTAAGAATTTATAGGCTGTTGTCTTCTAGGCATTGCCGGGTCTACAATGTGGCTGGGGACATCCGACTTCAGGTCAGAGGAGCCATCCTCCCAGACCCCACTCCAGGGCCCCTGCAGTTTCCACAATGCCTAAGCTGTCCAGGCCTGGGAGTTGCAGCCCAGAAAGAAGGCTTCTCACAGTGATGGGGTGGGGGGAGTTTGGCTGGTATGAAGGCAGAACAGGTTCAGAATTGAGCTGCATGATCTTGGGACAGCTACTCAACTTTACTTATTCTCATGTGCAAAATAAGAAAAATGATAAGTCCCATTTTATAGGCTTTTGCCTATAAAATTTTGCACTTTCAATGAGAGAGCAAGTATGGTTTTCAGCACACTGCCTAATGTGACGTGAAAGCTCAAAATATTGTCAGCTACTTTTATTATTTTTTCCATTTTCAGATTGGCAAAAAATCCAAACTGTGAAGTGAGAAGGCCATAATGTCCTAACATCAGCCTTCCTAACGTAATCATAAATAATGCTTACCATAAACTCTGTCCCCCCAAAAACTCTGTCCCACCATTAGTTCATAATGGTGAAAACATTCCACACTTGCATTAACCAATATGGTAGCCACAAGCCACATAGGCCACTGAGTACTTGGCATGTGTTTAGTGTGACAGAGAAAGCTAAGTCATGGCTTTGGTTCTTTTTTTATATTTAAGTTTAAATAGCCACACGTGGCTAGTGACTACTGGACAGGCCAACCCTAAATGACCAAATAAGAGAGACAAGGCTTGATGGCAAATGATAGAGATCAAATTCCAAATTTTAGTTAACTGGGGCAATGGCCTAGCTCACAACTGATAGATTTTTTTCCAAGGGCAAGGAGTGGTCAAGGATGGCACTTGGGAATGGCTGCTATCAAGAAATCAACCAATAAATGTTGGCAGGGTCTTGGGGAGAAAGGAACCATTCTCCATTGTTGGTGGGAGTGCAGACTGGGGCATCCACTGTGGAAATCAATATAGAGATACCTCAAAGAACTAGGGTTAGAGGTTCCATTTGACCCAGCTTTTGGGTATCTGTCCAAAAGAATTTAAAGAATCATACCACAGTGATATATGCACACCTATGTTTATAGTTGCAGTTTGTAATAGATGAAACTTGGAAACAGCCCATTTGCCCATCAGTTAGAGATTGGATAAAGAAGATGTGGTTTTTCTATAAAATGAAATACTACTCAGCCATAAAGAAAGAGAAAATAGATTCATTCATAGGAAAATGGATACATATTGAGGATATACTCTTAAGTGAAATAAATAAGTCACACATGTGTAAATACTAACTAGTTTCTCTGGTGTGAAAAACTATAATGGTATATAAGATCCTAATGATATAATCAACAAGTGAAATAGGAAGAAAATGGCTAAAGGTGTAGAGGAAGTGGGAAGAGTGGGGGAAAGGTAATAAGGGAAAAGAAAAACTATGAGAAAATGGAAATAAAGTGTTTGTAAATAGGGAGGGGAGGACAGGGTGAAGGGAGGTCAGGGACAAGGGGAAAAATGAGAACCAAGACCTGTCATGTAAAGGTACAAGATCCCAATGGTGAATGTAGCTGTACTGTATACATAAAATGTACCAATAAACTCAATGAGAGAGAAAAAGGACAGCACTGGATACTGGCAAGGCTGAGCAGGAAAAGGAGATGGACAGATAGAGGGCAGCGCAAGCATCGTCCCCCAAACCCATTCCACAGAGGGCTGGGCTCACAGACAGCTGCACGGCATGGCCAGTGCAGGAAGGATGGGGTCTCTGTGTTTCCACATGTGGTTAATCTCTTGGGGCCAAGGTGACTGTTCTTGCTATCGGGCAGATTAACTGTGTATTTATGGCCCTGCCTGGAGAGTCCAAAATAAGTCATAAACAGTTCCAAACAGCACACTCAGATCCTGTTGAGGGCCTGCTTTTTCTGTATACAAGAGAGGAACTTGTTATAAACTGCTAAAAAGGTTGGGGAGGGTAAGAGGTGAGGCCAGAAACAGAAAGGCCCCCTCTTGGTGGGATGCAATGCAGGGCGATAAGGTGAGTGAATCTCAAGCTTGAGACCAGATGCCCTCTTGGCTCTGCACTTGGGACAAAATGAGAACGGTGAGATGATACCGGGAGAGAACGATAGATAGCAGAAGAGGAGGCAGCTGCCAGCAGGAAAGCACTTGGAACTGCTGCTCTTTTATCAGGAGCAGCTGTAAGTGATGGATTCAGCCTCCAATTTACGTGTCTGCTTGTCTTGCTCTAACTTGGGAACTGAAAGGCAAATCAGAAAAACAAAAAAACATTTGACTGAGGACTTTGCTCCTGAACTAATCAAGTAATCAGAACATCTTCAAGAATGGTATCATTGAAGCGTCTTCTCTTCATTAAGAAATTTTATAAGACAGCACTTACGATACTCCTCCTGGTAACAAGATGAGACAATACTCACCTATACAATCACCCTCCAGATGCCATTTCAGGCTTAGTTTACGTCATAGCCCCCTTTCTAGTCTGCCTGTCATTTGCCTCAAAAATGTTTGTATTATTGGCCATGAAATTCCCCTCCTAGAAGTTTATCCTAAGGACAAAATCGTAGATACACATAAACATGGATGCACACAGATGTTTATGACAGCAGTGTTAATAATGAAAGAAAGGCTGTGAATATCCAAATGGGATTGGTATACTCATACGGCGGCATCTTACACAGCCATTAAAATTCAAAATCTCAGAGATATTTAGCAACATGGGCAAATGCGTATTTTCATGATGTTAAGTGTAGAAAGGAGGACTTGGAATTGTTTATAGCATGGGATCTTTGTTTTCTTAGATGCATGAAAGATATCTCAAGATATTTGTAGACATAATCTTTGGATAGTAAAATTAAAAATCATTTTTACCTTCCTCTTTCATACTTTTCCAAAGTTTCTAAAATTAGGATAACATAAAATCAGAAGCATCTCCATAGCTTTCCAGCAGCCATATGAATAAAAAGGGCCAGGGGACACCTGGCCTGATAAGAGTCACTTCTCAGGACCTTCTGGTCTGAGTTTTTTCCTTTCTGACCCAATGAACACAACAGTTAAATTCATTTATGGCCTCCTGGTAAATGTAAAGTCACTGCAGGTTCCAGAAGTTTTCCTCAACATCCCCCAGTGTATTTTATTTTCCCCACACATGCAAAAAGAAATGGGCTTCTTTCAATGTGTTTATGTGCTGGTTAAGTGGGAAGCATTTCTGCCCATGCCATTAAAGTGGTACAAATATTCTTTTTTAATTCCCAATTCTCATTAGTCATAACTAGCCCTCTGCCTTATTCTGAGCTGCTTTCCAACCTAGAAACCTACAGAATGTGAATTCCATTAGCCTAAGGACATCATTTTGGTCAATGCCATACCTCCATCATTTAAAACAGTGTCTGGTACATAAGTAATAGACATTATATAAATACCAATCATTGGATGTGGGAGGAAGGGAGAGATGGATAGATGGACAAATGGATGGACAAACAGAACTCTCCCTCTGGATATTAAATAAAATGAGCAGTTATAGGTAAAACACTGGGTCAAATTCTACACCCTGGAACACTAAACAAATACATGTTTTTTAGAAAAAAAATCAATGCTCACTTAATACACCGATACACAATAATATCAGGCTAAAAATAAGGAATGTAAGCAGCTCCAATTTCCTTGACTCAGCAAATTACCTCATCACTTTGAACCAACAACCACTCATACTTTGTCTAGAGAAATTCATCCTACTATATAAGTCTCGGTATTTCTCTTTTCTACTTCGTGACCTTCCTGTTGTCTAAAATGAATGACACAGAGTTGTTCAAGTCCATACCACATGGAGCAAAAGCGCTGATCTGTTGAGCCAACCGAAACTTCTGACCCACAGCACCTTAAGATATAATGAAAGTGATGTCATTTTAAGCCACTAAGTTTTGGTGTAACCTGATATACTGCAGCTAACTGGAACACCTACCTTCAATTGCATCACTACAATCCACTAGGAGATAGCTTTGATTCATTCAATGGGTGTGGGAGGGTAACTTAGTGGAGAAACAAATTTTTCTTATCGGCTCTTTTTCTTTCTTTCTTGGTGACTTTAATAAAAATAAATCCATTCGTCATCAGACATGAAACCAAATGAGTTTTGGGGAATAAATGTCCTCTCTGTCACTGAGCAGGGGGCAAGTAGAGTGCTACACAAAGAGCCGATCTTATAGGCTTTTTAGAGCGAGAAATCAATGGCATTTTCTCCTCCTTCTACTCAACCACAAAAATAAGGGTGATGTGAGTGAGTCAAGCAAGCTTTGAATTCTGAAGACCTGTGGTTCTCTCTTGCCTACAGCATAAAGAGGCTCCTCTTATAAAATGGAGTACTACTCAGCCATAAAGAATGACTAACTAGAGACATTTATAGTTAATGCACATTGAGGCCATATTCTTAAGTGAAATAAACAGAACACACATGTATAAATACAGAATAGTTTCTCTGGTGTGAGAAACTGAAAATGTAAATAAGGATTAAAATTTATAATAGATAATGTGAAATGGGAAGAAAAGGTCCAAAGGGGTAGGGGAAAGGAAAAAATATGGAAACAAAGTCTTTGTAAATAGGGATGAGTGGAAGGGTTAAAGGGCAGGCAGGGAAATGGGTACAAAAATAAGAACCAAGGTATATCATGTAAAGATGCAAATTTGTAATAATGAATGTCAGCATATTGTATGCCTAAAATGTAGCAATAAAATTAGTGGGAAAAAGAATAAAGAGGTTTTCATTTTCCAGCAAAAGGAAACTGGTTTGCTCTCACCACAGGTCACAATGTAGATGTTCCAAACAGTGCCAGATAAGGTCCAGGACAACCATCAGCATCAAACACCCAGAGCAATGAGGAGCAAAGTCTTTGTGATGACCACAGTTCCAACTGCTGTCCAACTGCAACCTCGAGAGACACGTAGTGAAAGAAAACTGCCCTGCTGAACCCAGGAAAACACTGAACTTTGAGAGACCGCTACAATAAAGGAGCATTGTTTTATAACACTAGGTTTAATTGGTGGGTTACTTATGCAGCAATAGATTACCAGAACACTAGCCTTAACATCCTAAGTAAAAATAACCAGTTAGTACTTGGGATGGCACGGGGGGGGGGGGGGGGGGG
>NW_022900919.1:40046178-40061962 GCF_012274545.1 Fukomys damarensis
GGGGGGGGGGGGGGGGAGAGACAACAGGGAGTGCTCCACCCAAATTTTTGCAGAAGAAAAGAGAAGGTTGCAACTACTTAGGAACAAAGTGTCACCTTACACTCCTTTTAGGACCTCCCTCTGGGACAGGTATACAATATCCTTCCATGTCCAAATCCCTGAGCTCCCAAACACAACAATCTTTTTGTTACACTGTACCATGTTTCAGGCTTTTCTGTGCATATGTTCTCCTTGAGAAAAAAATGAATTTAAAAATAATTTGAATTTTGAGGTTTAATCCTGAGGATTAAGTTTTATATTTTCTAATCTCCAAGAAGCTCACTTCTTTGTGTCTTTATAGTATCCAGCCAAAAAAAAAAAAAAACAAGGTATCAAAGAAAGGCTTTCATATACATCAGAAATCCACAAACACTGTCACTTAATACCATTCTCCTTTTACCAACAGAGCTAAAAATTGTACCAAGAGACACTTATTTTTTCCCTATTGACCCTATTATTCAGAATATTTTTGTGAATGGTCTACACTTTATGCACTGATTATTAACAAAGATATAAAATAGTAATTTGAAGTCTTAATTAGGTGAGTTTAATTCTGATCAAAGCAATATATACACACACATATGTATTTGTTATAGATACATGTGTATATGTACATATAATGTTTTCCTTGTTCTTGTCATCAGCAACACTTTTTCATTCTAATTGTACAAATAGGTACTTCCTTTGAGTTGTTTTTCATTAGCACTCTTGCCAGTATCTCCCTTACCTAGGCCCACCATGCCCTTAGTAGCCCCTTCCTTCAGGAAGCAGCACCAGCAGGTTCTTGGGAGAGGAGTTCTCCCTGGACCCAAGGCTACTCATCCATAGAACACAAGTGATGTTAGAGTTGAAATGAGATTTGCTGAGTCAGAGTCTCCTCCTCCAATTTTAGCTGGAACTAAACCAAATTTGCCAGCTAATGGCAAAGGAGACAAAAGGGAAGATGATATGGACTGCTCATCTGATTGTCCTGCAGCTGGCCTCACAGCAGATCTCAAGCTTGACCCCACTGCACTTTTGTACCCTGGCTTTGCTAGAGCACACACTATACGTATGGATTTGTTGAGTTTCTCTTAATTACTGGTTCATCTGTCTCCTCATAAAAATCTCCCCATACTTAAGGCAAGCTGAATAAAGCTCTTGTTAATCAAAAATCCTAATAAGAAAAACTTCCTATTACAACACCACAATTTTCTGCTGCAAAATGACCCAAATAATTAATAGGAAAAAGTAGAGAACATCAACTATTTGTGAAGATGTGGAGCAATTGGAAATCTCATAACAGCTGATGACAAAGTAAATTGTTATTTACAGTCAGAAAACTGTTCAGCTATGTCTAGTAAGTCTTCTACTATTTTTACCTATGACTCAGTAGTTCCACTCCCATTATACATAAATTAATTCACTCACCAAATACATGCACCAGGATGCCCACTGCATTTTATTACAGACAAAAAGTAGAAAGCATCTAAAGGACCACTGACAAGAGAACAACTTGTGACAGAGTCACACAACATAATCATAAATGTCAGTCAGATGAAGGGTCCATAACCACATGCAGTGATGTAGGGTAATCTCATAAGCACAATGCTGCATGAAATAAACCAGATGAAAATGACTTGTACTGAATGACTCCATTCATATTCATTCATAGGAAGTACAGATAAAACTGTGGATGATCCCAGTGCTTACCTTCCAGAAGATCATTTCACCACATATACATGAGTTTATTTGTAGAAGCTCTAGTCCATTTTTTATGTACGTCTTTATGCCAGTACCATGAAGTTTTGATTACTATGGCTTCATAGTATGTTTTGAAATCAGAAAGTATAGTACCACTAGCTGTGTTGTTCTTTCTCAAGACTGTTCTTGGCTGTTTGAGATTCTTTTATGGTAATATATGAATTTGGGGATTATTGTTTATATTTATGTTTAAACATAACATTGACCTGGTGTGAATGTTCTGCAACAATGCATAAGATTCTAATAAGATTACTGACATTTAGAAATTTGAAGAAAGGAGCTAAAGGTGTAGGGAAGGTGTGATGCATAGGGGAAGAACAAAAAGGGAAGAGAAAAAAATGTGAGAGAATGAAAAGATGAAAATAAAGTGTTTGTAGATGGGGGGAGGAGGGGGTGAGGGGAGGGCAGGGACAAGGGTAAAAAATGAGAACCAAGACCTGTCATGTGAAGGTACAAGATCCCAATAATGAAAAAAAAAAACAACATTGAGATTTTGATAGAAAATGTATTGACTCTATGGGTCACTTTGGATAGCATGACCATTTCAACAATGTTAAATCTTCCAGTCATTCTATGGCCATGTAATGTCTTTTCACTTATTTGTGTCTTCTTTAATTTATTTTAGAAGTGTTTGTGGTTTGCAGTATATAAGACTTTTACCTCCATGGTTAAGCTTATTCCTAAGTATTTTATTCCTTCTAATGTTATACCGTTTACTTAATTTCCTTTTTTGGATTTTGAATTTTTACTTTTTATAAAAATGTAACGATCTTATGTGTTGGTTTTGTATCATGCAACTTAGATGAACTTGCTTATCAGCTATAATACTTTCCTTTGTGTAAGTACATAAGTGGAATCTTAAGCTTTCCTGCATATAAAATCATGTCATCTATAAACAGAAATTTTACTTTTTTAAAAATTTTGGATGTATTCTATTTCTTTTTCTTATCTAATTGCTTAGGCCTAGGGCTTCCAATACTATTTTCAATGTAAAAGGAAAAAATGAGTACCCTTGTCTTGCTTCTGATCCTTGAGGAAATCTGTTTTTGTTTTAGGTTTTGGTTTTTTACCATTGAGTACAATGATAGCTTTGGGATTTTCATGTATTGACCTCTTTTAAATTGTCTGTGATTTCATTGCCTTTTACCACTGTGACCATCTGAAATCATGGAAAGTGGTTAAATTTTTTTTTTTGGTTAAATTTGATTGATTGCTGCTTAAATTCAGTTGCATTCAGAGGGTTCAACCTTTCTAGATTTCCATTTGGACCTTTTCTCCATGAAAGTTGCTATGAATAAGAATTCTAATCCCTTTATTCACTCTCAATTTTTTTGACAAATATGGTATTTAAGAGTGCCACATTATTTCACAGCCATTTCTTACCACAAATTCAGAAAAGGGGCATATTAAAAAAGATCCCACCTCAGTTGGCATATTTATGTCTTGGCACCATTCACTTCCTGGGGGCTAGAATATTTGTTATGCAATTCAAAAGACTGGACTGATTGTTGACCTAACAACAGTGCAGCTGCAAGCTGAAAAAACACCAAGTCCTCACAGGACAGCTACAGAACTACCAAAGAACTTCATCTGCAGCAGGCAGAGTGACTAAATTAAGTTCCATGGGCATAATCAAACACTTGACCCATTTTTTCTGACAGGGGAGGGAGGACCCTTTTCCTAAAACAATCAAATTTGCAGACTTACTAAAAAGAGCAAGACCACAAAAGAAGAAAACTGGATAATAATTCTATGAAGATACCCTATTTTTGTCCATATACTCCCCTTATCTGAGGCCTGGATGGCTAGAAATACACTTTCCAATACACCACAGGGCTATTATGCCTTGAAATATGTTTAGTGCAACTAAGCAACTAAACTTTTAGTAGGAAAATATAAAACACTAAACATTGCATTTTGAAGTGATAATGCTTAGGACACACTAAGCTAAATAAGGCTTATTGTTGAAATTTATTCCCTTTTTAATTCTTTTTTGCTTTTTTAATGAGAAACTTAGAAAAACTACCTGTGTGGTCCATGTATTTCTATAGGATAGCCTTTACTTACAGAATTGCTTTAATTCTCCAATTCACTTTTGCAATAGTAATCTAATCAATGGATGGAGGATTTCATGTCTTGTTTCTATTAACCTCACGCTTTCTAAACAGATGTCAATTACAGGATATAAAATAGAACTCAAGCACCATCCTTCCAGAATCTTAGAATCCAATGAGGCAGAGACTAAGTAAACCAAAAATTGGAACAGTGTGCTAAGTTAGGAAAATGTGCATCACAGAAAAGCAAAGAATCATCTCATTTAGCCAGCAGGAAAAGACACAGAGCAGGAGACAGTGGAAAAAGGAATTGTTTGCGCTGTTTGCTTAGTGTTTTCTTTTAAATGGCAGTCTATTCACAGAGCCCAAACTGTACAGGATACAGAGCCGTGCTTCCCAGAGATTCATATCACCTTGGCTTACAGTCTGTTCAAATATGCTAAAGGAAAGAGATGGCTACAGCCTGAAGTTTTCTTTAAGGTTCACTCTGAAAAACGCAATGCATTCTCTCCCCTTAGGGTTCAGGATTTCCTGCTCAGGAGCAAGCAGATCACCCAGGTGAGAGTTTGGCTGGACTTGGTGTGGAGCCCTGACTCTGGATGCTTGATTAGTGTTTATCTTTGCTCTACTGCCTTTGGTCGAATTTACAAAGTAGTGGTTATTTCTCTTTTCTTCTCCCTCTTAGCTCCAGACTGATTCTCTTTATGAGGAAATGTGGAGGAATGTGAATGATGTGTCCTAGCAATTCTTCCTTCAACTCGTCTTTGTTGCTCTCATAAAGGAAACCTTGAGCTTTCTTGCTGTTTTCTTTTTCTCTAGAAAAAAAAAATTGCACCCTACATTTGACCCAGAGAGTTCTATTGGCTGCATTAGTTATGACATCCTGTTCCCACTTAAACTCTCATTGTATCTGACCCATAATCATAAATGAAGTTTGCCATTATAGAGTTGCCCAGTTTAAGGGAAGACTGAGAGTCGTGAATTTCGATTCTGGTTTTCTTGAGCAGTGTTGGCTGCTTCTCAAGAAGGAAAATTTAGCAGAATCACTTAGTCTTATTACTTAAAAGTTAATGTGTATGTTTTAGAAAAATCATCCTGAAAGTAGTGTAAAAGGAAAAACAAAGAGGACTAGGAAATAAAATATGGATAGATTTTATGTCTAACAAATATTGATGAGGTAACTGATCTACCACAACAGAGCCTAGAGTAGGCAAATACAGGTGTAATATATTCATATACATGTGGTACAAACACACACACACACACACACACACACATATACACAAATAAATTCCCTGAGAGACTGTTTCCTCCATATTGATCAGGCACTGAATTGGTTAGTATTGGGTACCAATTTTACTAGGTTAAAGGATACACAAGGGTCTATGTGTGAGGGTTTTGTGGCAAAGATTGGTATCTGGGTCGATGGATTAAGAAGGAAAGATTCATCCTCATGCATCCTGCCAGGCATCATCTACTCTGTTGAGGTCCTGGTTAAAACTAAAAAGCAGAAGAAAGGCAAAGTGCACTGTGTTCTGGAGCTGGGACATCCATCTTCCCCTGTCTTTGGATTTCAGATATATCCAATTTCTCCCAGCCTTCAGACTCCAGAACTGGCAGCCCGCCAGATTCTCAGGCTTTTGGCCACAGCCTGAAAGATACATCATTGTCTGACTGTCTCTTAGGTCTTTAAACCTGCACTGACTGAGCAGTTCCACAGGATTCCTTGGTTCTTCAGCCTGCAGATGGCATGTGATGGCTCTTCTTGCTCTCTCTACTTGCATGAGTCAATTCTCAATCCCCTCTCATCTATCTGTTATCTATCTACCTCCTACTTCTTTTGCTGCTGTAGAACCCTAACAAGTTCGATGCTGTTTTTAGTACAAGACTTATTCTTAAGCCACTTTTTTATATCATCAATTTTTTAAAATAGTGGTTACATGACAGCTCACCAATTACTTATGGCCAAAATAGGAGAACGAGGTGTTAGCAAAATGTATGGTTAATGTTTACATTTTTTAAATTCATTACAGTAAAAGACACATTGTCATTATTCCTCCTCACTTCAAATACACTTATCCTATCATTCTTTCCACCTTCTGAAGCAGTTCTGAAAGTCTTTCTTCCTAAGGGTCTTTACAAAGTATGATCAAAAATATAGTGAAGGCCGCTGTCAGGTACCATCCAACATAAAAATAGGATTGTAAAAAACATGACAGTCTCATCCACCTTATTCACCAGATCTGTCACTGTGTGACTTCTGGCTCTTCCTTAAAGTCAAAATTGCCATGAAAGGTAGTTTTGAATCAATTCAGAACATACAGACAGCCACAACAGCACAAAAGTAGCAAGAACAATGGGATAAGTGTATTCAAAATGAGGGGGAGTATTTTGAAGGAAATTAATGGCAATGTATCTCTCCAATAATGGAACAAAAGAAGAAACACAGAGTGAAATTCAAAGTCTTTTCCACACATGGACACAGCTAAAGAAAAACATACACCTCACTGAGGAGTCTCCTACAAGTTCATGACCACAGATGTCAATTGGACTGTTGTCTGGGAATGATCTAGAAACCAAGTCGTGTGAACCTAGTCTATTACTCTCTCCTTCCCACTGTCAGATGATGGGTATGTTAATTAGCTTCATTGTGAGAATCAATACAAAAGATATATGTACATCCTTTAAAAGTGACCACATTGGACTGTTATGAAAGGAAGTTAGTAAAATTACAACAGTGGCATGTGTCGACTTGCTGCTATTGCATAAAAACCACCACAAGGGGCCGGAGATTTAGTTCCGTGGCACCTCACCTGCCTTGAAAGTGCAAGGTTCTGAGTTCAATCCTTGGTACAAAAAAAAAATTTTTAAAAAAAAAAACACAAAGTTCCATGAGAATATTGTACAGTGAAAGTTGACAGTAATAGTAGTAACAGTATTAGTGTTATAAAGTCAGCTATAGCTGAACAACATACACAAAATCTGAGAGGCATAAAACAGTAAGCATTTATTTCTTGCTTGTGCATCATAGGTTGGCCTGGGTGCAGATGATTTATTTAGGGCTCTGTATGGCTTGGCTTTAGGCTAGAGTTGGTTTCAGGTCTCCTCCATCTTTCTCATCTTCCTGAAACCAATTACTATGTGGAACCAACAGATAGAGATGTTCTTCTCAGAGCTTTGGCAGAAGAACAAAAGACTGGACAACAGCCCAAGCACGTTATAGGCCTCCCATCAGTTAATATCCCATTGAACCAAACAAGTCAAGTGGCCACAACCTAATTCAAGGCATGAGGTGATTCACTCAGTGTACATGTCTTGATGTTCTTGTTGAAAGGCACAGAGGAAAATGGGGAAAAATAAGAACCAAGATGGATTATGTAAAGGTGTGAATTTCCAATGATTAATGTCATTATATTGTATACCTTAAATGCACCAATAAAATTCATTTAAAAAAACAGAAAGAAAGTCACAGAGGAGACTGGAAGGGTGTTCAGATTTGTACTGCCTCCTGGCTCACTGTCCAAGTACAGGTCAATTAACTCTGCAATAGAACAGGATGTACCAATATAGAGCCTCGAGAGATTAACAGAAGAAGAGCACATAACCTCACAATGAGATCTGAACATATCCTGGGCATTTCTAGAGAACACTGTGGTTTATTTCTGTTTTCCTTTTCCTCCATTGGGGAGGAAAACTTTCCTAGCAAACACACTCACAGAGACATCCACCCCTGGGGCTAACACCAGGAAAACTGCGAAGACAAGACTTTGTTGACACCAGAGGCTGTGAGGTAGTGAGCCAAAGTCACTGCCTGCTGGGCCAAGACAACAAGGCAGTGTTAAGGGGCTGTATTTAGACAAGCACTTGAACCCACCAAGAGCAAGAAAAACCTACCACTGTCAGCCAGCCCAGGGGATGTACCGACTTCTCAAACAACAGTATCCCCCGTGCAGCCCAACAGAAATGTTGATTTAAATTATTTGTGCTAATGTGAGTGGGGATAAGGTGATGTGATTCTTGGCTTGCTGACAGTGAGCCGTGAATGATGTGGTAATGGCATATATATATATATATACCTGGATGCCTGAGAAGAAAGGTGGACTGTGAAGTCACAGCAGGACCCTGCCATTTGCTGCCCTGCTGAGCATATAACACACACAGGGCTGAGTCCAGGTCTGGCAAGAGGAGGTAGCCAGACGGAGCCCCAGGAATCCCAAAAAATCCTCAAGCTCCTCCCAAAATATTGTGCGGAGAATACCAAGTAGGGAAAAAAAAGGTCAACACTGCATATTTAAATTACAAATGGTAGAAAAAATCACCAGATAGCCAGCATCTTGTCAGGACTCAGGGAAGTTGGAGAACTGGCCACAATGTATGTAGGGAGTTCTCACCTTCACCTGTGATTTCCTTTGTGACCTGGCAGGTTCCTGCTATTTATAACAGAATGGGTGACAACGAGATGCAAAGTGACTTACTTTGATGAAGCCAAAAGAAACAGAAATTGCACCTGGAGTTTCAGGAGAAGGGGACCAAGAGATGGAGGGCAGAGGGAGGGAGTAAAAAAAGAGTAAGTAGAAAGAATTAAAATGTGCCGTGTACATGTACCAACTCCCCATGCTGAATACAATCATTATGCGCTATAAATGTGTACTAATAAAAAATACATAACAGAAGAGGAAAAGAACATGGTTCCAAAAGTATGATCATTAATTTCATTATGATTATTAATAACATGAAATGTATTAATTTCACAAAATTAGTCTGGAAATTATAACTATATGAATTATAGCATAACTGCCCCTCAAAATGCCCGTGATTTCTATCATAGGAGATCTAAAATGGTCCACTATAGGAAAGGGAGTTAATTTGAGATAGAGTTAAAGGTTGTCATGATTTAAAATCACATCCATTTGGTGTACGGCATAGTGTGAATGATTTGTCTATTTATTTTCCTTTCTTTTTCTTTCTTTCCTCCAAGTTGCGTGGGGTTTTGGCCACAAATCCTCCTCCGAGTGCCACCAAATTGTGGTCACGCCTCAGTACTTATCAGCTTCAGAACTCATCAGACTGGGTACTCATCACATTTTGATGAGAAAAAGCTTTAGCACTCAGGGTTCATATCTGTCTCCCACAGCTCCTGAACAGTGCAAAACCCCAAATAGTCACTGTTACTGTCTTGCATATGTTTGTGCATTGTAAGTGCTAATCCTGGGTCATAAAAAGGTTAAGAGTGATACCACTAAGTCTACAAGGCTTGTGTTAGCCCAGTCAGTGGCTAATATTACCCCAGTAAAATATGGACAATCTGGGGCACTTTCACAAATTATTTATAATTACATTATTACTCAGGGGTGAAATTTGCTCAATACTTGTCAGTTTCAGCCTGGTCATAAGTTCCGGAAGGAATTAATAATGAGTTCCAAACTATGATGGGCTGTATAACCCTTGGAATAATTATGTAACCCCAGGACTCAATTTCTAGAGAAAAAATATAATCTGACATTGAATCAACTCACGTTCACGACATGAACTTTGAAGCAACTCAAAATAACACAGAAACATGTCACCTGGCCTGATTTGTCCCATGCGAACACCTTGGTGAGGAAACATGTTTCCTCCCAACACACTCACACTGAGCAACTGAGGACACACATTTGTAGACCACTGAGTGAAACCTGCATTGCTCGTTCTAGTGGTTCATTATACATCCTCTAAAGGTTTCTGCTGTGAGGTGGGTATAGTTTGAATCCTGACTACAGCGTTATGGTTTGGGAGCAGACCTGGCCTTTTATGCCTGGTCTTGGTCTGGTGAGACAAGGCAAATGGCTTTGTCCTACAGCACAAGAATAACTCAAATTCCACTTTTATTTTTACCTGTGACTCCTGACCCTCGGCCCTTTTTCATTAACATGTTTCTTTTCCTGCAAAAACTTCACTACTTTCAGTCAGCCCCACAGTAACTCTGTAGAAGCAAGACCTGGTAAAGAAACAATGCCTTAAACTTCCCTTTTAGAAAGGGAAGGACGAAAATGTTGATTTGGAAAGATTTCTTAAGCCATTTCAATACCTTGAACACCCAGTTTCCCTTTCCCACACTTAAGAATCCCAGAAAGTCTACATAAGAAACATGGCAAAAACACCACCTGTGTCCCTGTATTTCCTTAAAGTCCTGCACTGTACACATTTAGTTGGGGCATTAATGAGAGAGGAAAAGCTATATGAAGCTGAATCAGATTTTATAGAAAGGTGGTAAAAAGCAAATCTCTTGGGACTGAGTTAACTGTGGCAAATTATAGAAGAAAAAAATTAGGTGAGTCATTTTAAATTTATACCCAAGCAAACAAATTAATTTTGCTGTGATTCCAGACCTCTTGCCCTCATCTGAGGGGAAGAAGTAGCTCATTTTTACAGCTCTGGATATAACAACTACTGGTCTTTATGCTCTCGATAATTCCTTGAGGTTGCTTCATTTCTGTTTTTGTTTTCTTAAACTCTAAAAATGTTTGAAATTGAACTACACCCTCATTAGCTGGGAACCTTAAATTGGTCTCTCCTAGAGACTTTTTTCCCCCTAACATCTGACCCTGGCTCCTCCCACACTGCTTGTCTCATCCCATCCCATAAAGGCAGGCACCCACAGCTGAATTTTAGTCCAGACATCATATTTTGGGGAATAACTAAAAATACCAGCCCACCTATTTTTAGCATGGAGAATAAACAGTATCTGTGTGTTTCTTTGCCTCCCAGGAGATTGTTTTTAGTCACAGAATTGAATACCCCTCCTTTCCACCAAGGCTTATTTTTAAAATACAGGCTCAGAAATAACCCACATACAGAGCATCAAAGGCCTGACTGCCCTTAGAATGGGAAATATACTGTTCAGAATCAAAACTGATACGTGGAATGGGACATCAACACAAGTCAGAAACCCAAAGATCAACATTTCTCTGTTGAAGATTTGCCACACTTTCCCATAGTGCAAGAGACCAACCCTTTTGGTTGTAGGAAGTAGTGACTCATAATCTATAAAATGGGCTGAGTGAGAAGTTGCAATGGAAATTGGGATGAAGAGGGAATGAACCGATATGATAGATTAGAAGAACCCTTCAGAGGGCAGAGAAGAGCTTCCATTGATTTGGCCAAGCCAGGGGATTCAGAGGAAGCTAAATCCATGTTCCTTTTATTGTTCTTTAAATTGTTAAGTGAACTTTTGTCAAAGACGCAAAAAATAGAACTTATACCCAGCTCTTCCCTTAGAGGAGTCACTGTCACAGTCCCCAAGCTTTAGAGAAGCCCACTCTGGACCTTGTCTAGCCTCAACTTTCCCAGTGGCCAAGCACATTTGTACGCCACCAGGACCCTACTCCATGATAAGCTGACATGTCTTTGCCAATTCATCTAATGAAATCTTAACTCCCAACATCTCAGAAGCCGGAGCCTTGCCCACTGCTTACCCAGAGATCTGCCAGGCCAAGAACACCATAGTGTGTGAGACACCGTAGTGTAAATATGTTGTCTCTTGATCCCATGGCCTGAGATCCTGAATCCTGGAGAAGACTGGACATCTGAAACATACAGGTCAGCACACATGCTGGGGCCAAATGGTTTACATTTCTAGGGAAGTAGAACCTAACTTCAAGAGATTTATAACTATAACAGAAGCTTTTTTGTTTAAGAAAGGGGATTCTTAAGAAAGTAAGAAAATCAGGATGGTTAAACCAATGGCTAAATCAGATCATAAAGGGACACCCAAGGGCAAGCATGGAGAGTTCCATAGGGGCTTTATCCCACCAGCCACACTAATGGTGTTTCACAGCACACATGGTTATACAACCTTCAGAGGCAACTGACTGGGATTGACCTGGATACAATACAGAGTAAAACAGCTTCATAAAATGTTTGGGACTTGCTTTAGAGACCCTAACTAGCATTTCAACAGAAGCCTGGCTCTGCTAACAGGTAAATAAAGTAATCCAAGTTCAAGACAGAATCAGTAGAAATAAATGCTAGAATCCCATGTCCATCTTTTTAAAAGAAAAGAAACTTGTTTTTCTACCTAGTGTTTGGCCCATGAATAATCTTGGAAAGCAGGAAATAGTTAAAAAAAAAAAAAAAAAAAAAAGGCAAGCAGACCAGTTCATAAAAGTGGGCAACAGACTCCAACACCTCATATTCTCACTGCTTTCCCTTATAAAATAATAGAAAAAACATCATAAAATCAATATTAACTTATTTAAGTAGCTGTAAAAGAGCTCTCTGGTCATTTGGCTCAACTATAAAATAATCTCACCATCTCGGTAAACTTCCAATCCTTTGAGAGCTTTCTACTATGGATGTCTACTAGTCCTTAACAATAAATACTTTTATTACTCCTGGCATATCTTTCTTAAAGTTAGAGAGGAGCTTTTTTAAAGCAAACATATCAGGTATTGCAATGGAACTCTCAACCTTACCAAAAGCTACTCTATATATTCATGCAAATACATAGTGAAACTGTAATAAAACTCTCATACTTCTTTCCCAAATAAAACCCCACAAAGTGTTGCATAGCCAATGCAATTTCCAGAGCCGTGTTCCCCAAACTTTCTTGTACTTTTCTTGATAGTCTAGGAAGATTAAATCATAGGTCTCCTCACATAGCAATATTAGGTCAAGGAACATCACATAGGCCTGATTCCCCATTTTGTCTTCTTCCTTTTTGTTTACAGAAACTACTTGCAGCTCATCCTGGCTGGCTTGTACATTTAGGATTATTTTTTTCTACCTAGTTACAGCCCCTCCGTCACAGTACCCTAATTTTGCAGGCACATGTTAGAAATTTCCATCAGACTTTATGGTAGGAATGGCTCTGCTTTTCTTAACAACTGCTTTGTTTCTTATGTTATGAACACTGTAATTCTTAATGACTTATGGTGTTTCTCTCTGCTTTGACTACGGGTCACCTGTTAGTCCCTTTTACCCTGCTAGATGATTTTTCTACCTTTATTTTTCCCCATACTCCAATTATCTTTAATGGTTCAATTGCATGGCTTTTTTGCCTTAATTTTTTACAGAAAAGATAGTCGTTAAACATTTATCTTCCACTGTCTTAAGGCTACCAAATAATATTGTTTGTTTCAATTTCACTCCCTTCCTCTCAACTTGGAGTAGATTTTTCTAGGAAACACTTTCAGATAACATTATTCAAGTATCTCCAAAAAGATGACCACCCCTTACTTTAAACTTCTCCACCTTCATATAAAATCAGCACTTATAAGCACATAACCCCCAACTCAGAGCCAGGTCCCTAGATTGTTAGGGTTGTATTTACTTTAGTTTATTTCTCCTAGGCCAATGAAACCTGGCCTAGATTGGAGACTATGCCCAAACAACTGTCACTTGCCAGTTAATAGCCTGTGGAGTCCTAAGGAATTCAAACTGCTTAGAAGGCACAAAAGCAGATGTTACTAGAAATAATCAGGGTAAGACAGGTTACGCTGCAGTAACAAAACACAGTATAACAAACAAACAAAAAATTTCATTGGCATTACAGCACAAAAACTTCACTGATCATCTATACAAATGCACTGCAAGTCCAAAGGACTCTTCAGAGCAGCCATCCTTCACATGGTGGCTCAGCAATCCATGTTGCTTTGGTTTACATGGCAAATTCATCAAAATATAAGATTGATTTGTGGTCAGAAAGAGGAAAAAAAGAAACATAAGCATTGTAGAGGGGCTGAAAGTAATATACCTCTCTTAGATTCCTCGTTCATGGACTGAAGAAGACACAAAGCCTTGTCTAACTGCCAGAGGACTGGAAGTGGAACACAGTTTCAGGTGTAGAGATCCAGATGCCAGCCTGCCCTACTAACATTTACTGAATGTGCCCACTTTAAAAATGAAGGAAAATTCAGACTGCCAACTTATCACAAAGACTTCAGAATAAATTCCAGAAATCCTTATAGATGAAATTATTTTTAAGTTATTAAATCAATCCAATAATAAAAATACATCCGTTCTCTGGTTGAATTAACCCCCTTCTCCCAAACCTTTACTGACCTCCCAGTGGCTCAAAAGTCCTTACCTCTCACATAAGCAGGCAAAGCCCTTCAAGCTCAGCTTCCCTTTCCAGTCCTAACTTCATTTTCTAATCTAACTCTTAGGATTATGAAAGGAAGACATCCATGTTTTAAAACCTCAGGCCATTTTCAGAAATATGTAATATTAATAGCTAATATCAGGGTCAAGGATTTAGCTCAGCGGCATCACGCCCACCTCTTTAGCACAAGTTCATGAGTTCAATCTCTGTTACCAAAAAAAAAAAAAAAAAAAAAAAAAAAAAAATCTTTTTAACAAAAAAAAAAAAAAAAAAAAAAAAAACTAATATCTATCATGTGCTAGGTAACATGCTAAATGTGTTATGTGGGTTGTGTCATTTAACCTTCACAAGCACTTATGAGATAAAAACTGTTACTACCTGCACTTTATAAATGAAGAAATTCATGCTCAAGAAAATGAAGTAGCTTGATCAAAAGTTAGTGAATTGGTAAAGCTGTAATTTGACTAAGCCCCCATCCCAGGAAACAAGGGTCATTTATAATCCTACTCTCCTGAAAATCCTCCTCTCAGTATGCACTCAAGGTTTTTAAAAGAATAAATAAAATATAGTGAGCACCTTCCAGGGAGGTCATTGATCTATAAAGGAAAACACTAGAAAGTCTCTGACTCTCTCGACTCTCCACAAGAGTAGTTTTGGATTCTCTCCCCCAGGTGGCCTCTCCCACCAACATCCCTCTTTTGGCTCCATGTGCCAATCTTTCCCTTGGATGAGAGTATTTTTCCGAATGTTATTTGCTGTACTGGCGGTGTGGTGGTATCATGTAAGATTTCCAAATGTCATTTCTTCATACTATTATTAATAAAAGTAACTTTGTGGCCTGGAATGGCTAACAAAAATGACCATTAAACTATCGTGCAGATTCGCCCACTGTCCACTGAAGAGAGGCAGCATGAGACCCAAGAGTTGTTTCCAGTTGAGAAGGAGGGAAAGACTCTGAATTCAGAGGCTTCTCACAGCATCCCTAATCAGAAAGTAGGTCCCTGTGAGCCTCTGACAGACCTCTCATGAGCAGAGTGGGAGGAAGTGATGGAGAGATCCAAGAAGAACCCAGTGGACCCACCCCATCCTTACACCCAGTCATTGTCTTACTTGGGCTTCCAGGGGTTTCAAATACACACTGGTCATTCTGCAGCAAGATGGAAATGCTGCTTCCCCGCACCCTTTAACACTGGAGAACATTTTGAAAGCAAGAGTGGAGAATGGTCCCCTCTGAGATCCTCTGAAAGTAATAGGTTCCAACCCCAGGGAAAAAACATGCATAATTCAGGAGATTATTGGACATCACAGGAAAAGCCAGGGTACCTAGGAGTAGAAGAAGAAAATGGATAATGCCCTGGAAGATGTGCTTCCTGTGAGGTCACAGTGCTTAGAGGAGAGAAGAAATTCATAAACTCACTTCCTATTGTCCTATGTGTCTTTTTGGACTGCGAAGAAGGAAGAAGATTGGTAATACGACAAAGAGAGGTGCAGCTGCTGCTGGCTGGTCAGGGAGCTTGGCATAGTGTACAGAGGCAGCTCCTACCACTAAAGTTTGGCCGCCGCCACTTGCAGATAAATTGCCACTGTGATTATCTATGACATCTACATTGTAAATGAAACCTTCTGGGGATGTTTTAAAGACAATGCATACAATGTGTGTGGAGCCTGGAAGAACTTGAAATAGAATGAAAATAAGACCTGGGAAGAGAAGCTAACTAAAGAAAGGATGTGGCCAGGGATTTGCCTCAGTGGTTCCACCACCTGCCTCACAGGCAGAAGGGCCCAAGTTCAACCCCCAGTACAAAGAAAGAAAGAAAGAGAGAGAGAGAGAGAGAGAGAGAGAGAGAGAGAGAGAGAGAGAGAGAGA
>NW_022900919.1:40062004-40091107 GCF_012274545.1 Fukomys damarensis
AGAGAGAGAGAGAGAGAAAGAAAGAAAGGAAGGAAGGAAGGAAGGAAGGAAGGAAGGAAGGAAGGAAGGAAGGAAGGAAGGAAGGGAGGGATGAACTCATCCGAGTGAGAAGCATGCTGAGTCCCTCTTACACAAAGGGTAACAGCCAGCTGGTTCTCCACATCAGCTAGGTTCAAGGTGAAGGAGGTTGCAGGCATAGCCTGAAAAACACAGGCTGCAGAGAAGGAAGAACTGGCCCAACAGTTATGGTGGAGAGGCTCTCCCTAGGGTTGCATAGGATGGCCTAGCTGTAGCCTCTTCTTTCTTGGGATTGGGAAACACATTCGTTTGCATGCATACCTGTCTTGACTGCCACACTCACAATTCTTTCTTAAATGTGACAGAGGACACCAGACCTGTTTTTCCTCAGAGGATCTCTAAACTAGGAGACCACTGTGCTGCATACAGATGAACAGAGCTGAGTAAAAAGGAAAATTCGAGCATGCACCCAAACTCAACCTTTATCAGTGGAGCATTAAACCAAGTTCATCAGGTTCATTTTATATCACGGATTCAACATCAGCACCCACAGAAGGCTTTCCTATGACACATTCAAGTAAGTTGTTCACCATCTTTCAGTAAACTCTATCTCAGTCCAATTAATGGTTTCCTTATTATGATTTGCTACAACTTCCACTTTTTGCTTGTCTGTGTATTTTTTTTTCCTGTCACTCCCATGTTAGAACCATGGAGGTGGAAACGTGTGTTTGGATCACATGTGTGATCCTAGCCAGCACCCAGAGTACCACATAGAATCTGGTAGCTGCTCAATATTTGATGAATCAGTGAAATTCTCTGAGCCTACTTCTCATCTCTAAATTGGACGTTTGATGCCAAGATTAAAAAACACACTGCAGGGCCAGGGATTTAGCTCAGTGGTTCGGTGGCCTGCCTTGCAAGCGCAAGGACCCGAGTTCAATCCCCGGTACCAAAACAATAAAATAAAATAAAAAATAAAAAACACAGTGCAATGGAAGGAAGAGATCTCTGTGTTCCAGGCTGCAGCTTAGTCTCCCAGTCCACTCTGCAGGCCTAACACACAATGGTTTCCCCTTCCAGAAACAAGTCACCATGAACAGCAGCACCTAAAGGAGCGGAAGGCACAGAAGTCTGATGTAACACTTTATTCATCAAATTCCAGAAATGTCTCCCTTTCAGTCTCTGTGCCTTTGTGTCATAATTTACTGTCCCCAGCGTAGGATGGGACTAACAGAGGAGCTTTGGTGGGTGAGCACTTTCATCGCAATCAACTGTGAGCTTCCCTGAACAATGAACACTCTGGGCAATGATATGCTTGACATGATCTTCATCCTTTCTTTGTGAGGCTTCTAGAGACCAAATCATGATATTAATTTTGTATGTCAATTTATTGTTTAGTCAAACACTAGTCAGTCTCCATGTTGCTGTTAATGTAGTCTATAGATGTGACTAACATTTACATTAAGTAAAGCAGACTACGATTTAAAACGTGGGTGAGTCCAATCCAATCAAAGGCCTTAGAGGCAAAGACTGAAGCTACCAAGAGGAGGAGGAGCCCTGGCCCAAGATTGCTACCCAGAAATTCTGCATAAGTGGCCAGCCAGCTACCTGCCCTTCAGACTTGGCTCACCAAGCTCAAGAGTTACACGAGACAATTTCTTAAAACAGTTCTCTCATGTTTTGAGAGAGAGAGAGACAGAGTTTGGCATAGACCTAGAGATGATAGAGATAACATAGTCACATAGGTCCTATTCATCCTGTTCTCTGGAGAACTCTGACTGTTCCAGGACCAGAACAGCATTTCTTAGACCTTATGATTTTTACCCGTAGAGAATCTGCCTTTTCCACAGTGATGGAAAGCTGTTGTCTTATACTCTCTCAGGAGAAGGGTAAAGAATACCGGAAGGGCCATCAAGAGTGAGCTGATGTAAGTCCTTCGGGCCTCAGAATCACTTAACCTCAGCCACCTCTCGGTGATTCAGAGAAAATTGAAACCACAGTTTAGAACCTTGAAAACGTCCACCGAGTGGGGAATGAAGAGCTCCTCGAAGTTCTGACGCAAATGGGCAAGAGTTTTTTCCACCACTGGTTACCTCTGGGACCTTTCACCACCTGGGGGGCAGAAAGACTGTTACACAATTGAGCAGAATGAGTGCCTCTCTGTCCCTCTTAAATTCCTTTTTTTTTTTTAATCTCTTTTCTAAAAATACAGGGAATTCTGTGAATTTTTTTTTCCTGCTTCTGAAATATTTTCTGCAGAATCTAGTGCTTGCAAAGTAGTGATTATGAATGACTAAACAGTCTTGCATATATTTCTGGAATACTTGGAAATGCCTCTGTTATTTTTGGAAATGTGTGCTTGTTCAGGTTATTCCGGCAATGGGCAGCTACTGAAAAAATTCTTTCGTGATAAAAAGCCTGTAGCTCCACCTACTGCTTTCTCAAAGATGACAACAGAGTTTCAGGACTAAAAAATGAAAAGTAAGAGCCCGTTAAACAGCTTCACTGTCAATATATAGCTCACTTCTTTACTTGTTTTCAGTCAAAACAAGGTAACAGGTTTCGACCACTAGCGATCAAATATATGTAGCCCATACAGTAGGCATTTTTAGAAAAGGAAAGGAAACAAAAGCAGTCAAGGAATGAAGTATTTTGAAACATCTGTCATTTTTGCCAACATCTGCTGTAAACTGAAACCATAGAAGTCTTTGAAGGATATACAACTTTAAGGGAAGAACTGACTTTAAAACAGAGGTAAAATTATCACAAACATGCAGCTTGATGGTATCAGTGCATCTTATTTTGTCTGGATTTGAAGAAATGATGAAATGAGAACTCTAGGCAAGAGAGATTCCAAGGCTTTAAATGTTCCTTTTAAAACAGTACAGTGCTCAACTCCCTTGTATTTTCTCATGGCTCACTCACACAGGATGTGGCCCAAGAAACAATTTCCAGTGAAATTAATCCTTTTAACTATTTCCATTACTACCAAAGCTCGAAATCAACACCCCTCCCTAACAGCAAACTTTCCTCTCCAATATCTAGAAACTCAAGCATAATGGGTGATGCTAGGTGTTTTTCAATATGAAATTAAGAAATGCCAAGAAGGAAACTTTCTTCCTTCTGTGCCCTTTAATTCTTCCTGAGAGTCTCAGGTAAAATCTAGCTTTCTATCACAGCTACAGAAGTAGAGCAATACATTCCGCCCACTCCCTGCTTTAAATGCTTAGACACAGCTGAAGCAGGACATTCACCTGGGAAGACCGCTGAGCGATGCTATGTCAGTATTATGCAGCAGGCAACCTTTCTGGAGTAACTACTAAAGGACATATTTTTGCTTCCATTAATCGGACTTAGCCATTTAAAAGTATATATATAGGGGCCAGGGATATAGCTCAGTGGAGCCACCACCTGCCTCACAAGCACAAGGTCCTGAGTTTAATCCCAAAACCAAAAAAAAAAAAAAAAAAAAAAAAAAAAAAAAAAAAAAGAGTACATATAGCTCTGGTTTCATAGAAATGCAATAATACCATATAATTTCACTACATCAATAACACATTTGTACCTTCACATATTGGGAAAGGGTTTTTCCCCTCTTGGGCAATTTAAACTATTTTAATAAATTTGATATCATCTTAACCCTTCAGAAGTTGCCAGGATAATACCCCTACTCCCCATGTACTCTTTACCTGGGTCCAAAACGGTACAAATTATAAAAACTGTGCCTGCTTTGTCTTATTACTCTCTACAAATAAAATTCTTCCAACTTATTTGAAAACAAGTGGCAAACAACATGTTCCTGTAGCGCTTAAATGATGTCTTCCCAACAGACCTGAGGATTAGTGGAATAGATTGCAAGATTCAGAAACAACTCCAGATGTACTCAGCTACCTCATCTTTGACAAAGGAGCCAATTATCCCCACTGGAGGAAATATAACCTCTTTAATAAACTGTGTTGGAAAAACTTGATTTCAACCTGCCAAAGATTAAAACTAGACCCTTATCTTGCACTATGCACTAAACTAAAATGTAAGTGGATAAAGATCTGAGCATTAAAACAAAAACATTATACTTGCTGGAAGATAAGTTAGGCAAAACTCTTTAAGACATTGGCATAGGAAAAGACTTTCTGAACAAATCCTCAGTAGCACAGGAACTAGCACAAAGAATCAACAACTGGGATCTCGTCTTTTTAAAAAGCTTCTGCACTGCAAAAGAAACCATCAACAGAACTAAAAGACAATCTACAATGTGGGAAAAAAATTTTACCAGCTGCTCCTCAGACAAAGGACTATTATCAAGAATATATAAAGAACTCAAAACAATCAGCCCCCCCAAACATAAAGACCCAATTCAAAAATGGGCATCTGAAATGAACAGACATTTCTCAGACAAAGTAAAAGCAGCAAGTAAATATATGAAAAAATGTTCAACATCACTGGTCATTCAAGAGATGCAGATGAAAACAACACTGAGATTCCACCTCACCCCAGAAAGAATGGATGCTATCAAGAAATCAAACAATAACAAATGTTGGCAGGATTGTGGGGAGAAAAGAGCTCTTCTCTATTGTTAGTGCGAGTGCAGACTGGTGCAACCACTATGGAAATCAATATGGAGATATCTAAAAGAGCTGAGATTAGAGGTTCCATTTGACCCAGCCATCCCTCTGCTGGGTATCTTTTCAAAAGAATTAAAAGAATCATATCGCAGTGATATATGTGCTCTTATGTTTATAGCAGCACAGTCTGTAATAGCTAAAACTTGGAGACAGCCCATTTTCCCATCAGTTGGAAACTGGATAAAGAAGATGTGGTTTTTCTATAAAATAGAATACTACTCAGCCATAAAGAATGAGAAATAAGAGTCATTCATAGAAAAATGGATACATATTGAGGATATACTTCTAAGTGAAATAAATAAGTCACATGTGTAAATACCAAATAATTACTCAGGTGTGAAAAATTATAATGGTACATAAGATCCTAACGGTATAATTGACCATGTGAAATAAGAAGAAAAGGGCTAAAGGTTTAAGGGAAGTGGGAAGGATAGGGGAAAGGAAATAAGAGAAAAGAAAAAAAGCATGAGTAAATGGAAATAAAGTATTTGTAAAAAGGGAAGGGAGGAGAGGGTGAAGGGAGGGCAGGGGTGTGGGGAAAAGATGAGAACCAAGACCTGTCATGTAAAGGTACAAGATCCCAATAATGAATGTAACTGTACTATATACCTAAAATGTTTCAATAAACTCAATGAGAAAAAAAAGTCCTCCCACATAACCACAGTACAATTAGTGAAATCAAGGAGTCTAAGAGTATGGTAATTCTGCTAACCCAGAGCTCATGTTCAGATTTATTATTCTTTCTAGTTACATTGTATATTCTTGTGCAAGGCCCAGATTCACTTCCTCCATTATCATAATTGTGCTTTGGTTCATGAATGTGATTCATTACATGATTTTGGAAAAGATGGTCATGGTCATGTTCATTTGGGAAAGATGGCCACTCGATGCAGAGTTCACAAACAAAAACAAAATTTTGGCAAACAGTTGTTTGCAAACCAAATTCCTTGCAAACAAAAGTGTGCATAAACAAAAGTACCACTGTATCTTTAGCCTCCTTTATTTTGAAGATATTCTTCAGCCTTTCTTTATCTTTCATGACTGACATCTGTAAAGAGTCTAAGTAAGCTCTCTCCTAGAATCTATCCACTTGAAGTGTGTCCTTTGGGATGATTGTCACAAAAGTGGTGTTTTATTCTTCTCAATGTACTACATAAAGAGAGATGCAATGTTTGATCACTTGGTATGAAAAGCGCTCATCAATTTTTTCCATTAAAAACCTATCATTTTTCGCTCTATAATTCACAAGTAATTTGTGGGAAGATGCTATATGAATATATACTGTTCCTCATAAAACTTCCCCTCCAGTTTTAACACGCACTGAAGATGTTTTTCTTGAATTAATTACTGATGATGGCTTCAAAATAGCAATTTTCTAACTCCATCATCTCTCCTACATTGACTAGTTGGCACACTATGTTTACTCTGCAGCATTTCAGTATTAGCCTCTATTTACATCATACCTGCTAAATGCAAAGTACAATAAAACCTTGCTTTATGAGTATAATTCATTCCAGAGACATGCTTGTAATCCAAAGTGCTTGTATATCAAAGTGAACTTCCCCATAAGAAATAATGGATTTAATCCCAGCACTTGGGAGGCTGAGACAGGAAGATTGCTGTGAGTTCAAGACCAGCCTGGGCTACACAGTGAGTTCTACGTCAGTCTCAACTACATAGTGAGGCCCTGTCTCAAAAAACCAAAAGAAAAAAGGAAGGAAGGAAAGAAAGAAAGAAAATCAGATGATTTGTTCCATAACTCAAAAACATTCATATAAAAATGATTATAATACTGTAAAATATTACAAAACAATGAAGAAAATATATAATACTTTTAAAATTATCCTCCTGCATTTACCTTTGAAAACCTTCATGGCTGGTGTGAGGATGAAAAGAGAAGGGCTACTGTGCAGTACAAATTCTCTATCACTAACAGAATCACTGCTATCTATCAGCTCAATGGAATCTTTTCATTTTGTGGAAGTAACAAGGAACCATTGACACTTTTGCCTCTTTTTGAGGATTTCGTGGAAATGTGACATTGCAGTGTCACTAAACAGATTAGTTGCTGGCACTGCTACAGAATAGGTGGTGTTTTCTAAAAAATGTTGTGCTGTTTCCCTCATATCACACATCCCTCTTATCTTGTTTGAAGGAAGGGATTCCTCTGCCTCTTTGTCCTCTTCTGCAGATGAGACCTCCCCCATAATCTCTTCTTATTGGGAAACAATTACCACAACCATACTGCACAACAACAACTGCACCAACAACCATACCGCAGCAAGAGAGAAAAAGAAAAATCATTGACTCTGTTGCGATCATGTGACATTCAGAATCCAGCACTACTCATATTGCAAGATATTGCTTGTTCATCAAGTTAAAACATATTAGAAATGATTGCTTGTCTTGTGGAACACTTACAGAACAAGTTACTCCCAATTCAAAGCTTTACTGTCATTGCAAACCAAAACCACACTCACAAAGACCTAAGCTGCTTCTCCCTCCTGCCCCCCATTAAGTTTATTGGTACATTGAAAGCAAACAATACAGTTACATTTATCATTGGGACCTTGTACCTTTACATGATATGTCTTGGTTCTTATTTTTTCCTGATACCCCTGCCCTCCTTTCACCCCTCCTCCCTTCCCTCTTTACAGAGATTTTATTCTGAGCTATTTCTTGATTAGAAAGAAGATTCTACAAAGTTTATTTTAAATCATAGAGAAAAATATTAAGTACCCCCAGAAAAGTCCCTCCAAACCTTTAATCGAATTTTTCAAAACATTGAAACTATCAAATCAAAACAAAAATTTAAAACTATACCTATTCTTCCAGAAAGAATTAAAACCATTATACGACAGCGATATAAGCACGCCCATGTTTATAGCAGCAGAGTTTGTAATAACTAAATCTTGGAAACAGCCCAATTGCCCATCAACCAATGAGTAGATAGAGAAAACATACTTTTTTTTAATACAATGGACTATTACTCTGCCATAAAGAAGGATAAGCTTGAGACATGTCTGGCTAAATGAATGCACCCTGAGACCATACTCTTAAGTGAGATAAATTGGACACACATGTTTAAATACCACATTCTCTGGTGTGAGAAACTGAAAGTGGAAATAAGGGCAAAAATATATAATAGATATTGAAGAATGGGAAGAAAATATTCAAATGAGAAAGGGACAGAGGGAGGAAAGAGGGGGCAAGTGCAGGGGACTGCAATGTTGATTATGCCTATGGTAGGCTGTAAGCCATGCAGGTTGTGAAGAGGTAAACTCACAACTAACTTGCTTATAGAATTGAGTCTGTCCCAAGTGCAAGGACCCAAGTTCGATCCCCAGTACCCCCAAAAAAAGAAAAAAAAAAAGTGAGTCTGGCTGAAGCCTATGTGCTAAGGTCAGAGCAACTTGCACCCAAATTCCATTCCCACAAATAAAACCTTAAGTAGAAGGACAGTATTCTAATTATAACCATATATTTTTGTCTATTCTGTTCCTAATTCAAAAATGCTTTTGTAGATGGGGAGGGGAGGAGAGGGTGAAGGGAGAGCAGGGGTAAGGGGAAAAAATGAGAATCAAGACTTGTCATGTAGAGGTACAAGATCCCAATAATGAATGTAACTGTACTGTATCCCTAAAATGTACCAATAAACTCAATTAAAGCTGAAAAAAAAAGAATTTTAAAAATCCTTTGATGAATGCTATCATTGTGTATGTCTAAAATGAACCAATAAAGGTTTTGCCTCGAAAAAAATAAAATAAAATAAAAATAAAACCATACCTATGAATAACATTGAATTATTTTATCAGGAAAAAGAAAGCCATCAAATTAATATTAAGGTATGGATTTTCATGTTTGAGTCTTAAAAAAAAACAGACAGGAAACCTTAGGTACCCTAAGAAGGGGATCAAGAGGAGATCTTCCTTCTGTACTCTGCAAGTAGGAGGAAGCATTTGCCTGAGAGACTTTTTTACCTGAGGCCACTGTAGGGCCATGACTTGGAGAAACCTGGAAAGATCGTGTAACTTATCTCCACTCCTGCACCTTCTCAGTAGACCACTGACAAAGAGTTCCCCCAGATGAAGAATGAGCTTACTTTGAACATCGCCAGGAATACACACTCTGACGAGCCACGCAGTCCTTCCTGTCAGATACCTCGCTAATCAAAGCCCTGCTTCCCCCTCCTTTCAATACTGTTCTCAGTATTATCTTCCAGGTAACAATCCAGAAACGAGGCTTAGTAGCATCTGTAAGAGTGCAAAACTGTTTGAATCCTGTGAGAGTTTGGTTCATTCAGCAAATACTCGCTTGCTTATCCCTTCCTCTGTGAGTAAAGTATACTTTTCTTGTAGTGGCATTGGGCTTAGCCATAGAATGTGTCATGACCTTTGAAAAGTGAACAGATCTCATGAACACGCAGGCCTTAACTATGCTTCCGCCATGTTGTCTGGGCCTCCTATCTACTGGAGACAGCTGTAAGGAGGGAATATCAGTGTAGACAGTACCTCATGAGCATAAGATCCAGGAAAAATACACATTGGGCAGACCTAAACCCAACTCACACTGAAGACCTAAAGTCAGCCAACCCTCAAAGTGTGGAGTCACCACCTGGGCCCACTTCAAACCCACTACACCATAGCTCTACCCTGTAGACTCATGAACATGAAAATAAAAGTTGTTGTGCATCTCTGAGTCTATGGATGATTTGTTACATAGCATTTCCATATCATGACTGATCAATACAAATACCACAATAAAGCCCTTCTGTACTACCCTCTCTGGATTAGAAGATCACCTTATTATAACTTCTCATTTTAAAATTATTCCACTTTCTTGTTCTTTCTTTTTTAGTCTTCTCCATAAGAAACCATTTTTTGCTTTGCAATTTAGGAAATGCCTTTTCTCCATGAAACTTGTTGAAAAGTAGACAGCCTGACTTTGAGGCATTTGTTTGAATTTACTTCAGGGCACAACAAATTTTAAAAGATTGTATAGATTAAAAACCTAATCAAGGGCTGGGGATTTAGCTCAGTGGTTCCATTGCCTGCCTTGCAAGCTCAAGGTCCCAAGTTCAATCCCCGGTACCCCCCCTCAAAAAAAACTAACAAATGGATGGGCTGGGGATTTAGCTCAGCAGTTCGGTGGCCTGCCTTGCAAGCGCAAGGACCCGAGTTCAATCCCTGGTACCAAAAAAAAAAAAAAAAAAACTAACAAATGGCAGAATAAACATAAGGAAATTGTCTGGGAAATGGACACCCCAAAATATGTCTTTAAATTTTAAAGTCTTTCTAACTATGATCACAATAAACTTGAAAGTAAGTAAATAAAGTATTATTCTGCCCAGGGCCAAATTCATAGGCATGAGACCTGTGCAGTCATATGGGACCCCATGCTTACCCCATGGCTGATTTAATGTATTGTAGTCACTGCCCTTAAAGTAGTCTTAATCACTTCAATGAAGGGCTCATCAATTTTAATTTGCACTAGACCCCACAAACTAGGTAGCAAACCCTGATTCTACATATAGGACAACTTCTAACCTAAAACTTGCTCTTCTATTTCCCCTGCAAAGCCCTTACCCTAGGCTCTCACTACTTCACCCTTGGATATTTGCAAGAGTTATTAATCAGTCTGCCTGCCTTTGGTTTTTCTCACTCCATTTTCTCCTACAGAATATTTAGATCACATCCTGTCATGTCTTTAAAATTTTTCCATCATCCCTTGAGGCATGAAGGAAAAAGTTCAAATATCTTAGCAAGGTCTAAATGTCCCCTAGCAGATGGTGTGGCCTCAATTCCAGCCCCTCTCCACTACTCTTCCCTTCTTCACTCACCCAGTGCTATTTCCTCAGAATCTTTACCCCAATTTCCTTGTTCTTTTTCTCTTTGCTCATGCCTCTGCCTGGTGTCCCTTTCTTCATCCCCTTATCTTGGGAGTTTGCACCAAATGAAGTCTTCCTTGTCCTTTCTCTTACTCCCTACAATTCCTTAACCCCTCATCTGATTAGCATCTATACCCTCTTCTTCAATGGCACTTAATATAAGCTTCATGATTCACCTACTCCTCTTCAAGCTGTGACCCTCCAACATTGGAAATTGTGCCCCATTCTTATTGTAGTCTTAACTCAATGACTAGCATGTTAAAGGCACCAACAGCAGCCATTCAGGAGATCTCTGAAGTTGAATTTTCCCTTAAGTAGAAATGATGCATAGACCCAAGTGTTTTAATTATTCATGTAAAGTCACTCAGTACATAATGGCAAACCAGGACTCCATTGCAGTTGATCTGATTCATGTTTCTGCACACCATGTTGTTTTCTCTTGATGGATTTTCCAATATCAGTCATTTCCTCTGCAGGTCCAGGAAATAACTTCTCTCTCACCCTTAGATAAGGGGAAAGAGAAGAATCATTGCTGTGTTCCTCCTAGAAACTCTTCCACGACAGAGTGTCAGATTTGAATGAGCTTTTAGAGACCGCTTATTCCAAGTTTTTGTTCCATCCAAGAGAAAGAAAAACCCAAAGAGGTGAAGCTTCTCACCCTGGGTTGGAGTCACCACGTATGCCAGGGCTAATTTCACTGACCACAATGCACTAGAGGCAAGAATCCAGATTAACATGCTAGACCACTGCAAATAGATTTTGTGGGTTCCCTAACAGCTGCCATCGGGTAGATTTCCTTCTCCCTGAAGTCTGGTGGAAAGACACCCGAGATTCAGTAACGTGGAGCCTCCCAGCTATCTTCCAAGCACACACAGGCTCCCCCTTGCTCAAACACAGGTGGGGAACCCTCCTCGACGCTCCCTCTCTGCTTCACACATCCTCTCCCCACCTACAAAAGTGGATGGGGTGATGGGAAACAATGGTGAACGTTTAACTTTTTTAATTCGTATTAGAGTAAAAGACACACTGCCAAGGACTATGGGATGAGTGTCTTCAAAGTGGGAGGACAGATTTTAATTATTTTGAGAGAGTTTTAAGGCAAGAACGGCAATAAATTATCTTACTGTGATAATTTATTTAATTTAAACTTCGCTGTTTTCTATCATGCCATATTCATCACCATTTGCAGCCATTTCTGTCAAATAAAAACATTACAGTGTATTCTCATCTACATTATTCACTAGATCTGGTACCGTGTGACTTCTGACTCTCTCCCAAAGTCAAAATGACCATGAAAGATAAATGTTATTAACGCGAGCATCCAAAACCACACAACTAAATATACACAATGAGGGCTTCCAGAAGTGCTTCAGAAAGTAGCAAGGATGGGATAAGTGTGTTCCAAGTGGAGGGGAGTGTTTTGAGGATGATTAATACCAATGGTTTTTTTACTGTAATAAATTCTTTTTGTCTTTTTGAGACAGGGTTTCACTATGCAGTTCAGGCTGCCTATGAAGTCACTTTATAGCCCAGGCTGACCTTGAACTTATAGCAATCCTCCTGCCTCAGCCTCCCTAGTGCTGGATTACAGGAGTGTGCCACCCCACCCAGCTTTGTCATAAATTTTTTAAATTAAACACTCATCATATATTTTCACCATACCTCACGTCTGAAGCTTATGATACATGGTTTCTTGTGTGGGTGTGTGTGGGTGTGTATGTGTGTGTGTGTGTGTGTGTGTGTGTGTGTGTGTGTACCAGAGATCGAACTTGGGACCTTGTGCTTTCAAGGCAGGCGGCAATACCACTGAGCTAAATCCCCGGCCCAGTACATGGTTTCTTCATTCCAAAAAAAAAACTGGTCCTAAGGAAAAGGTTCATATTAAAAGCTGAAAGAGGATTCTGTAATTACTACCAAATATGCAATGGATATCATTCCAAAAATAATGTTTGCTTCTTTTCTAGAAGCTCTGAAGAAAGAATAAACTGTCCCAACTCCAGCCTGAGGGATCCCAGGTAGATATCAGGGACCAGGAAAGACTGCAACACAGAATAGAAAGCTGGGGGATTTCTGATAACACCAACTCTTCAGAAAAGAATAGGTTAAAATCTCATAAATCACAGAGGAAATTCTCAGTGGCCTCATTAGAATTTTGGAGACATTTTAAAACATTCTGTTTTCTGGCCTCTGTAATTCACTCCCGTAGAGAAATTGGAATTAAAATTGCTGTCTGAGGGCATGTAATCTGAGGGGAAGACTCTCCTTCCACCAGTGTCTAGTTGCAGGCAGATTCAGTGTGAGATTGGCTTTCAGGGAAGACTACGCTGAGGATCAAAAAGCTCAGTTGAAATATGTCATTCCTCTGCACCTTTGTGTCTTTTTGAAATATTGGGATCAGGAAGAAACAACGGCTTTGATGATGGACAAGATGGTTCAAATCCCAATTCAACCATTTCCCAGCAGTGCAAGGGAACGTCATGAGTTTCACTTTCCTCTTCTCTTAAATGAAGAACATCTCACCCAACTCACAGGGATTTTGTGAGAATTCATATTACTTAAAGAACTCAGTACAGTGCTTCAACTTAAATAGATAGACAGACAGACGTATTTCGCTACTACTTTTTCCAGCATAGAGTCTGGAAAGAGTAAATAACACAGTATGCATGTCTGACACATTACCATCTTATATTAAATGTTCATCCTTTTGTCTCTTCTTACCCTACCATGATGATAAGAGTTTTGCAGTGGCTAATCCCTAAATCCCTTCTAATTCTAAAATTCTACTAATCCTCTGCTTCACCACTTTGCTTCATTGGTATATCTTTGGATCCATCTTGGTAGCAACTTAGCATAGTCATATGCCTTAGTTAGTACTTGTACCACTGAATTAAGTTTCACTGGGATAAGCCAAGTTTGAGGTAAGGCACATGCAGTCTGCGCTTCCAGGACTTGACAACAGAAGAAGTGGCCCTGTTACCTAGTGCCTGGGGAGATCAGGAGAGTTAGGCCACAGTCTTGCAGAACACAGCACTGTTGCACACCCTCCTGCAGAAGACAAGCCCACACCACCTTTGCATTTTACATATGCTGTACCTTTGTAAAATCCAACAGCTGCTTTCCAGAATTAGGCAGTAACTTCTAGCAGCTAGTTGTATTTTAAGAGTACAGCATCACAAAATGGGCAAATGAAATGAATAAACACTTCACAGAAATAAAAACAGCCACTAAATGCATTTTTAAAATTACTCAACTCTGCTGGGGATTTAGCTCAGTGCTACCCTCTGCCTGCCTCGCAAAAACTGCTCAATGTCACTGGCCATTAGAGAAATGCAAATTAAAACAACACTGAGATTTCATCTTATTCCAGAAAGAATAGCCATCATTAAGAAATTAAATAGTAACAAATGCTAGAGAGGTTTCAGGGGTGACAGTTCTACACTATTAGTAGGAATGTGTGCTGGTACAACCACTATGAAAAAAAAAAGTATAGCAATCCCTCAAAAAACTAAAACTAAAAATTCCATTCAACCCAGATATTCTTCTTCTAGGTAATCACAGACTTACATATGCAATGCTCCGATGTGAAATGGTGATATTGACCCCTAGGAAACGTTTAGTTTCCAGTGGAGAGAACTCTCAGGACTCCATATGAGTTTTTGCAAATCCTATTTATTAAACTTACTCCTTATCTTACTAAAGTCTTTAAAACAAGTTTCCACCTGCTTGTCTGGAATTGTAAATGCACTGACTTTACAGATATTCAGTCATTAAGCCTTCATAGCCACCCTACAAGATAGATCCTATGGTTATTCCCTATAATTGAAGAAACAGGCACTGGGAGGTTCAGGAACTTGTGCAAGTTACACAGCCACCAGAATTGGACTACTCTATCTATTGGCTTGTTTTGTGTCATTTTTAGTTTAAACAATGTGAAAATAAGAACTCTGTAAAATAGTGACTGCATTTATCTGAAGCTGAGGCCTCAAAAATCCAGTACACAGCTAAAACAAGGAAAGGAAGGAAGAAAATAGTACACAAGCTTTCCAGGATCCTGAAAAGCTAGAGGCAGACATTTTTCACTGAAGACCTCAGGAACAGGGACATGGCCTTATTGAGGTTGACCCAAGAATCACGAGGTCCCCAATGCCACAAACAGCTTCTATTTGGAGCATAGCTTATTTGCAGCAAGTTTTCCTTGGGCAGCAGTTCAGCCTCCACGTATTAAGAGCAAAGCTTTTGACCCATGATAGGTCCAGGCTTGGCATGGGGAGAAACAACAGAGGCTTGAGGTAGCAGGGTAAGCTCTGCTTCATGTACTCCTGCACTGAGGGATGACTTGCCTTTTAAGGAGACTCTGTGTCCTTATAGTGGTGAGAGATAATCTCTTCCCAAAAATTAATAGACCACAAGATGCTATCTGAGGATCAGGGTCTTGTCTGGCTGAGTCAGGTGTACAGCACCCATCTCTCAAGAGAAAACTCTGAGGCCTATTAGGGCTGGAATAATCCGCCCCCTCGGGTGTGTAGAGCTCTGACCTTAGATAGATAAACTGTTCCTCTCAAAAACCTCTAGAGTCCTGACTCCATTCACCTCAGCCCCTAAAACATACAATCCAAAAATTAACATGTGGCCAATAATGATGTGCCAAATATCCCGACTCCACCCCAGCTCCACCCCCGCATTACCCTATATAGGTCTGTACATTTCCTCAATAAAACAGAAGCATTCCAGAAACCTCCCCGGAGTCTGCCTGGTGATTCCACCTTGCACTCCCAGTCCGGGTTCCTGAACCTTGTTCCACAAGCAGGCTTGCAGAGAAAAACAACAGCTATCAATTACCTATTGAAAGCTAGCAAAGTAACAAAAACTTTGAGCCCTAAATTAGAGCCTTTTTACTCTTAGTTGAAATATAAATATAACAAATTTAGAGGAGAGAGAAGAAAACAGGCCAAGTGGAATTCCACACACAGCAGGGAAAATAATCCCCAACATCCTAAAGCGGAAAACAGGAATTTTAAAATGATAGAAATTCAGTGTATGAGATTCCACCTCACCCCACAAAGAATGGCTGCTATCAAGAAATCAAACAATAACCAATGTTGGCGGGGTTGTGGGGAGAAAGGAACCCTTCTCCATTGTGGGTGGGAGTGCAGACTGGTGCAACCACTATGGAAATCAATATGGAGATACCTCAAAGATCTGGGACTAGAGGTTCCATTTGACCCAGCCATCTCTGCTGGGTGTCTTTCCAAAAGAGCTAAAAGAATCATATCACAGTGATGTATGTGCACCCATGTTTATAGCAGCACAGTTTTTAATAGCTAAAGCTTGGAAACAGCCCATTTGCCCATCAGTTGGAGACTGGATAAAGAAGATGTGGCTTTTCTATAAAATGGAATACTACTCAGCCATAAAGAATGAGAAATTAGATTCATTCATAGGAAAATGGATACATATTGAAGATATACTCCTAAGTGAAATAAATAAGTCACACATGTGTAAATACCGAATACTTTCTCTGGTGTGAATAAACTGTAATAGTACTTAAGATCCTAATGAGATAACTGACATTGTGAAATGGGAAGAAAAGGGGCTAAAGGTGTAGGGAAGGTGGGATGGGTAGGGGAAGGGGAAGGGAAAAGAAAAAAATGTGAGAAAATGAAAAGATGGAAATAAAGTGTGTGTAAATGGGGAGGAGAGGAGGGGGGTGAAGGGAGGGCAGGGACAAGGGGAAAAAATGAGAACCAAGACCTGACATGTAAAGATACAAGATCCCAACAATGAATGTAACTGTACTGTATCCCTAAAATGTACCAACAAACTCAACTTAAAAAAAAAAAAAAAGAAATTCAGTGTAAAGAGAGAAATTCTTACCTACTAAGTTGGTCCATTTCCATTACTACAAGGAAACACTTGGGCTGACTGTATAAAGAAGAGAAACCTGTTTAGCTCACAGTTCTGGAGATTCAAGGGCATGGTTTTACATCTGCTCAGCTCTGGTGAAGATCTCGTGGCAGATGGCATCGTAATGGCAAAAACACACACAGAAGTGAGAGATTACCTCCTCAGATGGAAAGCCAAAGAGGCCCCACAGTGCCCCAGAGACACACACCCAATGACCTAAAAGCCTCCCCCACTAGGCCCCAGCTCTTAAAATTTCCACCCCTTCCACATCACCACATTGAGGACCAAGGTGCCAAAACCTTTAGGGGACAAACCACATCCAAACCCTGGCACCATCTTACTGAAAAGCTCTTCACACATATTCATCATGCTTCTGTTTTCTGGATTTCTGACGAATGGACAATTGACCCTGGAATGACTGTCCTTCCCAACATTAGCCAGTTCTTCGAGGTATCAAACAGCTTTCTGACAACCTGCCTTTCACATGCATGCCCAAAAATCAGAGCCCAAACCCAGGTACCTCCTTCACCAGGTTCGCATGAGCCTCTCTCTCTTGGGCCACAGTTCTCCTGCCTTACTCAGGCTGGGGCCAGACACCAAGCAGCCTCTTCCTCCTCCCAGAAACCACAATAAAGTCTCTTATCCATGGTTGCCCCTCACTTCCTCTGTCTCCTGACCACCCCCTGTGCTTCCATGATGTGCTGGACTTCCTGTTTCCAGGCATCTGCAGCATAAAGCCTTCTTCTTCCGTGACAGTCATTTCTATGTCTGTGGACCTTTGAGTACCTGATTAAAACAAATCCTAGACACCCTTGGAACATAACACATCATAACACAACATGAAATCCATGGCAACAACACTAAGTCATTCCCAAAAATGATCAAATCCTACTCAATAGACTCTAAATAACAAAGCCCAAATGAATACCAACCATTCCATATAATTGCGATAACACTTTTTAAAGATTTTTATTGGTTTGTTTGCTGTTTTCATTATAAAAGTAATGCAATGGGTTTCTAGTTTCTCATCCAGCCTGTAAGCAACATGTATGTCACGTTTCATCCTAACAAGTAAATACCTGAGCAAACAGAAGAATCAGCAATTTTTCTTTGCTCATAGGGAAAGTCAGCTCATTGATCAACATGCTGCCTCCAGATTGGAGAGACTGACAGACAAATACAAGGAATTGCACACAGTTTACCAGAGCAGAAACCAGTATCCAGGCAGAAAGACCGAAACTATATAGACTTACTGGAGGCATTGTGAGGATGAGTCTGAGAGTTAAACAACTCCAGGTCAGAGAAAGATGCCCCCACACTTTTATGGGTTTTACTTCCTGGAGCTCTACCAGGTCTCACAGTGACAATTAGAGAAAAATCCCTCGTGGTTCCACCGAAAGGAACCTTCTGAGCCATGCCAGTCTTCTGATCCTAAAGGACTGGCCTCAAGAGGACTTACTTCACCAGATCCTACCCTGCTCGGGTTTTATCAGAATCTAACAGGCCTAAAGGAAGAGAGATGCCCAACTGTAGCCCCCTCTAGTCATCCCATCACATCTAACAGAGAGGTATTGAGAAGCAATGTAAACTTTACAGTCCAGCAACCTGGGCTCACTAAAAAACTGAGCCCCAACCACAGGACCGTAAAATGTTCCCTCTCTCTACATCTTACCACCACATCAATAAAAGTTTATTTACAGTAGTTCCTTTGACCCAGTACATCATGTCCAGCTATCAAGGAAAAAATTATAAAGCATACTAAAAGTTAAAAATTACAATTTGAAGAGCAAAATAAGCATTTGAATCAGACTCAGGGCAAGAAATTGGAATTATCAGACTAGGGAATTTAAAACAACCTTGATTAATATGTTAAATTCCTATTACCAGGGATTTAGCTCAGTGGCATTGTACCTGCCTGGCAAGTGCAAAGTCCTGAGTTCAATTCCTGGTGACAAAGAAAATGTTAGGGACTCAAATGGTTCTCTAATCGAATGGAAACCATGGAAAAACATGTACAGTATAAGCAGAGAAATGGAAATTCTAATACAGAACCTAACCCAAAAGAAATTCTAGAAATCAAAAATACTATCAGAAATGAAGAATGTCATTGGTGATTTTCCCCCCTCTGGAGATCAAACTCAGGACCTTGTACTTGCAAGGCAGGTGGCAGCACCACTGTGCTAAATCCCCAGCCCCCATTGGTGATTTATTAGTAGCCTGAATATAGCAGAGAAAAAAAACTGAGTTTGATGAAGTATCAGTAAAAACCTCCAGAACTGAAAAGCAAACAAGAAAAAATGAAATAAAAACAAAACAGAAGATAAAACGTAATATATTGGGATTATCAAAAAGACAAGGCAAAAAGGAATTAAAGAAGTACTTAAAACAATAATGACCAAGAATTTCCCTCCAGTTGGAAACACAGATCCAGGAAGCTTGGAGAACACCAAGCAAGATAAATGCATCCAAATCCCTATCCTAGGCATACTATATTCAAACTTAAAAATAAGGAAAACATCCTGAAAGAAGGCAGAGGAAAAAAACTTTTTTGGTGGAGGGGTGAAGATAAAAATCACATCCAACTTCTCCTCAGAAGCCATGCAAGTAAGAAGAGAGTGGAATGAAATAACAAAAGTACTGAGATAAAAATATCAATGGCTTAGAATTCTGCCTCCCATGAAACAAAGCTGCAAAATCAAAGGAAAAAAATAAGACATTATCAGGCAAACAACAAATAAGGAAAATTGTTGTCAGTAGACCCGCCTTGTAGGAAATATTAACGGAAGTTCTTTAAAGATAAGGAAAATATTATAGGTAAGAAACTCAGATCTGTATAAAGAAAAGAGGGAGCCCTGCAGAAGGAATGTGAAAGTTTGAAAAGACTTTTATTTTCTTATCTTTAGTTGATTTAACAAATAACGGTTCTTTAACAAAATGAAAATAGTAATAATTATACTTTTCATACTTCTGTGTATAGAGGGGGGGCATTCATAGATGCTTATGTATAAGCAAAAGGAGAAACAACGAGATAAGTGACCAGAGAGAGGAATTAGAAGAGTCATGGTATAATGAAGAACTCATACTACCCATGAAGAAGCTGTTCGGTGTTACCTGAAGGTTTCATTACTTGTAAATATATATTGCAAACTTGGGACAACCACTAACAAAAGTAAAATAGATAAATAATTAAATATAACTGATACACTAAAAAAAGGAGAGAAGATAGGATGAGATTAAATACTCAAAACACAAAAGGAAAAAAAAAAGACTAAAAGACAAATAGGAACAAAGAATAAGAACAAATAGAAAATAGTAAGAACAATAAAAATAGTAAGAAATGAAACAGAGAAAAGTAAGAAAAGCTGGATATCAACCTAGCTCTATCAGTAATCATTTTGAGTATCAGGGGTCTAAGGCACTGATTAAAATAGACATTGTCAAAATTCACATAAAACAAAATTAGAAAAATGATTTAAAAACTGGACATGGGGGTGCATGCCTATAATCCCATCTCTAGGGAGGCGGAGGCAGAAGGATCACTGAGTCCAAGGCCAGCCTGGACTATAAAGTGGGTTCAAGGTCAGCCTGAGCTACATGGTGAGACCCTGTTTTAAAAAAAAATGATTTTTAAATGGTGAAAATAATGAAGCTCACATGCAGACAGGAAGATTGTGCTGGGCACCCCAGAGCACAGAATCCCAATGCAGAGTTCACAATCTATCCCTAAGTTTCCATGTCTCTGTCTTGCAGGGTCTAAGCCTGCACTGTCCTATAAAGTAGCCACTAGCCACATGTGGCTATCTTGATTTCATTTCAGGTCAGTGAAGTGAAATAAAAACTTCAGTTCCTCAGCTATACTAGTCGCATTTCAGATGTTCAGTGGCCAGTGTGGCTGGTGGCTGTCACTTGGGGCAGCACAGACGTGGGCCATTTCCGTCAGGACAGAAAAGTCCAGTGGCATCAGGATCTAACTTGCATGTATTTAATACACAGGGAATTTTGTGTGGGATATTGATAATAGAAGAGCTAAGAGCAAGTAGGCCAGAGAAGCACCTGGATTCTGGGACGAGCAGACAGCCGGTCTTACTCCTAGGAGAGCAGGAGCCTCGAGAGAAGGTGATGATAGTGCTCTAGGGCTGAAGTGATCTGGCCCAGGCTGAGAAAACAGGAAGCCTGTGTGACAGCACCTGAAGGCTACTGCTGGAGATGCCACTCCAGGCACGCAGAGAGAGGACTTTGCCTGCTTCCTTCTCCCATGCTGCTGCCTTCCCAACTCCCAAGGAACGTCCCATAAGCCCCACCCAGCAGGCAGGAAGCCTGCAAGGGAAGGGTGCAAGTGCAGGGCAGCAGGACACCTGGAGCTGGGGCAGAGCCTGGTCTGCAGGAGAACTGCAGGCAGTGTGGCCAACACCAGCATGGAGAGCCAGCAGTGCAGGCCTTGGGCGGGGTCCTGCAGAGTTGGGACTTTAACGGGAAGACTCTGGACGGCATTGCTGGATTCTAGGAGGAGAATGTCGTGTTCAGATTTGTGTTTGGAAAGAACATTAGGCTATACCGGTATGTTTGTCATCTTTACATTATGGGAACAAAATACCTGAGATAATCAACTTACAAAGAAGAAAGTGTTATTTTGGCTCACAGTTTCAGGGGATTTGGCCCATGTTAGCTTGGCTCTGGTGCCTTTGGACCCATTGCAAGGCAATTTATCATAGCAGGGACAGGGTGTGTAGAAAGTCCATTCACCTTGTAGTGGCTCAGAAGAAAAGAAAGGCAGGAAAGAGCCAGGTCCTGATATGCCCTCAAGGCCACAGCCAGTGACCTAACTTCCTTCCACTAAGTCCCACTCTCAAAAGCTCCATCACAAGCTGGTGACCAAGCTTTTAACTCGTGGGCCTTTCATATCCAAACTATAGTAACTGATGACTCTCAGAGTGTGGTCCTTGGACCAGGGCATCAAATGGGAACTCTTTGGAAATGCAGATTCCCAGGCCCTGCTCAGGCTTCATGAGTCACAAAGTCCCAAAAATCTGCATAGAAAACACCCTCTAGGTAACACCAGCTCACGTTAGCATTTGACATCTCTGAGCTGGCCAGAGGCGGATGGACCAGATGGGACCACAGGACAGAAGATGGTGACTTGGTCCCATCTGGAGGGCAAAGAGGGCCAAAGGTACCACTCAGCACCCAGCACAGAGCACTTAGTGTAGAGCAAAGCTCTCCGATGCCAACCACACAGGCAAAACTTTCTAGGAACCAAGTTAGGAAAATTAATTATAAACACATAAAATTAATTTCACAATATGTATTATCTAAGACATTGTTCCAACATATAGTCAATATTGAACAAAGTATGAATGAGGCATCTGACATCCTTCTCCAGCCACCCCAGGACCAGCATGAAAATAACATGCAAGCACCAATCTGTGCGGACTCCCCTGTTTCCAGAATGGCCGATAGCCCATTTGTTGGATAGGACAGGTTTAGCAGACAGCAAATGTTTATTTGGGCTTTCCTGAAGGAAGACAGGCATTCTTTCCCATGGAACAGACAACCAAGGACTTGTTGGGGAGATTGGTATTGTTACAGCCATTGTTCGGCAGAGATGAAAACGGTGGGGTGAGCAGAAGAGGGAGAAAGCCAACAGGTGTGGGCAGAGAGAAGCGCCCGAGAACAGTTTGGCTGGAAATCTGGGTGAGGATGGGCACAAGACCATGCCAGGGAGAGAGGTGAGCGTGGCCACGAAGGAAAGAGGGGAATCGAGCGTTGACACCTTTGCTGGCTGCCCTTTGCTGTAAGGAAAGCCTGCCCTCTCTACAGCTCAGTGAATCCCTCTGAGGATCTCCCCGGCTCACAAGTCCTGGGCCTACATCTTATGTTTACTTAAGAAAGAAGTGAATGATAGAAAATATAACGCTTTGGTGGAGCCACTTATTGTGTGATCTTTGGCAAGCTACTTCTCTGTCCCTGTGTCCCTTTTCTATAAAATGGAGTTAATGGTAATACCTCCCTTCCCGAGCACCACAAAATATAGATACATAAAATAAAGTGATGCTTTCCTCAGAGAGGCATGATAAAGATGAAACAGAATTATGGAAACAAAGTGCTTCACATAGGACCCAGCCACAAGAAAAACATTTTTTAAATCTAGAGGTATAATTTTAAAGTACAATGAAAGTAGTCTTTGTGTGTGATTTTGTTGTTGTTGTTACAACGATTAAAAAAAAAACATTGCAATTAATGATAAGCTATTGTAATTTTTATTTTTGTTAAAATGGAAATACCCGGTTCTTCAACACATCTCAAAACAGAACAAAATATCAGGAATCTTGGTGTTAGTGATGGAATTTTTTTGTCTTTGCTTCTTGTTTTTAAAAGCTAGATTTCAATGCAATAGTGGAAGGCAGAGGTCAAGGCCAAGGGTCCTTCCTAGAAAACAAGACTCACCGCCTTCCCAGCTCAGATAGGCCTGGGCAGGTACGAAAACAGCTGGGTGGACACGGCAGCCCGGGCTCCCTGTGGAAAGGGTGAGGAAACCAATACCAGCAAGCGAAACCTCAGGCCAGGTCAAAGACAGATGCCCTGCTGGGAGCTCAGACAGGGAGGCAAGGCTGAGCGCCATGCGTGGGAACTGGACCCCTGTGCCCTGCTGGGAGCAGTGGCTGCCTGGCTTCCTCTGGGCCCGGCCTTGCCCAGTGTCTCCTGTCTCCATTCCTCAGGGTAGACCCACACCTCGGTTTTATTTGTATTGCAGGTACACCTATATCCCATCACCCAGGCCTCAGGGCTCTACCCAATTAAAAAGAAGTTCCCATCCCCTTGCTAGGCTGGGAACACCCAGCTTCCCATCCGGCCTGAAGACATATCCCAGTCAGCGCCGTAGTATGGCTGTGTGTGATTCAATGTGGTGAGGAGGTGGCTAGGGTGGCCACAGTAGACCACAGCCCTGCTTGGTGACTCTACTCCTTCTTAACTCCTGTACCCACCCACAAATCTCCACAGAGACTACGAATGCCAGACTTCCTCCCCAACACCGGGTCATTCTAGAGCACGGCCCTGAAGTTCTGGAGCCATCCCCTAGAAGAGCAGGGGGTGAGACAGCCTTCACTCCCCACTCTGGTGCACATGTAAACCATGGTGAATGCCACCCCACCTCTTCCCGGAGGCAGTAGATCGGAATCTGGTTTCCAGAACGAAGAAGTTCCCATAGGGAAAGGAGCCAAGTCACGGCATTAGGAAAATACAGTCCTCCCCACAAGCGTTCCCTCAGTAGGGAAAGCCCTGGGCATTTTGATTGGCTCCCCATAGAGATACAACTAACCAAACAAATCCGATGTCCCCAAAGCCAAGATTAGACAGAAGTGAACATGGCTTGATGTTAATTTACAATTTTTCTTTCATTTGACTTCAGTGATTCTCTCAACCAAACAAATCTGAAGATAAGGGCCAACTATACCCTGGAGAACTGAGATTCCTACGAAATCACCTCCATTTCCTCCCGCATGTTCAGCAAGGCTTAGAAGCATAATGAGTCAGAAGAAATCCAGTATGGCAGAACACTAAGGAGTACGAGAACACTTTTTTTGTTCTGGTTATTGTTGGGGTGGTGACAGCACGGCTGCTGCTGCAGATTAAACCCAGGGCATTCATGCTTAACTGCATCTCCAGCCTTTTTTAAAAAAAAAAAACAAGGTCTTGCTAAATTGCCCAGGCTAGACTCAAACCTGTGCTTTCAGGTGTAAAATATTTAATGATTATATTAATCACATTCGCCCACCAAACCTCTGGGTCGTGCAGTCTTATCACCATTCGCCTGTCTCCTTTAAAGCCATCTTAATGTGTAAGCAGCATGGAGAGCCCACTCCCATGCAGCCCACTGTATTTTCCAGGGAAAACTCCTATAGCACAAACCAAGTGAGCAACTGCCCTTGGAGGGCTGAGTATTGATTTCGTACCTGGTACTGAGGCAGAGGCTGGAATTAAATCTGACGACTGCACTCACAGAGTCGAGCATTCACACACCAACAAACAGAGAGAAAGCCACTCACGGAGATGTTCACAAGGCACAAGAATGGAAAGCCACCACGCAGGCGTACCCCACCAAGGACGGTCCCAGGGAAAAGGTGATGCTTATGTTGTCTTCAAAATGATGCTGCTCAAATAACAGCAACAAGAACCACTTTCAAGGTATAAAAGAGAAGGGGAAGTGGGAAGGGTTGGGGAAAGGAAATGAGGGAAAAGACAAAATATGAAAAAAGGAAAAAATGGAAACAAAGTTTTTATAAATGTGGAAGAGTGGAGGGGGTGAAGGGCAAGCAGGGGAATGGGGAAAGAATAAAAACCAAGTTACATCATGGAAAGGTACGAGATCCCAATGATGAATGTACCTGTATTGTTTGCCTTAAATGTACCAATAAATTTATTGGGAAAAAAAAAGATCTTTCTCCCTTTTTTTTTGTTTTGTTTTTTGTTTGTTTGTTTGTTTGTTTTTTTGTTTCTTGAGACAGGGTCTCACTATGTAGTTGAGACTCACCTGGAACTCACTATGTAGCCCAGGCTGGCCTTGAACTTACAGTGATCCTCCTGCCTCAGCCTCCCAAGTGCTGGGATTACTGGCGTGTGCCACCACGCTTGGCCGAAGACCTTTCAATTAAATGAGAGCTGAAAGACCTGAATAGACTTTTCTCAAACAAGGCATATAAATGGCCAACAGTACATGAAAAAATATTTAACATCACTAACTATCAGAGAAATGTCTATTACAACCACAGTGTGTATTGTTACCTCAATGCTATAAGAATTAGTATTATCAAAAAGGCAAAAGACATGTTGAGGAGGATGTGGAGAAAAGGGAATATTTACACACTGTCAGGGGAAGTACGAATTAGTACAGCATTATGGAAAGAATATGGACAGTCCTCAAGGGATTAAAAATAAGACCGCCCCACTACGGACATATATCCAAAGGGAATTAAGTCCAGTAGGTCCGAGAGACATCTACACTGCCGCGTTTGTTCCAGTATTATTCACCACGGCCAAAATACAGGATCAACCTAAACACCCATTCATCAATGATTGATAAAGAAAACGAGGTTTATATAATGAAATCCTATTCGGCCTTTTTTAATAAAAAGAAAATTCTGTCATTTTTAACAGTATGAATGAGCCTAGCATGTATTATGCTAACTGAAATAAGCCAGCCACAGAAAAGACAAATACTCACACCATCTCATTCGTCTATGGAATCTAAAAATGCCAAACTTGAAGAAGCAGAGTAGAATGGTGGCTGCCAGGGGCTTAGAAGCCAGAGAAATTGGGTGGATGTTACTCAAAGGTTACAAACTTTCAGTCAAACATTATATAGATTCAAAAGATGTACAGTGTATAACAATAGTCAATCACAATGTATTATATATTTGGAAAAATAAAATTGCACTGAAGTTCACAGGTGGACACAAATGGAGTCTCAACTGTAGGCCATGGTCAGGGAAGGTGTGCAGAAGCGCAGTCTGGAGAAGGGCACGGGATGTGTAAGGAGAGTCAGGTCAGGAAAGGGCTACAGTGAGGAGCTAAGCAGCTAAAGCAGAAGAGACTGAAGTGAAGACACCATCAAGCCCCACTGTAAGCAATTAGGTGACATACTAAGGATTTGAACCATGCTCTAGAAGCAGAAAAGGAGATAATTTAAGGGTCATTTAGGCATCGGAGCAAAAGCTCTTGCAATCCCCAGACTATAAGTGAGGAGAAGAGAAGGGCTCCCCAGTGGGCCACTGCATTTGATGTTCCCTCAGTCTAGGATGCCCCAACCACAGATTCTGAGACAACAACTGGGAAGGATAACAAGAAGCACAGAAAGAGCGACGCAGATGGGAGAAGGAATGAGGGAAAGTGTGTGCGGTGAGCAGCACGCCTCTCTGGGCTTCGGGATCCATCTCTTTGGTCCCTCTCAAAACTGCAGAGAGAGTACAGCTCAGATCTGACCCCGGGAGTGAGGAAGCCCCATACATAACCAGCAACTTGCATCCCTCAACAGTTAGAGTCAAGAGTGAGCACTCTGAGATGAGCCAGAAAGACGCAAGTGTCTAAGGTGAAAAGCCTTTGTTATGTGTGAAACATTCATCTAAATAGCAAGTGACCTCCAAGGTGGAAAGGGCAAGGGAAGGACACAGCACGGTCTGATAGATATCAAAGAGGTCATAGACTCAGATTGCCCAGCACGGTAGTAATCAATAACTTCTGACATATCAGATCAATTTCACCCTTCACACATTTTAAGTAACCTATAATATGCACTAATTAGACCACATTAAGGAACCCCTGTACCTTACTAGCCAAGTTCTATGTATCATATTCTATGTATCAGAGTGTTTTCCCATGGCAACAAAGGCTTGGAGAAATAGAGCCAGCGTGATCAACTTAGGACAGAAACATCAAGACCACAGCCACAATACCATACATAACTACTTATGATTAGCAAAGTGATGAAAATTTGGCACAGGATCCAAGAATGTCAGTAACACAAGAAGCTTTCAAACTATGAATTGATTCTGGGCGAACATGGACATCTCATGCCTGGAGGGAGAGAAGCCAAGGTTTTTCTGATGCTCATCGATTGACACTTTGGACTGTCAGACTGGGTCTCCGAATCAACCACACTCAGATAATTTTCTGGGGACTTTTTTTTTCTTGCATTCCTATGTATTCCAATCTTTCCATATTAAAGAAAGTGGTTGCCAAGAAACCTCAAGAGACAAGAGTAACACATGAATGCAAACAGGATTTGTAGCTCTAGAGAAACTTCCACACACTTTTAAACTTATCTTGGGAAAGATCAGACATTTCCTACCCACAGATTTGAATCTGCCTCAACCTAAAGTATTTCATTTCCATATTTAGAGCAGGAGTTGCCGTTGGTTTATAATACAAACCATCCCATGCAGCTGTGATTCAGGCATCTACTGATTACTGCTAAACTACCCAAAATTCGGGCTCAATTTCACAAGACAGAACTGTAACTTTCTTTTTTCCTTTCGGTCATAAAAGATCACCCAAGGAAGTAGCATGACAAACTGTTTCCTGATGCTTTTATAGGCGTATGGCTGAAACTCAAGCTCACACACATCAGTACAAAAACGTACTGAGCAACCCACAAATATCTGAGCTTTCTGGCAACATTAACACCTGAGCATCAACAAGCCTTCTGTCGCTAATTATTTGAGACATCTCCTGCTTTGCTTTCATAATATCCTGAGCTATTTATCAAAGAGGTCATAACATGAGAAAGTATTCGTGCCATCTTTAATAAAGAAAAAAATCTGACTGGACGAGGAGAGAAGGAAAAACATTGTTGCAATAGAGCAACAATCAAATTATGTCTATAATGGGCTTTAAATCTTTAGAAGAAAAGATCTACAGTTTAGCAGCACAAAGAAGCATTATTCCTGTTGTTATTAAAAACTGCCCTCTAATCCTTCACACATATGTAATACATCTCATCCAACGATCTCAAAGTCCATTATAAATAAACAAGAAGCTACACTTCATAAAATCTAGCCAAGACCACAAAAGAGATGGAACTCTCTGGTTATGAGTAAGCCAGCACTTCCAGAACAGCTCACTGGCTAATGATATAAAGACTCTTGGTCTCACCAAAGTTTGGGGAAATAATTAGTTCTTAGTATATAAGAGGTACTCAATAAGTGCTTACAGCTACAAAGAGTGATACATGATCCCTTACAGGATCATGGTATAGATTAGTAAATAAATGTATTTATTAGTAAATAAATGTATAAACATTACCACTAAACACATAATTGCTTACAAATCACATTAGCCGGGAGGTTCAGAAATCTCAGTATCCAAGCAGAGAATGTTAATTACCTCCTTGCTGCTTGGCCGTGATTACTGTCTCTCCACATCTTTGTAGGACTTATTTCCTCAGTAAATAGGAATTTAAGACAAGTAAAGGAGCAAAACTGTCAAAAATTGAGGCAATCAAACTTGGAAAGCTCACCATGGATAAATACTATGAAAACTACAAGTAGATGGTAAATTTAGCCACTCCATTCAGCAGATGTTAGTTGAGGGTCATGGCTTTACTTACTGAAGAAAGAAATATTTCAGGGATGGTATAGTTCAGGTCTTTTGTTGGACACTTGCTTAGTGAAGAGAAAAGCCATAGGTACCTCAAAGGTAAGGGGTAGAAGGATAACAGCACAAACCAACTAGGGACAGTCCCCAACTTAGGGTGAGACCTTTGGTGGTACAGAAGTGCACCCATACAACCACCCTAACTTTCACTATAGCACTTCAGTGTTCAATAAATTACATGAGATAGGGTATGGGGAAAAAATGAGAACTGGGATCCATCATGCAAAGGTACACGATCCCAATGATGAATGGAACTGTACTGTATACTTAACAAGTACCGATAAACTCAGTAAGATAAAATAAATACATAAATAAAGGAATTACATGAGATACTCAACAATGTATCATAAAATAGGCTTCATGGTAGATGACTCTGTACAACAGTAGGCTGTAGGGTTATGAGCACATTTAAAGTAGGCTGCACTAAGCCATGACACTCAGCAGGTTAGGGTCTTCATTAGAATTCTCTCAATGTACAATGGACTTATGGAGTATTGACTGATTTTTTTTTTTTTTTTTTTTGGC
>NW_022900919.1:40091266-40098442 GCF_012274545.1 Fukomys damarensis
GGACCAGGGATTGAACAAGGCAGGTGGCAGCACCACTGAGCTAAATCCCTGGCCCGAATATTGATATTTTAAGAGACTGCCCATAGGGTGACAGTAAATCCCCATGATGTCAAGTGTCAGAGGATGACTCAGAGACATATAGTTAATTCTCTACATGCCAGATAATAAACTTGTATATAAAGGAAACAGACATTGGACTGTTGTCAATGAACAAAGGTAAAAGTAGAACTATTTTTTAAAAGAATTAATTAAAAATAAATAAGCCTCCTACTGATGGTGGAAAAGGAAGGAGAGAAAAAAACAGAAAGAACAGTGAGTTTTATTTTGCAGGTAAGTTTTATGGGAGGCAAATTACTCGGTTTGTACTTAGCAAAGAGATCTGCCTGGGCATTCTGCCTTTCAACCTCAGATATCAAACAAAGCCATTTCAGTTGACAGATTCTCCAGGAAACCCAGAGGGTCAGCTGTGGAGTACGCATGAGCGAGTGCCTCCGTGACTGCCTGATCCTTCATCAACATCTCCCTAGCACCATTTCTTAAATCAAAATTTTTATATTGAATTTTGATAGAGAAATCTTACTTTTATCTCTGTGAATGGATGGGAAGAAATTGCTATGTAAAACAAGCTTCAAATCTCTAAGAACAAGAACTCCTAGGTGTGGAGACTGCTTTTCAGATGCTAATTTCTCTGTTCCTCTGAGTAACAGCTAAGTGTGAATCTGGCTTTCCCGCTCCTTCACCAAAAGGCAGAATGGGCAGCTCTCAGGCCCACCTCCTGTTCTGTTCTGCCACTGGAAGTCATTCAAAGATAGAACTGAGATACAAGTTTTGCCCTTTGAGATCCTCCCAAAAGGAAGCCAATAAATGCCCAACACAAAGAGACATGAGCAAAATACTAAGCCACATGGAAGGTTTAACCAACTCTGCCTGGGACCATGAAGGAAATGACATTTAAACTGAGTTTTTAATAAGACAGCCAGTTTGGGGGAAAAGAGACAGTGTTCTGATCAAAGCAAATAGACTTGAACAAATGTGGCACAGTTTCATTTTACATTATCCCTTCATCTCTGTAATGCGTACTTCACACATAGGCGTGTCAGATAGATACTGAGGGTCCAGTGGTGGGCAAGAGAAGTCAAGAACATTGCACACCTAGCATTTTAGTGAAGGGTAGCATGCTACCTGGTTTCCAAAGACAGTGGCCATCAACTCATCCTTCCGTATATGCCTTTTCCTTACCTCCCCACCAGTGATGTCCTAGCTTTGAATTTGGGCAGGACCTATGGCTTCTTTGACCAACAGAACACAGATGAAATTATGCTCCAGAACATCCAAACCCAGGCATTAAAAAGGCCTGGAAGCCAGGCATGGTGGTGCATGCCTGTAATCCCAGCACTCAGGAGGCTGAGGCAGGAGGATCACTGTGAGTTCGAGACCAGCCTGGGCTACATAGTGAGTTCCAGGTCAGTCTCAACTACATAGTGAGACCCTGTCTCAAACAACCAAAAAGGTGGGGGGGCTAGAAGTTCTTAATAATCTTCTTAAGGGAATTCCTTAAGTGACATTCAACACATAGTGACCCTGTCTCAAACAACCAAAAAGGTGGGGGGGCTAGAAGTTCTTAATAATCTTCTTAAGGGAATTCCTTAAGTGACATTCTCAGAGAAGTTCTTCCATCGTTTTACAGCCATCAGCTATCACATAAGGAGCACAAGCTCCTATCTAGACAGACATGGGGGCAGAGTACCAAGGCCTGTTTGTCCACCCCACACTACCATCTGCCTACCCTGCTTTAAGACAGTTTGTTCTAATTCCTCTACTGTTGCAGAATAAACTACTCCAAAACTTGGTATCTCAAAGTAATAACCTTTATTTTGCTCATGCATCATGAATTTGGACAAACCTGAGCCTCTCCATAAGATACTTTGCATGAAGAAAACTTGACTGAGGGCTAGAAAGACTCACACACAGGGTCACTCAATTATACAGCTGGCAGGACGGTGCTGGCTATTGGCTAGAATCTCAGCCAGAAATGCAGCCTCATCTGGCCTGGTCTTCTTCAGGGCATGGCGACTGGATTCCAAATGCAAGTGTACCATGAAGGAGCCAAAGGAAATTGTAGCATCTTTCACGAACTACACCCAAAGTCATATACTAGCATCTCCTCTGTCATGCTGTATTAGCTGAACCATTCACAATGTTCTACAAAGTGTAACATTTGGTCAGGGTGTGGTAAGAGTCTGGAAAAGCATAAAACAGAAAATATTATTGTGGACATTTAGGTCCAGAGCTTAAGAAAGACCAATAGAAGAATTGACCTGCTTACTCCAAGCCAACCCATGGAATCATGAGATACAATAAAATGAATAATGTTTTAGGTCACTGAGTTTGGAGCTACTTGCAAAAAGAGCAAACAGGCCACTAGGTAGCTGAATCACATTTTTTAAAATGTGTTTTAGGGCGTGAAAGATCAGGTTCTGAGAAATGCATTTTTGTCTGGTTTGAAATTGTTATAATGAAATAAAATTACGTTACCTATATTTCAAAAAAATATTTTATCTTTTTCTCCTTATCTTTTATTTTGTACTATATTTATATATTGGGTTTTATATACGAGTAACCATGTGAGAGCAGGGGATTACCTCAGTGGTTCCAGCACCTGCTTTGCAATCCCAAGGACCCGAGTTCGATCCTGGTACCAAAAAAAAAAAAGAGTAACCATGTGATATTTGAGCTTGTGTATTTGATTTACTTCACTTAACATTATGGTCTAAAGGTGTATCTATTTTTCCACAGATGACTTATTTAACCTTCTTTATGACAGAATAGTACTCTACTGTGTATAAATACATTTTCTTTTTTGGGGGGGTAATGGAGATCGAACTGGGGTCCTTGCGCATGTGAGGCAGGCCACCAAACCGCTGAGCTAAATAAATCCCCGGCCCTAAATACATTTTCTTTATCCAGTCATCTGTTGATGGACACATAGGCTGCCTCCAAGATAGCATTTACTTTTGCTTTTTTTTTGGAACCAGGGATCGAACTCGGATCCTTGTGCTTGTAAGGCAGGCAGCAGAACCGCTGAGCTAAATCCCCAGCCCTAAGATAGCATTTGCTATTTGATTTCCCTTTTTTTTTTTTTTTTTTTTTTTTGGAACATTACTTGATCTCTTGAGTATGGCTATTCCTTCTGGAGTAAGATAGAATCTCAGTGTTGTCTTAATTTGACTTTCTCTAATGGTCAGAGATGTTAAACATTTTTAATACATTTATTGGCTATTTGTATTTCTTCTTCTGAGAAGTGTCTATTCATTTAAGTTGCTCATTTTCGATTGGGTCTTTTATTTAGGAGGCTCTGGTTTTTTGGTTTTGGGGGGTTTTGGTTTTTTTAGTTCTTTATAAATTCTAGATATTAGTCCTCCGTCCAAAGAATAAATGACAATATTTCTTCCCATTCTGAAGGTTGTCTCTTCACTATGTTGGTTGTTTCCTTTGCTGTGCAGAAATTCTTTAATTTGATAAGATCTCAGCTATTCATTTTTGGTGCTATTTCTTGCTGTTCACAAAATCCTTGCCTATGTCTCTGTCTTCAAGAGTTTTACCTATTTTATCTTCCAGGAGGTTAAGTGTTTCTGTTTTAACATTTAGATCTTTGATCTATTTTTATTTTGCTATGAGGTAGGGGCAGAGATATGAGTCTAGATTCAGTCTTCCACATGTAGAGCCAGTTTTCCCAGCTCCAGTTATTGAAGAAGCGATCTTTCCTCCAGGTTATGTTTTTGGCCACTTTATGATACATCAGTTAGCTGAAGGTGCATGTAGTTGTTTCAGTATCCTGTATTCTGTTCCATTGAGCCTAAAATCAGTTTTTATGTCTGTACCATGCTTGTTTTTTATCACTGTAGCTTTGCAGCATAACTTGAAGTCCAGGATTGTGATGCCTCCTGCTTTGTTCTTGTTACATAAGATTGTTTTTGCTAATCTGGGTCTCTTCTGGTTCCATGTAAATTTTAGGATTGTCATCTATAATTCTATGAAGAACGTTATTTTGATTATGATTACATATAGTCTGTACATCAATGTCAAAGTATGGCCATTGGACAATATTGTTTTGCCTATCAGGGAACAGGTGATATCTTTCCATTTTTTGATCTCCACTTCAATCTCCTTTTTCATGTACTATAGTTTTTATTTAGAGATCTTTCGCTTCCTTGGTTAGATTAATTCCTATGTATTTAATTTTCCTTGGTGCTATTGTGCATGGTATTGTTTTTGTAATTTATTTCTTGATGAGTTCATTATCAGTGTGCAGGAATGTGTGTGTTGATTTTCATCCTGCACTAGTAAATTTGCTTAGTAATTCTAGGAGTCTACTGGTGGAATTTAGGGGGGCCAGTATATCCAAGAAAGAGAAAAAAATATATCCAAGAAAGAGAAACACATGGAACACTTGGAATAGGAGGATACTTGTACACAACAAAATCTACAAAACTTATGATTGAATATATAGGATAATAAAAGCAATTGCTAAAATATTTCTTAAATAGTAGGGTCATAATGTAAGATATAGTAACAATCTCAAATGAATTTACAGAAAAATAAAAGGGCCAGAAAGTTAAGTATAAATTTGCTAAAGATCTTGCTTTGCTCAGGTTATAGGTTATAAATATTGATTAATGATTAATGTTATAGTGTTAATACAAATGTTTGAAACCCATTTTATTAACAAATCAAAATGGAAATAAGATGTTGGCTTCAGCTATCTATTTCTACTTTAGGAACTCCTGCTATAATTTAAAACAACAGGAGTAACTCTCATCTCATGATTTGGGGAATGTCTAGATATAGCTAAATATGAAGTTTCCACTAATACACCTAGGAATTGGTGCTAGTCCTCCTCTAAGACCTCAGTTTGAGCTGTTATCTGATACTCTTAGACATGGCCTTTCCACACAGCCTGGTATGCCTGACAAAAAAGTCCTTGGGTTAGAAGGAAAAAATGGAAAGACAGAGAGATGGGGGTGTGAGAGGCAGACGCTATAATGCCTTCTGTTATCCCCAGTACCAAAAAATAAAATAAAATAATTGTTGCTGGGCCCCGATCCACCGTGGGAAGGAGAACCACGCCTGCTCCCGACCCAGCTGCCATGGCTCAAGCACTGGGAAGGTAGCTGCGCGGGCGCCCCTGAACCCCCCATAAGCACCCCCACCCCCGCACTCTCAGTCCTCCTGACTGTGCCAGTCTTTGGACCCACTCTGCAGAGGCAGAGGTGGTCATCAAGGGTATTTTTCTGAGTTCCCAACTTTGAACATCTTTAAAGAAAGGGTGTGGGAAACCTGTAATAGAACATTGGGGAGTTCAACCATTCAGAAGGTTGGGGAACTCAATCTGGGCCTTGCAGCCCGAGGTCAGTCAGCGTCATGGGGTTCAGCCATCAGCTGAGACCAGGGGTCTTACATCCTCACTCTGTCTGAGCCATTAAATGGTAAATAGACTATACTGAAATTTTGTTCACTGCAGACATGTTCTGGACTGCTTCTTGATTTCAATTTAATTCACATGATTTAAGGGTTATAGACTAGTGACTACTACCGGTGGTCAGTGTCAAAGTTGTGCTTGATCTTAATATGTTGCTGATTGTATCAGTTGGGGTAAAGCATTGTGGTTGATTTGATGAGCTGTTTTCTCTGATGTTATGAAGATGAGAATGTCTGTGGGTCGTTAGAGACACAGAAGCTAGGGCACAACTATATCAGGAAGATTTGGGTAATAATCCAGAGATTAAACCAAGGACAGTCCGACAACAAAAATAAAAATGAGAAAACACTTAAGACACAAGGACAGACTTCCAGTTCACCAATGGCAAACAGTAGGGCAAATGAGGATGAAAAGGCCGATAGTGAATCACCAGGACACCCTGAACTCAAAGCACAGGAAGTAACAAAACAGAGCAATCAGGCTCTAGAAAAATTCAAAACAGAAATAATTTCCCAGATAACCACAGAGATAATGAGCAAAATGGAAGTCATGATTCGAGACTCTAGAGCAGAAAATGACAAAAAATAGATGAGCTCAGGACCGTGATAGAAGCCATGAAGGCCCAGCATAAGAAAGAAATGGAAAAAATAAACACCCAACATAGGAAAGAAATGGAATCCATAAAACAGATTCAAACAGATATCCAGTAGATGAAACACTCTATTGAAAGAGTACGCAACAGAATAAAAGAATGTGAAGATAGGCTCTCAGATATAAAAGATAAGATTGCAGTCAGTGACCATGAAAAGAGAGATCTCTTAAAAACAGTAAGAGATCATGAGAAATTGATCCAACAACTCCTAGATGATGCAAAGAAGAATAATATAAGACTGATAGGAATCCATGAAGTAGCAGGAGAAAATACAAATCACTTTAAAAAGCTGTTCAAACAATTAATGACAGAAAACTTCCCAAACAGAGGGGAAGAATTGGACATTCAGATAAGTGAGGTATATAGGACCCCAACTAGCTACAATCAAAAAAAAAATCTACACCTAGACATATAATAATCAAGATCCCAGAAACACAACAGAAGAACAAAATACTACAAGCAGTAAGAGAAAAGAAACAAATCACATACAAACAAAAGCCCATCAGAATCACAGCAGACTTGTCAACACAACCCTTGGGACAAGGAGAGCCTGGAATGAGATATTTCAAGTACTAAAAGAGAACAACCTCCAACCTAGACTGATTATCCAGCAAAACTCTCTTTCAAAATGGATGGGGAAATAAGACACTTCCACGACAAAGAACACCTGAGAAACTACATGAATACCAAACCAGCACTACAAGCAATTCTAAACAAGATCCTAGAAAAAGACAATGAAGGCAACAACACCATGAGGCCCAACACAGCAAATCAAACAGGCAAAGCAAGAAATTAAAAGGAGAAGGTGAAAAAGTAAAAAGAGTCAACAAAAGGCCAATAACATGTCAAAAATAAGTCAGTACATATAAGTTATAACCAGCAATGTCAATGGCCTCAACTCACCAATCAAGAGAAATAGACTGGTAAAATGGAATAAGAAGCAAAATCCAACAATATGTTGTATACAAGAAACACACCTAGTGCAAAAAGAAGCCCATAGACTGAAAGTGAAAAGATAGAAAACAATTCTCCATGTGACAGGAGC
>NW_022900919.1:40099209-40119390 GCF_012274545.1 Fukomys damarensis
GAAAAACTATAATAGTACACAGGATCCTAATGAGATAATTAATAATGTGAAATAGGAAGTAAAGGGCTAAAGGTGTAGGGAAAGTGGGAAGGGTGGGGGAAAGGTAATAAGGGAGAGGAAAAAAATATGAGAAACTGAAAAAATGGAAATAAAGTGTTTGTAAATGGGGAGGAGAGGGGGGATGAAGGGAGGGCAGGGACAAGGGGAAAAAATGAGAATCAAGACCTATTATGTAAAGGTACAGAATCCCAATGATGAATGTAACTGTATTGTATACCTAGATTGTACCAATACACTCAATTAAAAAATAAATAAAATAATTGTTAAAAATAAAAAATATAATGCCTTCTGTTAACTAGCATCAGAGCCATTCATAGCATTCCTACCACATTCTAGACTTAGAAGTAAGTCATTTTTGCTATCCTGTATTCATGAGGAGGGAGCTGAAATGCCACCTCTTAGAAGGAAAAAAGGAATTTGCAAACAAGTTTCTAAATTATTTCAGATATGTTATTTCTAAGAAGAGAGCTAATGGTTTTGAAAGAGAAGAAAGCAAGAAAAATTTAATTGTTCAGTTCTGTTAATAGTCATAAAAATGAAACAATAAAATGTAGCAAAAAATTAAAATGAAATTTTTAACATTTCAAAACTAAAAATGAATATGAATGTCTACTGGCTAGTACTAAAAAACACAGTGACTTTGAAATTGGATTGAAAACCAATGAGGCAAAGGAATACCACCTATTGTATAAATGCCTTTAGGGACACTTGTAATATTTGAAAGAAAATATGGAGTGATGAATAAAGTCAAGTCAGGCAAAATAAATATCAAACAAAAGAAAATCAAAGGCAAAAACAACAAATAAAACTATCCATAAGACTCAATAGCCTTGAATTTTTATATAAAAACATATTTTTAAAACATATGAGGCATGGTAGTGCACACTTGTAATCCCAGCATTTGGGAGGCTGAGACAGGAGGACCACTGCAAGCTCAAAGCAGAGGCTCATAGTGAGTTCAGGGCCAGCCTGAACTACAAAGGGAGACCCTGCCTCAAAAAAACAAAAAATAAAATAAAATAAAACCTATGAAATAAAAATGTTGAAAAGTCAAAAACAATTGGTATATCATAACTATTTGGAAGTCATTTACACCTCTATAGTCACAACAGATAGCTAAAGCACACAATAATAACTGAATTAGTAAATCTACTTTAATAGACAAATAAACATAAAGAATAAATATTCTTTAAAAAATAAAGCATTGCAAAATTGGTCTGATGGGCTCAAGGAAATTTTCAGTTAAATCCAAAAATTAAATATTATCTATGTCATATTATCTTGATGAAACACAAAAATAGCAATTAATCACAAAAGTGACCCAACTTGAAATTTTAAAATATGCCTCTACTAATTTTAAACTAAAAGGTCAAAATTGAAAGTATATAGTATTTTAAGTAAGGAAAATATATACCAATTCCTAAGAGATACTGTAAATTAATATTTGGAGAAATATTATAATCTCAAACTTGATCATATATCAAAAACACTTAGAAAACTTGTTATAAACAGATTGTTGCCAGGTGTGGTGGTGCACAGCTGTAATCCCAGCACTCTGGGAGGCTGAGGCAGGAGGATCACAAGTTTAAGCCCAACCTGATCAACTTAGCAACTTAATGAGACCCTACCTATGTCACACTTGAATACACAAAGCAAGCTGAGGATGTAGCTCAGTGCAAAGAATTGGAAGAATCATACCACAGTGAAATATGTACATCCATGTTCATAGTGGCACAGTTTGCAATAGCTAAAACTTGGAAACAGCCCAACTGCCCATCAACTGCACACTGGATAAAGAAATTGTGGGTTTTTTTATAAAATGGAGTACTACACAGACATAAAGAATGAGAAATTAGAGCCATTTATAGGTAAATGCATGCACACTGAGGACATATTCTTAAGTGAAATAAATAGGACACGTGTAAATACCAAATAGTTTCTCTTGTGTGAGAAACTCAAAGTGTAAATAAGGACTAAAAGGTATAATAGATAATGTGAAACAGGAAGAAAAGGGCAAGGGGGAAGTGGGAGGGATAGGAGAAGGGCAAGAACGGAATGGAATTAATATGAGAAAATGAAAAAATGGAAACAGTCTTTGTAGATAGGGAGGGGTGGAGGGGTTGAATGGAGGGCAAGGGAATGGGGAAAAATAAGAATCAAGATATATTATGTGTACAAATCTCCAATGATGAGTGTCATTATACTGTATACCTAAAATGTAGCAATAAAATTAATTTATTTTAAAAATGTGCATTCCCCACTACCAAAAAGAAACAGATTTCTAGGTTCCACCTTCAGTTTCTGATTCAGAAGTGCTATCTGGGGCCTGGAAACTTGCATTTGGGGCAAGTTGCCAGGGGGTTTGAGGCCGCTGGTCTTAGGACCACACTTTGAGAAGCACTACTTCATAGTTTCATTTAAAGGTCCTCTACGAAGGGGATTTCTCCCACCATTTCACCTAGCACCTTGTGCATTTCATCCATTCTGCACCTCACCTATGACAAGCTGTTTATTTCCTCGATCATTTTTCCAAGACTATAGAAGATGATGATCATAACGATATGACAGCCATCATGATGAGCTAGCAGAATCTGTAGAGTAGTTGCCGAATGCAACACATCAGTAAGAAATCGAATACCATGAATGACACTGAGTCAGTAGGTGTTCCTGTGTCCCTGTGTCTACAACAAGAATTTCCTTTAATGATCCAGTGGCTTTCAAACTTGGCTGCACACTGGCATCACCTAAGGAGTTTTGATAAGAACAGATGCTGAGTCCCAAACCCAGAGATTAAACTTTAACTGGTCTGTTGTGTGGGTGGAGTACTGTATGCGTTTTAAAGGTTTCCAGGTGGTTCCCATGTGTAGCCAAGATTGAGAACCACTCATCTATGATAAAGAAATCAAGTCATAGACAACTACACATTTCCTCTATTTTTTTTTTTTGGTACCAAGGATCGAACTCAAGACCTTGCACTTGTGAAGCAGGATGCAGAACCACTGAGCTAAATCCTTGGCCCTCATTTCCTCTGCTCTTAAAGGACAATCAACTTGCCTTTAGTTTGGATACCACTTCCTGATTCTCCTGGATTTTATAGGACCTATGACTTTTTCTTTTTTTTTTTTTTTTTACAGAACCCGGATTGCACTCAGGACCTTGGGCTTACCAGGCAGGCACAGCACCACTGAGTTACATCCACAGCCCCAGCAAATACTGTCTTAATGCTCCTTTCAGCCATGGTTCCATGGAGTACACACCACTCTGTGGTACACTGCCTCCCTGCGCTCAGCATCACAGAAACTGTTACAAACATATGCATTACAAGTGACATGCTTGGAAAGTTATTATCTGTTTCCCTGCACTGTATCTTTATATCTGAGCTGTAACCACAGACTGCATTTCCTTGGCCTGGTTGAAGGGAAAGATTCTGATTAATGTCCTTTCAATTCCCCCATGAAACACATGCTTGTATTAAAGACAAGCTGAATGACTTTATATGCTGGGAGCAGCTTCCACATTGGATGAACATGACTTACTAAAGCCAGGAGTATCCTAATGATCAAATCTACCCATGTACATGAATCAACATCTCTCCTTTGGGGAAAAGGAGTTGTTTTCATTAACAAATCAAATCCAATACCAAAGCAAAAATCTTCCATCACATAACGAAAATCATCATTCTTTGATGTAACTGTGAACATTAGAAATTTATCAAGCTGACAGTGCAAAACCAAGTTTATCTTATTCACTGCTCTGATCATTTAAATTTACTCTCCTCCAAATACTTAGCTTGAAAGTATAAACATTGTTGCCAAAATACATACTGTAGTTTTACTTGTGCTAAGCTTACCAGAAAAACTATGAGACACTTTGTTAAATTTGAATTTCAGATAAACAACAAATAACTGTTTAATATAATTGTGTCCCAAATACTACGTGGGACATATTTTACAATGAAAATATATTTATTGGTTTATCTGAAATTCAAATTTAACAAGGTGTCCTATATTTTTATTTGTTAAATCTGGCAATGCTAATTACTGTGGACTTCCATATACTGAGGTCAGATTCTTCAATTTGGGGGGACTATGTTTTGTGGGTGTTTGGTCAGAATATCTGGTCTTATCACCTAATCAATGTATTAAATTTCCCTGCCAGTAAAAAAAAAGAAAAAAAACCTTTCGATAGACAACCAATACCAACAAGTTAACCTCAATCTGACATGAATGAAACCATTTCTAAGTGGTTATAGTTTCTCAAACAGAGCTCCATCTACAATAAATGTAATTATTTTGCTAAAATTGTTTGCATGTGTTTCTTTCCTACACTGGACCTTGTTCTTGTACCATCTTAGTTGCCTTCATCTTTACTCCACAGATCTTTTTTTTTTTAACCTATATCTTTGATTTAAATTTATCATGGCACATTTTTAAACAATAGCAGGAAACCTCACTTATGACTTTAATTATAAAATGGTGTTATGAAATTATAACCACATTTTACTTTTGGCAGGCAGCAGTTGGGCTTTGCAGTTCTCTTTAGTTGGTTTCAGTGCTTACTGTATGTAATTGATATAAAAACATAAGGTTTAGGAAGCAGTTATTGGAACTTGTTAAAAGAAGTAGCCACATTCATAAATACTTTCATGTTGCTGTGTAACATGCCAGGAGAATTAATAACACACTTTGGAAAATAGAAAAGAAAGACTGGATTTTTAAAGAAAAACTGATATATTCTGCTCTCGTGTCAACTGTTTGACCAAAAAGTCTGTATATGTGTTTCTCTTCAAATTGCAATAAAAAAATAAAGTGAACTAGACAAGTGTGCGCATCTCTACAAATACCTGTTAGCGCTTATATTTTCCTTTATTAGTAGAAAGAAATGGGCCCTACTAAGTATAAGAAAAACCCAATAAAATAAAAAGCCCTTCACTGGAAACATCAAATTTAGTGTTGTCTTATATAATCTCAACTTTTAGAAACTTTTAGAAAGTTTTACAATAAAACCACTGATTATCTCCCACTAATGTAGGCAAATTACCATTGCCCTCTGGATGGAGGGCAATATAGCTTCCAACATAACTCAGATACTTCATTTGCTCCATCATTTACACACTACCAAAATATATTTCACATAGAAAAGAACAAATGAGTAGATGGGAATGAAAAAAGAGAGCAAATTCAACAAATTATGTTTCTAACCTTAATTAGGGGTGAGAGTTGCTATATCCATGATTCTTCACTGTTTATTTTTAAATACCTGTTGTATTCTTCGACAATGGATGTGAACTAAAAATGCACATGCTTAGGAAAATAGGAAATAAATTATGAAGTTTCTCCAAGATGTGACCTGTTTTCAAGTTGTTCGCCATCTAACTTGGGCAATGAAAAAATACCTTGAGTAAGAAAGAATACCACACTAGATGGTGTTACTAACTCCAAGAACAGTGAAATATAGCAACAGAGATGTATTAGTCACTTTCCTATTGCTGGGACAAAATACCTGACACCCATAACTTCAAATAGAAGAGATTTATTTTGACTCACAGTTTCATAACATTCAGTCCACAGTTGGCTGGCTGCAAGGCAGAAATAGCCTTGTAAAAGGCTGTAGCACAAGACAGTTGCTCACCCCACTGCAACCCCAAGAAGCAGAAAGAGAGGGAAGGACAAGAATTCACTGTTCCAGGTCATGTCCCCACTGACCTGCACATTCTCACTTGGTCTCACCTCCAAATACATGAGACTTTTGAGGGACATGCTAGAGCTAAACCATAACAAGAAGACAGCAACGTAACTCAGGAAGGTCCTGGCTTATGTAATATTTAGGCAAATGTAAATTAAATATGACGTGGCCCATATAAGGCCTGCTAACTTGGGGGTAACATATCACACTGATGGTACCAAAAGAGCAAAGAATTAAAAAGAGAAACTGAGGGAGGTCAGGGACAAGGGGAAAAAATGAGAACCAAGACTGGTCATGTAGAGGTACAAGATCCCAACAATGAATGTAACTGTACTGTATCCCTAAAATGTACCAATAAACTCAATTAAAGCTGAAAAAAAAGAGAAACTGACCCTAAAAATGAATTTGGTTACACAGTACAAGCAGGGAATATTTAAAAAATAACTATTCCCAGGAGTGGAGAAATAAATCAGAAAATTCAAGGGAAATCACATTAATTACTCACTTTTAGAAATGAGATGACGTAACAAAAAAATGATTTCGTCTTGGAACAACCAAAGAATATGTCAAAGGACCTATTAGCCCCTTTAAAAAGCCCTGAAGATGCACTTGCTCTGCTTCTCTCTCTCTCTCTAGATCCACCTTACAGCCTTTCAGGACTCAGGGAACAGCACTACTCCAGAGTGGACTCCGGAACTGCTGTTGGTGCTATGTAGCCACCTTCTAAATTTTTTTTTACTTAAACTAATACTAGTAGCTGCTACTTTAAAAATATAACCTCTGTGGGCCAGGGATTTAGCTCAATGGTTCCGCTGCTTGCCTTGCAAGTGCAAGGTCCCGAGTTCAATCCCTGGTACCAAAAATAAATAAATAAATAGATGTACAACCTCTGTGTGCTGGACATTGTATCTGACCTGCACTGGAGAGAGAAAGAGGACATCACTTTTCAAATATCACACAACTAGTAAGTGGTAAACCAGCGTTAAAACTGTGTCTGCCATGCTACCAAGTTCCTATTCTTTCCTCCACGCTTGTCAGAGTAATTGCCTGCAGAGCTTTTTATTTCCACCATAGTTTGCTATGAAAATTTTCAAACATTCAGGAAAGTCAACGGAATGTGACAAATATTCATATATCGACCACCTATGTTCTACAATTAGTAATAACTATACTTGCTTTGTCATACAGATACCTGTTTATCCATTCCTTTATATATCCATAAACCTATCTTATTTCTGATGCACGTCAAAATAAACTGAAAGCATGAGTGCATGTTACATATTAGATGGACTTTAACATTTATTTCCAGTTTTTTTCTTTAGACACAGAGTTAAACACAACTGAATACATAGATTTTAAGTGCATCGATCAATGGATTTCAACAAATGCATATACTTATACAACCCAAACTTTTATCAAAACATAGTAGTGAACATTACCATCCCTCAAAATGTCCTTCATCTTCTTCTCAGTAAATCCCCATTCCATCCCACAGGCAACCATTGTTCTTAATTTTTTTCTACCATAGATTATTTTGCCGGCCCCTGAAAAATGTTTTTTAATGCATAGCTCTGGGCTCTATGCCAACCTACTGAAAGAGAGCCTTTATGTGTGAAGTTTAGGAATCTAGGTACTTCATAGGCTCATCTGAAAATTGTTATGCACAGTAAAATTTGAGAGTCACTGTACTACATCAGTCTACTGCTCTGTGCACCAAGTGATATAATCTGTCTTATCCATGATCTTTCTATGTTTTACAACCTAAGTACAACTTCAATTCCAAGTGATTCCTCTTTAGGTATTCTTTAGCCTTAATAATAATGTTCACAATAGATTACACCTATTTAAGAAAGGAACAATCTGATTCATGCAAGTACTAGAGAAAGCAGTAGAGCTATCATTGTAAAATTGAGTCAAGAAAACAATACTATTATTGAATGGAGAGATAGAAAAAGAGACATATTCTAAGTAAATGAAATTTGACCTATGAAAATATAAAGTAATTCTCACTCTCTCATTGTCTGTAGCATGGATCAATCACAATATTCTGCTTAAGAAGAATTAGGTCAATCAAATATTTAGAAGGGTTTTTTTAGTGGCAAGTGGTAAAAATCTAATTGAAATTAAGTTAAGCAAAGGAAAACATATCAGCTATACAACTAAAAAATACACAGAAATAGCTTCTTTGAAAGCATCCAATACTAGCATTAATACACAGCCTGCCTCTCTGTACATGTGCACGTGTATTGGGGCAAGGAGTTCTCTTGGTCCTGCTTTCTTCTGTGTTGTTACTTTTTTCAAAAGATGTCAATGTTGGCCACCAGCTACGACTAGTTTACAATAGCCTTATCACTCAAAATCATAAAAGGAAACAGTACTGGCTTCCCAAAACTTATTGAGAACATCCATGCCCTGAGACTTCCGGAACTGAGGGCTTCTCAGCTGGTTAGTGAGGTGGCCAAGAATCCAGAGGTTGCTTGGCAAAGAAAAGTGCTGTGACCAAGAAAGGAAAATAGAAGGTGACCTGGTAAAGCCATAGCACTGACTACAATAAAATCACAAAAACTGGCCAACATAAAGGGTTAAATTAAGATACATTAGTTGCCCTAGCAAAGGTATATATTTTCCTGTCAAAAACAAGGAATATCAAAACAGATTAACAATAATTAATTGCACATTTAAAAATAGCTAGTAAAGAGAATTTTGAATATTCCTAATAAAGACAATAAATATTGCAGGTGACACATGTGCCAACTGTCCTGACGTGATCATTCTACATTGTATAAGTATACACATACTGAAATATCACACTGTAACCCATAAATATGTACAATTATTATGTATCAGTTACAAATTTAAAATAAGTGAACAGTGATTAATAAATATTACTTTCTTAATTCCAATTCCCTGTCCAAAATTTAGAAACTATCTTAGTAACTTTTTCATCACTGAGACACAATACCTAGCATCCAAACTTAAAGTATGAGAGGTTTATTTTAGCTCACATTTTTAGTCCATAGTCTGCTGCCAAGGCTAGATGGTATGGCAGAGGAGTATAGCAGAGGAAAAGATGTTCACATCATGACATGCAGGAAGCAGCAAGTGAAGGGCAAAGCCAGGGAGGGGGTCAGACCCTTCCAGGTCATGGCTTTAGTGACCCAGCTCTTCTGACCGGACCCCATCTCCTAACACCAACCCAGCTGTAGTACCCCCACAATATGAACACCTTCCACAAGACCTACCTGAGTGCATGAGGCTTTGAGGGGACATGCAGATAAAAACCATAATATTCTTCTCCTGAGCCCAAGAAGGTGTACACATATCTCTTAAACAAAATCCATCTCTAAGAGTCACCAAAGACTTAATAGTTCCATCATTGCTGAAAAGTCCAAGTCCAAAGTCTCCTCTGAGACTCATGGCAAACTCAGCTGTGAGCCCCTGTAAATAGCAGAAAAAATTAAAACACTGCTGACATGTGACTACACAGAATAAACATTCCCATCCCAAAAGAAGGAATAGGGAATAGAAAGGAACAGGACCAAAGCAGTACAAAACCCCAGCAGGGCAAACATTAAGTCTCGTAGCTCTATGGCTAGGACCTAGGGTAAGTCATGGCAAGATGGAAGCTCCAAGTGGCTTGGGTGGTCCTGCACCCATGGCACTGCCTACCATAACCCTCTCTTGAGGTGGCTTTCCTCACTGCCCACAGCTTTTCTCACACATTTCCTATTCCTCTCTTCTCCAGTTTCCTGGGGGAGATCTCCACTGTAACTTTGGTTCCACTCACAACTTCATGCACTGCCCTCCCAGGGACAACAGTCCTGTCTTTCTGGGTCTTCTGAAGCCTCCCTGACCCCACAATTTTTGCATTCTGCATGTCTGTGAAACCACCACCACATGGATGCCACGGTCTGCTGCCAGCTCAAGCTGTAGCCAGGCCCCCTTAAATTATAGTTGTAGAGGCCTCTGAGTCCTTGAATGGCTGAGCTCTGTGAGACAAATCCCAAATCCCTAGGAAGTCAGTTTCAAGCAGGGTAGCTTGGGGCTCTCTTTTAAAAGAAAAGTCTTACTTTTGAGACCTTTGAGCCTGCAAATGGAGGAGTCTTTCTGATTCTTGTGATGTCTGATGTAAAATAATTGGCTTCTTTTTAATCTTTTCACCTTGCAAGTATTTTCTTTCTGGCCAAGCTAGAAACTTTTTAAATCACTCAACTATGCCATTTGCTCTTGATCATCGATGTACAGCTGGTTAAAAGCTCCCAGCAGTATTTGAATGTCAGGTTTCCTTGAAACTTCTACCACCAAATTACTTAGTCTGTTGCCCTGAATCTCAGTCTACTGCAAAGGCTCAGAAAATGAGAAAAATGTAGGCAAACTTCTGTCAGAATGTAACGGAAGTCCAACTGCCAATAGAGTTCTTCTTCCCCACTGAAACTTCCTGAGCCTGGTCTTTACCATCTGCTTTTAGTCAGCATTCTGGTCTTCTGAGCTCTGACCATAATCTCCTATCAAGCTCAATTTACAGCATTCCAGGTCATCTCCAGTAAGCATCTCCAAACCATTCCAAATTCCTCCCATAAACCACTTCCAAAGGCTTCAAAATCATATAATCAGGTGGTGTCAGCAACAACTCCACCCCTGGTACCAAAATCTGTATTACTTAGGGTTCACTAGAAGAACAAAATCCATATAAAATATAGGTATAATTATAGAAAGACTAGGTAGACCTACAAGATCAGAAAGGGAGGGGTTCCAATGACAGTCTGTGGAGTCGCAGGTGAAAGAATCTAAAGATGGCCATCTGCACACTGGAGGGCCAGAGGATACTCTCAAAATCAAAAACCTGGAAGTACCTGCAGTGTCCAATGTAAGCCTGAGCCAAAAAGCTGATAGATCTGCTTTGGAAAGTTGAAGAGTCTGTACCAGAAGCCTAAACAAAGTAGAGAACAATATCCAAAGGCAAAGACCAAAGTTCCTCCAAAGAAAAAAGGGAGAGACTCCCTTCTTCTTATCCTTTTTATCCATCCCATCCACATCCAGAGTGAGTACTGCCTCCTTAGTTTGCATCCTATATGTCAGTCATCCACAGATACACCCAGAGCTTTACTAATTTGCTAGGTGTTTCTTACTCAATGTCATAATTAACAAACACAGAAACCTCCACATATCACAAAAATAAATGTGTTTATTGAGGAATACATGGATGCTTCCATCACTCAGGAACCAATATGCAGTGATAAAGCAGAAACTCATAAATTTACTCTCTTGATTAACAGTGTTCAAGCCTCAGGGGAATCATTTCCTTCACCTCTGTCCTCAAAATAAAAGGAACCTGTATCCAAATGCTGAGCAGCTATGTCAGAGTAAGAGGGGAATTTGAATATATGAGCACAGAAATCCTTGGGTAAGCAACAAGAGAAGTCACCTTGCCAAATTCTTCTGCTGAGAAAAATTCATTTAACAGATTCTTGTATAATGAAAATTAATTTCCTATAATGCTCAAGTATTTTTAGTTTTCTGTTGCTCCTCTAGAGTCAGTTGATAGTTCCACTAGTATTCATTTAAAAAACTTAGTTTTTCAACAGTTGGACAAGTAATTCCATAATATTAGTTTATATATTTGAGCTTGTAGATATGCAGTCCTGGATGAGATGAAATATGTGAAGTTTATGAAGATACATTACATTGACCAATTGAAAATTATTGAACACTGGAATTGAAAGTAGCTTTAGGGTCAGCCACGCAGTGAGCCCGCCCTCGCCCCAGCCTGAATCCAGTGAGACATGCAGGCACATCTACAACATACCCCTCATCTCCCCCCTCGCCCCCCGTGCTCTTGGGCCTCCTGATTGTGCCAGTTCCTGGATCCACTCTGCAGAGGTGCACATGGTCATAAAGGTCATTTTCCAGAAGATAGAACAGAAGTGAACAACTGCAATAAAGGCACATCAGACCTTGATAGTTGGTAAGTTAGAGGGATCACCACCTTCCATCAGAACTTTGAATTTCTTCAGAGAAAGGGCAGAGGGAACCTGTATTGGAACCTTGCAGAGTTCAACCCTGCAGGAGGTCAAGGAGTTCAATTTGGGCCTTGCAGGCCAAATTCAGCCTGAATCTCAGGGGTCTGCCATCAGCTAGCTGAGACTAAATGACTTAGTTCTGCACATTACTTCTCAAATTGTCTATTGTGACAGCAGAGATATTCCCAAAAAGAGGCTCTTCAATTTCTTTTTCTTCCTTCTTTTCCTCATACCATTCTAGAAATTATTTTTCTGTCTTCTTTTACCCACTCAGGTTCTTGCTCCCACATATTATTCTTCATCTCCCTTTATGTTTCTGTTCCTGCTGTGATTTGGATGTCTTCTTTTTTCTTCTTCTTCTTTTCTTTTCTCTCTTTTTCCTTCATTTGAGGGTCATTAGCTTCAAGGGAAAGTAAGTGCCAATTATTGTTAAGCTGTTCTATTCTTGTCTTTGTTCTTGCATTCTGTCTTTCCCTCTTGTTTTCAACAGTTTCCTAAAGTTTCCATGGTCACCCTGTTCTGGCTTCACTTGAAACCTTATCCAATTATTCGACCTATCAATTCCTCTCATCCTAACTCCATCTAAGGCCCCATCCTAAAGGGTAAAGTTGCTATCATGAAGAGTTTATTCACTATAAACATATTTTTGGGCTGCTCCTTGATTTTTATTTAATTCACATTGTTTAAAGGTGATAACCTAGTAACTACAACAAATGGTCAATTTTTAAGCTGTGCTTGATGCTATTGTATTGCTGATTTATCAAATTGGGCTAAAGTGTTGTGACTGACTAAAGAGTTGTCCTTTCTGATATTATGAAAATGAGAGTGTCAATGAATCATTAGAGATTCAAAAGCAAAAGAGCAGCTATATGAGGAACATCAAAGTACTAACCCAGGAATTAAATCAAGGGGAGCCCAACAACAAAAATAAAAATGAGAAAACATTTAAGCAAGATACAAAAAAAGACTTCCAGTTCACCAACAGCAAATTCTAGGGGAAATGAGGTGGAAAAGTCTGACAATAAATCGCCAGGACACCCTGAACTCATAGCACAGGAAGTAACAAAAGAGATCAATCAGGCTCTACAAAAATTCAAAACAGAAATAATTTCACAGATAAGTACAGAAATGGTAAGCACAATGAAAGACATGATTAGAGACTCTAGAACAGAACTGACAAAAAATAGATGAACTCAGGACCATGATATGATGTGAATGCCCAGCACAGGAAATATATGAAAACCATGAATGCCCAACATAGGAAACAAATGGAATCCATGAAACAGGGATGTCCAAAAGATTAAAAACTCTATTGAAAGTTTTCACAGCAGGATAAATGAAAGTGAAGATAGAATTTCAGATACAGAAGAGAGGATTGCAGTCAGAGACAATGAAAAGGGAGATCTCATAAAATAGTAAGGGATCATGAGAAATCGATCCAACTAATCCTAGATGATGCAAAGAAGAACACCATAAGACTTATAGGAATCCATTAAGTAGCAGGAGCAAATACAAATGACTTAAAAAAGCTGTTCACAGAATTAATGACAGAAAATTTCCCAAACAGAGGGGAAGAATTTGACATACAGATAAGTGAGGCATATAGGGCTCCAGGTAGCCATGATCAAAAAAAAAATCTACCCCTGGACATATAATAGTCAAGATCCCAGAAACTCAACAGAACAAAAAAAGACTACAAGCAGTTAGAGAAAAACAAACAAACCACATGCAAAGGAGAGCCCATCAGAATCACAGCAGACCTTTCAATACAAACCCTCAGGTCAAGGAGAGCCAAGAATGAAGTATTTCAAGCCCTAAAAGAAAAACAACTTAAAAGAAAACAACCTCCAATCTCTCCTGAACAATCAGTGGGTCACAGAGGAATTAAAGAAGAAATTAGACAGCTTTTACACAGAGGGGAAATTTGACATACAGATAAGTGAGGCATATAGGGCTCCAGGTAGCCATGATCAAAAAAAAAATCTACCCCTGGACATATAATAGTCAAGATCCCAGAAACTCAACAGAACAAAAAAAGACTACAAGCAGTTAGAGAAAAACAAACAAACCACATGCAAAGGAGAGCCCATCAGAATCACAGCAGACCTTTCAATACAAACCCTCAGGTCAAGGAGAGCCAAGAATGAAGTATTTCAAGCCCTAAAAGAAAAACAACTTAAAAGAAAACAACCTCCAATCTCTCCTGAACAATCAGTGGGTCACAGAGGAATTAAAGAAGAAATTAGACAGCTTTTACAAATAAATGATAATGCTAATAAAACATACACGAATCTATGGGACACAATGAAAGCAGTTCTATGTGGAAAATTCAGAGAAGTGAATACCCACACTAGGAAAACAGAGTGAGCTCTAATAAACAACCTAATGATGAATCTTAGGCTCCTAGAAAAAGAAGAGCAAGAAAAAAACCAAAGCTTGTACAAAGGAAGAAATTATAAAGATTAGGGCAGAAATCAATGCAATGGAAACTGAGAAAATGATACAAATAGATCAATGAATCAAAGAGTTGGTTTTTTTGACAGAATAAATAAAATCAATAAACCCTTAGCCAACCTTGTCAAAAAAAGGAAAGAAAAGGCTGAGATCCATGCAATTAAGAACGAAAAAGGTGAAGTCACAACAGATCCAGCAGAAATCCAGAGGATCATCAATACCTACTTTGAGAATCTGTACTCTAATAATATGGAAAACAGAAGAAATGGATGGATTTCTACATACTTATGAACTACCAAAGTTCAATGAAGAAGATAAAAAAATTCTAAACACCTCAATTATAATCAGTGAAATTGAAAATGTAATTAAAACTTTACCAATGAAGAAAATCCAAGGTCCTGATGGATTCATTGTTAAATTTTACAAGACAATTTAGAGAAGAACTACTGCCACTACTCTTTAAACTTTTCAATGAAATTTAAAGGGAAGCAATACTTCCAAATTCATTCCTAGAAACAACTCTTACTTTGATTCTAAAACCAGGGAAAGACCCAACCAAAAAAAGAGAACTACAGGCCAATCTCCTTAATGAACATAGATGCAAAAATCCTCTATAAGATACTGGCCAACAGAATACAGAAGATCATCGAGAAGATCATATACCCTGACCAGGTCAGATTTATCCCAGGCAAGGATGGTTCATCATAGATAAATTAATAAATGTAATACACTATATTAACAGAATCAAGGACAAAAACCATATGATCATCTCAATAGATGCAGAAAAAGCACGTGACAAAATTCAGCACTCATTCATAATAAAAACCCTATAGAAAATTGGAATAGATGGTCTTTATCTCAACTTGATAAAGGCTATCTATGAAAAACCAGCAGCCAACATCGTATTAAATGGCCAAAAGCTGAAAACCTTCATGTTAAAATCAGGAATAAGATAAGGATGCCCACTATCACCACTCCTCTTCAATATAGTTCTGGAAACATTAGCCACAGCAATTAGACATGAGAAAGAAATTAAAGTAATAAAGATAGGAAAGGAAGAAATAAAATTATCATTATTTGCTGGTAATATGATACTATAGAAAACCCAAAAAATTCTAGACTTAATTGATACTTTCAGCAGAGTAGCTGGATACAAGGTCAACATTCAAAAATCAGTAGCCTTCTTGTACACCAAAACAGATTCACTGAGAAAGAAATTAGGGAAACAATTCCTTTCACAATAGCATTCAAAAAATGAATCTAGGAATCAATCTAATAAAAGAAGCAAAAGACCTCTACACTGAAAATTATAGCACTCTGAAAAAAGAAAACAGAGATTATAAGACAATGGAAAGTTATCCACGGCTCCTGGGTAGGAAGAATCAACATAGTGAAAATGGCCATACTACCAAAAGTGCTATACAGATTCAATGCAATCCCAATTGAAATTCCAACACTATATTTCACAGAACTAGAGAAAACAATCCAAAAATTCATTAGGAACAAGAAGAGGCCTAGAATAGCAAAAGCAATTCTAGGCAACAGAGACATGGCAAGGGGTATCAAAATCCCCAACTTGAAGCTATACTACAAAGCCACTGTGGTAAAAATAGCACTGTACAGGCAAAGAAAAAGACCCAAGGATCCAAGGAATAGATTGAAAGATGCAGAAACAACTCCAGATGTACTCAGCTACCTCATCTTTCACAAAAAAGCCAATCATCCTCACTGGAGGAAAGATAGCCTCTTTAATAAATGGTGTGGGAAAAACTCTATTTCAACCTGCCAAAGATTAAAACTAGACCCTTATCTTTCACCATGCACTAAACTAAAATCTAAGTGGATTAATGATCTAAATATTAAAACAGAAACACTAAACTTGCTGGAAGATAAGTTACGCAGAACTCTTGAAGACATTGGCATAGGAAAAGACTTTCTAAATAAATCCTCAGTTGCACAGGAACTAGCACAAAGAATTAACAACTGGGATCTCATCTTATTAAAAAGCTTCTGCACTGCAAAAGAAACGAACAGAGCTACAATGTGGGGAAAAAAATTTACCAGCTGCTTCTCAAAGGACTATTACCTAGAATATATAAAGAATTCAAAAAAAATTAGGCCACCCAAATATAAAGACCCAATTCAAAAATGGGCATTTGAAATGAACAGACATTTCTCAGACAAAGAAGTAAAAGTACAAAATAAATACATGAAAAAATGTTTAACATCACTGGTCATTCAAGAGATGCAGATGAAAACAACACTGAGATTCCACCTTGCCCCAGAAACAATGGCTGCTATCAAGAAATCAACTAATAACAAATGTCGGCAGGGTTTTGGCAAGAAAGGAACCCTTCTCCACTGTTGGTGGGAGTGCAGACTGGTGCAACCACTATGGAAATCAATATGGAGATGCCTCAAAGAACTACGATTAGAGGTTCCATTTAACCTCGCTTTCCCTCTGCTAGATGTCTTTCCAAAAGAATTAAAAGAATCATACCACAGTGATATATGTGCACCCATGTTTATAGCGGCACAGTTTGTAATAGCTAAAACTTGGAAACAGCCCATTTGCCTGTCAGTTGGAAACTGGATAAAGAAGATGTGCTTTTTCTATAAAATGGAGTACTTCTCAGCCATAAAGAATGAGAAACTAGAGTCATTCATGGGATGCATATTGAGGCCATACTCTTAAGTGAAATAAATAAAACACATGTTTTTAAATATGAATAGCTTCTCTGGTGTGCAAAACTAAAAGTGTAAATAAGATCCAAATGGTATAACCAACAATGTAAAATAGGAAGAAAAGGGCTAAAGTAGGGGAAGGGCAAGGGCAGGAGAAAGAAAATAAGGGAAAAGAAAAATTATGAGCTATTGAAAAAATGGAAACAATGTTTTTGTAAATAGGGAAGGGTGGAGGAGGTGAAGGGAGGGCAGGGGTATGGGGAAGAAATGAGAACCAAGATCCGTCATGTAAAGGTACAAGATCCCAATGAAAAAGCCGGGTGTGGTGGCACACACTTGGGAGGCTGAGGCAGGAAGTTCACTGTGAGTTCGAGACCAGCCTGGGCTACACAGTGAGTTCCAGGTCAGTCTCAACTACATAATGAGACCCTGTCTCAAAAAAACAACAATAACAAAAAATCCCAATTATGAATGTAACTGTACTGTATACCTAAATATAGATTAATGGTGTGTAAATATGGATTAGGGTGTGATGATTGGTTTCATCTACTGACTGGTTTAGCATTGTTCTGGGTGTGGGTCATGGGAAGCTCCAGTCTGGGTATGGGCGGCATCAAGCATCTGTAGCCTGGACGGAATGTAAAGGGAAAGATGGAAGGCAGGCTGGCTGCTTTTTTTCTGCCTGCCTGCTCTGGACTGTTTCTTCTCTGTGATGCCCATCTGCTGAACTGCCCTGCCTTGGAGCCAGCTGACTATGGACTGAAACCTCTCCAACCTGTGACTCAAAATAAGCCTTTCCTCCTTTAATGTGTGGTATTTTGTGTCAGCAATGGGAAAAGTAACTGATAAAATGACCAAAACATCATTACGCAGTTCGTGACTGTCTAAACAAATGAACAATTATTCAGTGTATGTAGATACTCTCATGATAACAAATAAAAAGAAAGGAGCTGGGGAAAGAGGGAGGGAGAGAGGGAGATTGGAAGAGAGGGAGAGAGGGGAGTGTCCTTATTAGCAAACTACGTAACAGTATTATTTATGGCTGGGTATCAAATTACCCCAAAACTGAACAGCTTGAAAAAAAAATCTTTGAAAGGCATTGACAGGATAAAGTATGAGATAGCAGCCTTCACCTCCCTTTAAAAAAAAAAAGAACAAAAATAGCTCTGGGAGAGTTCCATAATGTAAGAAGCTGCCAGCCCCACAGCAAACCCCAAAAATGGAGTTCCATGAATTACATGACAACTCAAAATAATTGTTCTAAAGAAGGTTAGTGAGAGCTGGGGATTTAGCTCAGTAGTTCCACCACCTGCCTCGCAAGCGCAAGGACCCGAGTTTGATCCCTGGTGCCAAAAAAATTTTTTTAATTAAAAATAAATTTTAAAAATGAAGAAGGTCAGTGAGCTACAAGACAACACAGACACATAAATTTATTGAAATCAGACAAACATTATAAGGACAAAATGTGAAAATCAACAAAAGGATAAAAAACAAAAAGAACCAAAGGCAAATTCTGGAGCAAAAGAATGTAATAACAAAAGTACAAGATGCAATAAGAGCTCCATAGCTGGCATAGCAAGCAGAACAAAGAATCCGTGAATTGAAAGACAGATCATTTTAAATTATCCAATCAAAGGAAAACAAAGAAAAAGAACAAATAAAGTAGTGAAAAGCTAGGAGATAAAAGGCAAGCTTATAAATAATAATCAAAAACACAAATAGAAATATATCTCATTCTCGTATCTCAATAGTGTTAAAATGTCCATAAAATCCAGAGCTATCTACAGAATCAATGTAATTCCTGTCAAAATCTCAATGGGGTTTTCTACCAAAATGAAAAAGCTAATCCTAAAATTCATACAGAATTCAAAGAAATCCACATGGCAAAAAAAAAAATTTTTGAGCAAAAATAACAAATCTGAATAGATCAACTTCCTGCCTTCAAATTGTATTACAAAGCTAACACAATCAATATAGCATTGTATTGGCAGAAAAAATAGATAAATACACCAGTGAAACAGAATAAAGAATCCAGAAATGAATCTATACATATATGGCCAAACATATTCCAGCAAAGAGGCCAAGAACACAGTATGGAGAAGGGATATTCTCTTCAACAAATGATGCTGCAAAAACAGTATATCCACATGCAAAAGAATTAAATTGGACCATTATCTTATATTGTACCCAAATATCAACACAAAATGTACAACCTAAATGTTCTTCCACAAATGAATAAAGAAAATTGTTATTTTTATTTTTATTAATGTGTTTATAGTACATAATGACTACATTCATGGTGGAGAGTTGGTACATGTTCATGACACATAATTTTTTTATGTCCCCTTCCCCTTCCTCCTATTCCCCCAACCTCAACCTCTTGGTCCTTGTTGTGGTTAGGATTTGCAAGGGAAATAGATTTAATACAGAACACATAATTTATAAGATTATTTTATAATATTCACCCAACACATAAAATACAGAGGAGTGCAAGAGATCTATCCACACACTAGAGACCCAAAGAATTTAGCCAAGGCACTAGATCCCACAGCAATGTCCCACACAAGTCCAGCTGAACACCTAGAGTCCAAGGCAGTGTCCTCCTCGAGTCCAGCCAGTGGCCTTGAGCCCACGGCAATGTCTCATGCCTGTCTGTATCAAGGATCTGCACCTGAAAGGCCAAAAGGCCAGTGATAGAAGCCAGAAAGCCTGTGCAGAGCCTGTAGGGTGAAGGATCTTTGCCACCAGGCCAAGGGTTCCACACTGGAGCCAGGAAGTGAAACTCGCGGTGAAGATCAGAGCTCCCCTGACAAGAACAGCAGCCGTTCCCATTGACATAGAGGTCTCAAGCTCCTCCTCCAACAAGAATAGCCAAGTTTGCATCAGGAAAACCAACTGAATCAAGCTTCTCCTAGAAAACCAACAGCCACAATCTTCCCCTCCAGTGCTCTTTTAATGACATAGGCAACAATCCTCAGGTGGGCCTTCCATGCCCAAACACACTGACTCAGATCAACTGGGCATTACAAGTATACATTAGTTAATCCACCACAGTCCCCTTCCCATTTACAATAGATCTATCATACAAGAAGCACAATGTAGCCGGGCGTGGTGGTGCACACCTGTAATCCCAGCACTCAGGAGGCTGAGGCAGGAGGATCACTGTGTGGTTAAAACCAGCCTGAGCGACATAGTGAGTTCCAGGTCAGTCTCAACTACATAGTGAGACCCTGTCTCAAAAAAAGAAGAAGAAAGAAGAAGAAGAGGAGGAGGAGGA